>NC_134966.1:1818181-2121212 GCF_965638725.1 Aptenodytes patagonicus | reverse complement strand
ACGCAAGGAAGAAGAAAACCAAGCCCCAAATATCAATGCTCTGGAAGTAAAGGTACATATAAGCAAGTGTTGACTTTGAGTCCCAGTGAGCAAGACAAATGCATAACAACATTTTAAACTGATTTTAGAAGTCAAACTTTCATTTACTGTCAATAGCACTAAGTGATTTCCACTTTGCATTTAGCAAATGTTTTTCCACTTTCCTGCATTTAGCATGAACTTCTTCCAGATATACAAAACAGCCCTGCAATAAAACATGCTAAAATTGATTAGAAGATAAAGGAAGAGAAGCTGGTGAAAGTCTGGTATAGATCAGATCAGGCAGACAAAGAGAACAAAATGTTTTCTCAGTATGCATCAATCATACAAAAAACCCAGAGGATTTGGTGCTAACGGAGAGTTTTAGCTCCTCAGACATCTTTTGAGATAGACAGAAAATACTTTTAATTTTCTTACCTGGGGGAATTTGCGTTTGATAGATGTCAGTGCTCCCTCTGGCAGTTTGGCAAGTTCTGAATCTCTGACTGCGTGTACTGTTGTGGCTCTAGGTTGATGGGTTAATGCCTCTACCTGAAAAAGTACACAGCCAAAACATTAAAGATAATTCACAACATGTTGCAAAAATCAAATGTCATGATGAAGAAACTGAACAATTCCCAAGAACCGGACTGTCATACTTGTTGCTCACACACATCCAAAACAGAACGCTATTTCCCCTCAAGGGCGCTTACAGAGGGAGCTTACCGAAGGCACATCCATCTGCAACCAGTATGAGCATCTATTTAATCCAAATCTCTCAGACGCACGCTCTGCTATCGGACAGTTGCAGTTTTTCACAGAACTAGAACCCATAGCACCGGACAGACAGCATTACAAGGGAAAGTTCTGTTTGAGCTTTTGCAAGCTCTCACACACTGTGCATCTCCAGAGTGAGGATAAATAAGAACTGCTTTTTACACTTGCCAGAACAACAACCAGAAGCACATAATGAACTCACCATCACAACAACACTTACATCTTTTAATCCATCATTTTTGGTTGTGATCAAGCCATCTAAGAGAAAGGAAAACCCCGCTCCTCTACTGCTCGCTCTTTCTTCTTTCCTCAATGCCACCCTAAAATACTTTCATTTTACTTTCAGAAACTGAATACCCACAACCTTGAAATAATCAAGATTTCCTAAAAATTAAAGAAAGGGATGAGGAGCAAATCAGCACATTTTGTCCAGAAGTGAGCTTTGCTTTTTCTGGTTTGGGTTTGTTTTTTTTTTTTTTACATATGCATGTGTATCTGTGCTATATAAACAGGAAAACAGTGACAGTACCCACCTACCTGAATACTGCCCAATTTTTTCACCTAGAAAATGATCACACAGTGAAAATTAATACAGAGATATTCTCCTTTACAGGGAGAACCTGACACAATATAAACAAAACCAGGTTCTAAAAGCCTGCTCTGCAAAATGCAGCTGTTCCCCGAATCCCCAACTGCACCATCTGCAGAGCCCCGGACCCGCCACCAGCTCTTGCTTTGTTTTGAAATGCAGAAATCAAATTCCCTGGTGAAGTATCTTCACATGCTTAATGAGATAGCCTGCTAGGCGAGATGGCATCATTCAGAGCTCAGGCGTGATCTACAACATTTAATTGCTTAGAAACAGCCTGGTGCTCAGTTTTGCAAGTTTTAGCAACAGGCAATGTTTACTGGGTTTAAAATCCATAGATCAGTCGTTCTGAAAAAAAAAAATAGTTGTCACTGTAGTAGCTGTAATTGCTAAGGTTAAAACACAAACAAAAAAATTCCTCACTCTAACTGCAATTTATGGACACTTAGAATAAAAATGAACATGACTTTTCATTTTAAGTTTTCCAGTAGAAAAAGAAACAGAAAATATATCAGCTTATAATTGTTTGTTTTGTTTTGGGGTTGGGGGGTTTGATGGGGTTTTTTGTTTGGTTGATTTTTGTTTTTTTTCAGAATTAGTTCCAAAGCTTATGTTTACAGCAAATTCCAAGACGAGCAATGCTTTTATTATAGAACTAAAGGCTCAGACACACAAAAAGTTAACGCAACGTATCTAATGCCCTGTACAATGGCTGAGCTGTGCCAGGTGCCCAGGCATGTACTTCTGCCCACAGTACAAGAAAATTAATTTAAAAACACGCGACTCCATGACCCCACTTCCACCAAGAGTGCATTCTTGGAAGACTACATGTGCACAAAATGGACAATTCAGACAGCCAGAACATCTAGATCTCAAAAACCTGCAAGTAGTCCAGAAAGCTGAGATCAGCCTCCTAACATTAACTCTAGCTAGTACAGAAGAGTTTAATCAACACCAATTGCTATGCATGAAAAACTGCACAAGTAAATTTAAAGTAACTACATTTTGCAAGACCTACCCTTTGGTTTTTGTTCAGATGCCAGGGATGTTTTGTTATGTAATTACATTTTAAACTAATTATATAGAAGGGGGAAAAAAGGTCATGCCATCTTTGTACACACATTTACAGAGAACCAAGTCCCCTTTAGGTTCCCCAAATGGCTGCATAACGTCTTCTGTTTTATCTCTCTCCTGTATTACCAGCTTTTTATCACAGTTTTGGGGTTCTGTAATTTAGCTTCCTTATCCTGAAAGCAGATTAAGAGTTTCAATTGTTAAAATAAAACCCTTCCTCTCAGCCAGTCATCACCTGATTGAGTTTAATTTGTAAAAAGAAAAACACTCAAGCTGTCTAATATCCTTTTCCACTCTTTTTGTGATATATGAGTGCATAAAATTAACTGTGCTCCAAAGGGCTCATAAGTCTTTCAGAAAAGATGAGATTTGTAAAAAAGGGAATTAAATTTTAACTTTAAAACAAAGCCTCAAGGATTTTCTTTTTCTCCAAATTGTGACTCGGTCTTTTCGAATTGAACCGTACCTTGTCCCTAGGCAGATCAGAGGGGAGATGGAGACCTTTTTCAAACCTCCTTTACAAGGAGCCATTCAAATCCCCGGAGCAAGTGGCATTTCCAACACCACCAGTGTTACAGACCCCCGCAACTGCAGGGAATTTGTTGAATGTCATTCCCAAGTGATTACAGAAACTGGATCTTGTACTACTCTTACATACAGGTACTACGTAAGTGTTGCCATTAGCTTTCATATTTTCATGCAGATACACCCTGGTATTCTAGCACGGAAAATATCCGGGTCCCAGACACTGTACACCAAGAAATTGAAATTTTGCTTTCCCCTTGGATTATCATCTCAGTTTCCAATCTCTAATTTTATTAGTTATCCCAAACAATTCATAAAATACTTCCTCTTCACTGGCAGCGAGAGGGCTCTCACTCAACATTTGGACCATCTGTAGGATTATTCTCAATCTTCACTACATTCTCCCCTCTCCTCTCTTTACACCCTGTGGTTATAAAGCCTTCTTTGCACTAGTTTTAGATTTTTGGCACATGGGAATCTGCCAAATCAAATAGGTATTTGGCTATTCTCACCTTTTTTGGAGATTAAAAACATATTCTAACATTGAGTCGTAGTCCTCCCCTGTAAATGATACTTTTCTTCTTTGTATTTATTCTCAATAAACCGTTTGAGATGTCATCTATTCAGAGTTTTTTCTTGCTTAGAAAAAAAGAAGTTTCATGCAACATTGAGTACTTAAAATCATTTCATTCTTAAGGCACATTCAAATCCCTGGGCTCCTCTGCCCAGTGAACCTTTTGAACAAGTTTTCTTATTTTTCCAGGTTTGTAAATAGTACAGGACTTAGAGATCTAGCTTGAATTTTAATATGAATACAATCCACCTGCGATCAGAAGATCAACCCCATAAGATTATTTCCTTGGTCATAAAAAAGAAATTTAACATTTTGCTCACCCACCACGGCTGCAGCAAACAACACAAAAGACACCTCCATAATAACATTAATAAACAAATGTTTCAAGAAATAGTATTATCTTCCTAATCTTATTCAACCTGACCAGAGGGGAGCATATATTTGTATATTTGTATGTATAATCACCCAAGGCTCTCTTCTGAGCTCCTTGCCAGACTATCATTATTTACCCATGCCAGCGTGAACACAGCTACAACACTTGCTCCAGTGCAAGAAAGAATCAGCGGACTCTTTCCCACTTCTTTTCAAATTCAAGTCAACATGATGTATTTTGCTTGAGGCAATAGTACATCTCCGGTTCTTCTCCCGCAACATCCATTCTTTCTTCTTAGTAACAAGCCTCTGAACAAGTTCTGCCTCACTGCCCATTTCTGGTCTTTTCTTTCTATTTTAATTCACCCATATGCCATCCTTGTTCTTCCTCTCTCTCTCAAACAATCCTCCAGTTTTCCTGGAGTTCACTGAAGGCTTGAGCCCATCGCCTTTTCTGCTCTATCTGGACTGGCTATTCTTCTCTTTGCCATCTTACTATCTAGTGTTGTTCGCTTTTCTCATGTTGTAAACTCAGCAAACCTACATGTCCACTTTGAAATCCATCTCTCTTTGAAATCCAACCCCTACGACTTATTTTAGCAGTCATGCAAAAATGCTAAGTGTCCGTCCATTGCACACCCGTCTCCGAGGTCTACCCCTTGGCTCCTTGTTTACAGCAAGCATCAACGTCTCCTCTCCACCTCCATCACACCCTCAAGAATCTGCCCATCCACCCACTTTACTTCCATTTCCTCTAAGAGTTGCATGAAGCAATGCCTCGAATGCTATCAATAATTTGCATCAAGGAGCACATATCAATTTCGAGTGTTAGATACTTTGTGGTTCTTGTAATTGATCATGAATATCACCACAGGTGATGGTCCCTCCTGCACTGCTGCAGTTCTGTTGTTCCTAACGTTAACAAAAAAGAGAAACACCCCAACCCACTATAAATAGACATATGCTCTTTTTACTGTTTCAGTTAATTCTGACAGCTAGGTTTCTCATATCTTCTCCTAGTTCAGTATTAAATAGTGACAAAAACATGTACGATGAATCTACCGCGTACAATGCACGTGATTCACAACCCTAGCTTACACGTTCTTTACAAAGAAAAAGCGTTACTGTAAGTCTTTTAAAAGAAGGGGAGAAAGCAATTTATATTCTCGGGACCTCTTTTGACTTCAATTTCAACAGTCATCCCTGACAGTTCTTCTTACAGCTTTCCAAATTACACAGTTGGAAAGTAAAAACTAGCAAGTGTCATCTTCTGCAAGTTGGTCTAGTTACTCCAAATTCCTTTTTGAGCTACATCCAACAAATCACTTTGAATATTTGCTTAAGTGTGTGCATAGCCCCGGTGCAATAAGCACGGCTATTCTCATGCTTAGCCTTAAGCTTCTCTGAGACTTCATGGAAGACTTGACCAAAACTGGAGCTGTTTTATGTTAGTCTATTTGCTGGCAATAAAACATTGCTTCTCCATACAAATTCAGCCTCACTTTAACAAATTACTGGGTGACTTTTCTAATAGTCAGCAAACAGTAAAACGCAAATAATTTCAAAATACAGTTTCTTGTGTAGATTATTTCTTTCCAAATGAGTTTTCAAGTCTGCCCAGTGCAATAGGACATGGGTCCGGTCTGAATTAGTGACACAAGTCAACAGGATTGTGTTTATAGTCACAGGTCCATTCTCCCTGACCTTCAACCACTGGCACATTCATACGCTCTAGTGGCTCCTCCTGTGCATTCCCTTCCCATCCACGTTTATTTTCATAAGGCACTGCTTTCAGTTTCTCTTCCTTCATAGCTACTATTCCACCCTAGAATTTTTTATTCTCTCATACATCATGTTTCCTTCCCTCACATCAATCTTTTCCTTGCTACCAGCTCACAAAAAGCAGTAATTTTTCCACACCAAGGGTACCCTGCATTTCGGCCCTTGCACTGCCACCCCTGGACACGACGCAGTAAGAGGGAACAGCAGCCACAGAAATGAAAGCATCGGTTATAACGAGACCCTGGGAAGCAGGTTAGGACCCCAAAGATTATTAAATTATGTAGCTTAAACTCTTCATCATCCAAATCCTCATTCATGAAAGCCACAATCACTGCCTGTCAATTAGCCTGGTATTTGTAGACTCAAGTTTTCATGTTCCCACAAGACGCTTTGGCAAGACCCAGCAGCCCACAAACACGCATCCTCTTACAAAAGAGCGTGCCAGGGAGATCGACCAGGACACATCCAGCCACGCTTCAGCAAAAGCAGCATCACGTCTAACAAAACAAAGTGAGAACTCTGATAACAGTCAAAATAACAAAAAGGCATTTTCTTCTCTTCAACGCAGGCATAGTTTCCAGCAGCACCAGTGGAGGGGTACAGACTATCCTGAGCAGGGGTACAGCAATTCAGACAGATGCTTCCCAGCACGGCTGCGGCGCCGCTGCCGGTGCACACACCCTGCACAGACACCCCGGCTCCCCACTGAAGAGACAAACGGCTCAGAGGTCCCTCTGCCAAAACTGCCTCCTCGCTCTCTCCTCACACAACGTCCACCCCGAACCGTGCCAGGCGCTACGCAAAACCAACAGCTCACCCAAAGGCACTGGGGACAGACCATCACAAGACACCACGGGAAACACAAGGGACAGGGATGAAATACACTGTGCAAGGAAGCGCAGATGCACCTGTGGCGGCATAAGAAGAAGAAATAATCAACACTGACATCTGCTGATAGTTTAGGAGGCTCAAGGAAAGGGATGGGCAACAAGTCAGATGCACAGGTACCAGGTAGCACACCCGTACCTCAACGGCCAACACAAGCACTGGAACAGCGCAGGCACAGAACAGACACACGCGTGGATTTTCACAGCAGTATTTTTGCTAGACAAGGAGAGGAGATGATGCTGCTGCAACTGAAGACAGCAACGTAACATAACCAACGTTACCTGAAGGGCAACCAAACACTACAAGGGACAATTATTTTTCTGGTTTAAACAAGCTGCTCTTAGACCCTTCTTCAGCTCATTTGCACCTGAAGCAGCAGAGGATGCTAATCTCAAAGGTGTTTCCTCCAGCCATCAGTTTGGAGGGATCTGAAACATTAACTTGTTTGTATCAGAAAAGGACAAAGGAGGAGACACTGCTGGAAGCCATGAATGAGTGGGAAGAGCAACCAGACAAGCTGCAAATCGATGCTATTTGTGGGAGCAGTGCCAGCGGATGAATGCAGTACACCATGTACTCTTGAAAGTTGTTCTAACAACCACCTTCTGCAATATTTCGTGTGCCAAGTTAACCCCATGACTGAGGACATCCAGCACTTCTGCTGTGCAGAAAGAAGAATCCAAACCTCCCTCTCTCATTTTTTTTTTATATATATATATATATATATAAAAAAAGACTTACATATATATACACACTCATACATGTTAAGTCTTACTTTCTGTATCTAGTTGTGTATGTGTAAGTGTATATATAAAATATATGTAAAAATTAAATAAGGCTGAGCTTGCTACCTTTTGTAATTAAGGCAGTGGGAGTCATGCTACAGGTTCTCCCGAAAGGACTGAGCCTGCATTTTGTAGCAGTGCAATGACAGTCCTGTTGCAGCAGTGAATGTCATTAAGGGACAGAAAAGGGAAAGATTATAGCTGGGGAAGGGAACTGATAACAGTCCTACCTAGTATATTTAAGTTTCACTCCTTATATACATGTGGCTGTAGAAAAGATGGAAGTTGCATGCACGTTTTGCTCCCCTAATCCAACATCACAGTCAAAACAACACCAAAAAACATACCAAAAGCTATCTGAAGCACACACACACAAAACACCCAACAAATCCATCAAATTTATCCAGGTTGTTTGAAGAGTATCTGCAAGTGCAATGCCATTTACAGGCATGCAGCGTGCTCCTCTTATGGTGAAATTATACCTGAATTTCAACAATGGAAGAAGAGGTAGCAGAACATGATGACCTGCTCAAATACTTTCCAACAAGGGAGAGATCTGATTGCCTTTGACTCAGCTTCACACAACAAAAATACTAAACCTGGCTGGAACTTTGATAATATCCTTTCCCCATCCTTCACTGCTGACTCTTCCCCCATAAATACTTTCTGTCGCCTCTGCTGGACTCTGCTTCCCGCTACTCGCTGGCCTCCAAGCATTTTCATGATGAAGAGGATCACACCTCTCTTTTACTCAATGACTCTTACTTAATGATGCTTGCCAAAGAGAAAAGTTCTAATCAAGGGAAAAAAAAAAAAATCTCTTTTGCTAACAACTTGTGCATTTTGCAAAGGTTAAAGGAGATGCGGTATTAACTCTTGCTATTCACAAGCCAGCTTAGTTCGATGCAGCATTTCTCAAAATGGAAGGGAGAAAGGAGCAAGGGGAAGTGCAAGAGTGTCCTGAAGGCGGATCAGAAGTTGTATCAAGAGACAGTTGATAGCTGGACGCTAGCAATGATATTATCACAAGGGAGTTGAGCTGGAAGCAGGAGGGAGACAAAAAACAGCTTAAGGAATGACAGTTTGATGTATTAAGCCACCTATCTGAAACCCAGCAGGTCACAACTTCTACCACTATCTGTCATCAAAGATCCTAATAGCCTCTAAAAAGAATTTGGCTAAGGAGATAAAGCTCTCTGCAGTTTTATCTGTGGCAGCTACAAAGCCAAATGACTCACCCCCATAACATTAAAGCCAGATAATTTAACGCCAGATCCTGTCAAAACTGTGCCTGTGGTTTTCCCAGCCAGTGATGAGACCACTAAACTGTACCACAACAGTTCTCGGTTATGAATGGTCTCTGACCTTCATCAGCTGTTAGAACTTGAGGCAAATAAAGATAAAAGAATAAATTGTTGTAGAGAAGAGTCAGAAAAATAGACAGTACTCAGCAGCTCACACCATAAGTGAAGATGCTGATAGGAAACCGAGGTTCAGATGGCTCAGATCAGTGACTTCAATTCAGCCAAGAACACCCTCAAGACAGATTTGGAAATCAGGACATCGAGCTTCTAATTTCAGTCTGACACTAATTCAGCTGTGCAAATGTGAACTCATTTCTCAGAGCTTCCTCTGTCTCACTTAGCCGCTGGTAAATATTGGGGGTTTTGTTGTTGTGTGGTTTGTGTTTTGTTTGGTTTTTGTTTGTTTATTTGGAGGCTTTGGTTGGTTGGTTTGGGGTTTTGGTTTGGGGTTTTTTTATTAAATACAGTTTCACACCTAAGATGCTGCTAGGCAAGTAATAATTTTTAGTAACATATTACCAAGACAGACGGTGGAAGAGATGGAAAGAGAACACCTCCTTTCAGAACCACATCTTCCAGCTCAGTTCTTGGAGCTCATCTGCCTCCAATTTCCACAGATACGGGCTGTGCACAGAGTGCCTGAGGCGCCACTAACCTGAATTAACCTGAAATCTGTTCTTTTAGTGACTTAAAGCTTTAGAAACAGAAGAATTCACAGTCTGAAAAAATTACATGCAACTAATTGGCAAAAGACATCCACACACTTAAAAATGACAACGTAAACCAGCCTTGATAGAGTAGAACTTGCCCGGTTTTAATGCGGTTGTCAAGGGTACGATGATATTCAGCTGGCTTTGGTAGTGCCAAAAGACAGTGGCGTATGATAACATTAATACTGATAAAGAACAAAAGCCTGACAAGTGTAATCCTGATACCGGTGTGTTTCCTTTGAGGATTACTCAGCAATTAAAGATTTCTAACAGTTAGTGTTGCATTTCAAAAGGACAATGCTCCAAATCCCTAAGGAAATCATAAGCCATTTACAGATTCTTCTTGGTTTTCAACTTTTTAGAGAGAAAAAAAGCCATGCACATTTAACTGTGTTAACGAGATGAACATCTAAAACATCTAAAAACTTCAAAGAGCTGTTATTTCCAGAATGTAAAGCGTGAGTTCTTCCACAGCAGAACTGGTATGCCGCAGCACCGGCAGATGAGGATTCTTTTTCTGCAATTTATCACTCGTGCTGCCCTGCATTAAAAGAAAGTATTAGGGCACAAATGCCTTTCTGCACTTATTTTGCTATTTTGCTACCGAAAAACGACTGGGTATAATCCTCCTAATAAGAAGGGGCATTCTGGTTGTTAAAAAGAAGCAGAAAGGATCTCGAATTAACCAAAACATTGCTGCAATTTTCCCACTCAGTAGGGCATTTTTGAAAGCTGACTGGTTTGCTGGTAAGACACTGCAGACAGTTTTATGAGGCAGGTGTCTACCAATAAGTCTACCTATAAACTACGTAAAAGCCCAGCTTTTAAAAATATTGTAAGTTCAACAGCTGTCAGTGAGGCCCCTAAGAACTGCCTCGCATTTAGTCATCTTACCGACACTGCAGCCATTCTTCAGGAACCCAGTTAAGACAAAGTGTTGACTTGCATAAAAAGCTAATTGCATACAAGGATCTATCACATCCAGATATTTGAAGGGAGCAGGCAGTATATAAATAACTTTTATTCAGCAGATTATTCTACAAGATAGCTCTGCTGGTTTTTTTTCCCCCTTCTCCTCACCCACTAGTGTCCTTCCAACAATGCAAAAAGCAAAGAGCACCCATCTCAACAGATGCTTGGAGTTGTCATCCTGTAACCCATCTGGGACAACCTATTTTGCAGGTTGTAAAAAAATACTGAATAACTGCCCCAGTCTCATCAGCAGTGCTAGGGACAACACTAAATGTCAAAGCCTGGGCCAGTTTGCCTGATATCAATAGGCCTAACAAATAAACGAATGAAAAGGAATCCTCTTTCTTAGATAATGTGTTAATGAGATCAAGATAACAAGAGTAAAAACTACAATTTGCAGCAGTTACCCAAGATCAGAACTAAAGCAGCTACATCAAGGGGAAAAAAAAAAAAAAGAAAGAGTGTAATATAAGCATTTTAAACAAATAACTTAGGGAAGAGAAGCCCTTTCACTCTATCAACACACAGTGGGCTTTTCTGATTTCCTCTGGGGTCACCTGGGCATGGTAGAAGTGACGCTAGAAGAGTTAGCTTGCATTTTACCCTTTAGCTCACAACGGTTCAATAGAATTAACATTTCAACATTTTTCCACAAGCGCATCTGTAGCAAACGGCACCAACAAATTAAAAGATTCCCCCCAAAATGGGTCAAATCATAGTCTCCAGACAACAGGACTTCTGTCAACTGTATTTCAAGTGGTCAACTGTATTTCAAATGGGAGGGATTTATCTAACAGATTCATCATTGTCCTTTAAAAACTACCTGGAAGGCCTTCAGTCAAGTTTTGACTTGATTTGACCAGATACAGCAACTGGAGTTGCCCATCGATAGGGTGAGCAGCAGCAAGCAGCTGGCAGTGCCCCTCCAAAAAGGCTCCCAGGGAGTAGGGATCATTTTCCCCTGACATAACTATCCTCATCACTCTTCAACTAACTACACAGGGAAGGCAAACTTTAGTTTCTAATCTGTTCTTCTCCCCCGAATTGACAGACCTCAGAAACAGATGCCATTGAGTCAGTATAAGGAACAAAACAGTTCGAGCCACAAGTTTAGCCTTGGGAGCACGCACGCATACTTGAACATTAACATCTTGTCTGAAATCCTTCATTTTTCAGTGCTTTTCTTCTGAAAGCAGAAATGGCAGATACTCATCTCTTATGCATATGACACACAGCATTTTTAAAGTTCTGAGATAAAGGCAATAAACAAAAATACATCGACTACAAGACTCTTATATTCAGTTAGTGCCCACAGTTCAGAATGACATGGGGGGTCTTGGAAGGGTTTCAGGGAGGAACATGCCATCAGTTGACCAAAATGCCAATTACCAATACCAACTATTAATTTTATTCCATGCAAGCACCTAGAACCCTCCAATTACTTTACTTTCAGGGAAAAAACCCCAACCCTACAGTAGGTTTTTAAAGGTTTATAACAGATCCTGCAGAAGGGGATAAACAAATCTTTGTAAAAGGAAAAATGTCATTCTACTAATGCCCTCTGCAAAGAACGGCTACATTAATCTTGGCAATCTTTACAAATCCTCCCCCATGTTTTCGAAAGACAGCCAGAGCATCGAGATTCGTTCAACAAATGGCAGCATGAGTCAGTGGGCCTGGGAGCTGTGGGTAGGAAGGAGTAGATGACGTCCACGGAGTCACAAAAGTCTTCAAATTATTCGTGTCATGACATGATCCAGAAAAGTGACTTATGGTTTAGACATAAACTACATGGGTATTTCTGTACCCGTGCCCAGGGACTCACCAGCAAACACTGTTACAGCAAGCACGTCCCAGTCCATCCACCGAATCCACCTCTCTCTCCTCACCAGGTAAATGTTTCGTGAGCCAGCACGAAACGTTATGCCAAAACCAGCACTAGTGCTCGTACAGGAGATAAGAGTTTAGACCGTACGCTACACTGTCACTCAAAACTGCTCTCAAAAAGTAGAACAGCTCTGTTGTTTTAACCCGGGAGCTCTGCAAAACTCCAGGGGCTTGACAGTGGAGCTGCAGATCACCACTGGTGAAAGAAAGCAGGGAAACGAGCAGGAAAATGCTTGTACATGTCAAAACTGACAAACCCTTATTCACACACTAAAAGGCCTCATACCAGCATGATTAGTCACAAAAGATCTCAGCTTTGGTTCCTGTCAAACCATGCCATTTTACCTTTAATGAGGTATCCCAAAGAGGTAGCCCCCCAAAAAAAACCCCAAAAAAACAAAGAAAATTTAAGAGCATGCCTAGCAGAGAGAACAGACCTGCTTCTCCAAATACAGTCCCAAGCCAACAAAACTCCTCAGCCAGAAGTAGCCCTGATCTTGGGAAGATATCCTTAAATACTGTCCACGTATAACTCAATGAATATGGTGCAGTCACCAGTCCAGACTACCTTTGTCTTCTGCTGGGAGTAGCACCAGAATTGCCTCTTATAGGCTATGGCAGACACTTCTGAATGATATACAGTTTATTTTAAAGTTACTGGACAAGTGAAAGCGAGCTGTGAACGCACATTGAAAAGGTCGAGAGACTTCACCCTCCTTACGAGAAAACTTTTTGCTTCTCTGAAGAAAAACAACTCAGATGTTAGGTCAGTTCCCAGTCCCACACAGCACACAAGACCTCTGCCACGAACACTTTCCAATACAGATACCGGTCTGTGACCCACCTGCTGTCAGAGACAACTAGGTCTCCCATGGTGATGTTGTACTCCTGCCCCAGCTGCAGAGACAGAGCCCTCCATTATAGACATAGCCAGTGATGAAGGGAAAGAGGCAAGGTAGCAGAGGAGAACCTCTTATACCAGTGGGTAACACTCAACTGCTGGATCATGCCACTTTCAAAAATACCACCTTCTGCAATCAGCACAATCTTGAATCAGCTCTCTAGAGGAAACCAGCCTTGTACTCCTCCTTCCTCTTCGTCTCTATAAACAAGAATTTCTTCCCATACTACTAATAGCAACTCTCATGTTTTCTTTATTCAGAGGTACGCTAATTCTGGCTATAAACAGATACACGTTAAATGTTTAGTTTTCGGCTCAGAAAGCAGAAGAGGGCCTGAACAACAGTCTCAGAACTACAGAAACCTTCTCCTTTTAAATATAAAAGTCAAACAAGCCATGCATATTTTATGATGTAGGACTCCCACTTCAGTTGTTCAACCAGGTCTGAGAAAAAACGAACACGGGAGAGAAATTAAACATGGATAGATACTACAATTTTGAAATCAAAAGTTGCTTTAATACCTTTTAATAACTGCACATTCCCTGACCAGACTGATGCAGCTTTGAAGTTAGCTCTGCTAACTCGGAGTGTGTTGGACTAGACACTTCCAGGGGCTCCAGCCAAACTCGATCTTTCTGTGATACTAAATTTATTCAAATCACTAGTGCGCATTCCTGCAATTCTTCCTGAACTATTCTAACAGACTGCTCTCCCCTCAGTGTGAAAGAAAGGAACCCATATCACAAAAAAGCATTGTGCACGGCTTTTTGGTTTGGTTGTGACTTTTTTTTATCTTTCTTTTTAAACCAAGTGTAATAATCCCATTAATGTATTATTATATAAAGTTTCCAGGTAGAAGGGATTTTCCATCTTTTCAACTTGTGAAAGCCCTTATCTAAGACTAACAATTGATCAGAGCAAGATTTGGTTTGTTTAGCGTGGAGTCAATACCAATTTCTCAGCTGAACAATTAATTTTTTAAACTAGCTCTTACCACTCCAATTAAGTCTCCTCGTCCATATTCACCCGTCAGGTGCTTTTTTCCATCATCCATCCGTATGACTGAGCGAAGTCGACCATTCAACACAATGTACGTGCAGTCCGACTTGTCACCCTGCCTGCAGGAAGAATAATCAATAACGAGGATTAGTGAAGCATCTTTGCTCAGCAAATGCATCTAGAGTCTTTTAATAAGTTGATCATCTTTCCCTACCTGGCTTAGAGGACACAGGAAAATGTTTAACCAACAGTTAAACATAACAAGCAAACAAGAAACTGAACAGGCATCTGTTAAAAGGTGACTTGAAAATATGTTTAATGTTTAAATGTACATGCTTTGCACAACTGGTTAATGTTAGGTCTGGAAGCAGATGACCAGAATGCAAGTGGTCTCTAGGGGAGACAACAGGCTCGTAACTGGTTACAGCAGGAGCTTGTCGTCGTTGCAAGGTCAATACGGATGCACAGAGAAATTCTGCAAGTCAAAGACAAAACCCCCTGAGTGGCTCAGGATTTGGATTCCTTTCAGTGCACACATCTTGGTCTATCAGGAAGGTTTTGCTATATCAAGTTTGCATGATTAAGAGTGCTGTTTGGCATGCAGATTTCCAGCATAACCTAGCGCACGGATGAAATGCCATACTTCTGGTAGTGGAGTTAAAACTAACGCAAGGAATTCCGAAAGATTTTAACAAGATTTTGACAGCTATGACTGCTTTGATGCACAAAGTAATCCAAAACTTCCATTAGCATTAGTGCTGTGGTATAGTTATAAAAATTAATATTATAATTATATAGAACACATATGAAATTAGACCTTTATTCTCCCACCACTGCAGCAACCATATAATGGCTCAAACGTATCCTAGTACAAAAGTACATAAAACTAAGTTTTCCCAAGGATAACTTTTGCCCCTTAAACATAAAATGCAGTGCCTATTGTCAATTTACTATTGAATAAGCCTAACTGAATTACCTTTTTGTTGTTTATTTTAGAAAGGCTGAAAAACTCTTTGAGCAATAGACGTTCATGCCCTTAACAATGCAGAAACTACCACCAGAACATACAACTGCCTATGTCTTAATCGATTATGTCACTTCAAAAGCTTGCCGAGACAACATAAAGGATGAGAAATAGTATGAAAGAATTTTAATAACACCTGGAGACAAGACACTGAAGCAATGTTGATGGGCACTGTAGAAAGAAAATAATCTCAAAATAGGCAAACAGATAAACCTGATGGAATGGTTGATAAATTTAGTCCAATGAGTTTCTTATTCTATGTATCACCAAGGGAGCACAGCTCCTATGAAAATGTAAATATTCAACAGACAACATACAATTTTGTCCACATCTCACCTGTAAACAGCTCGTCCAGCCTCAACCTCCATCCAATCCAGGGCAAAGTCAATTTGCCTAACAAAAGGGGACATTCTCTTCACAACAGTGTGGGCCACACCGAGAACTACGCTTGGCTGCTCCCGCATTATCCTAGAAGGAAAAAAAGCCTTATTCAAGTACTTCCCCAAAATAGGAATAGGTAGACACAGATACAACATCCCGATGCAGCTGTTGCCAATGCAACTGGGCAGTTAGATAGGCACTAATTCAGAAGTTAGTACATACCCATACACACACTCCACTATCACCTCAACCACACTACATCAGTGATAGTTTGATGAAGTATGGGGCTGGCTGGCCTTCCAGCCTAGCCCAAATGAAATGTCACTCAAAGTTGACACTGTCCTAGTAGCAGTAGGACTACGCTAGTAGGATGCTAGCTAGTCCTGCTGTCTGGCCCAACTTCCTTCTTTAAGTGAGCAGCGGGATGGATGGGAGCCACGCTAGCTCTTGTTTGAGTCGACCTCCAAACCTCCGCTAAACTCAGGTCTCTTATAACTCAGGAAAATGTTCATACTGCCCAGAAGATTGTCCCTCCCTGCCATTCTGCACCTCTCAGTCTCTCACACGTGCACATGTGCTCACAGTTTCACCCAGATTTTATTTCAGGTATTGTACGCAAAGTCTGATGCTCTTCAAAATAAGAGACCTGCTCTGTATTTCAAATGTTCCCTTTTCCCTGCTGCAAAGACCACAAAGAACTGAAACATCTCCTAATAAAGCTTCTGATCTTCACACTGAAGCTTTTGAGTGATGCTTAAAGTCTTTAGTAGTAAAGATACCATGTAATTCAATACTTTTCCCAAACCGAAAAACTTTGAGAACGTTCTTTCAGTGGTAACTGCAAACTCAACACTGACTGCGAGGCCCGAGGGAAATCACGCTCAGAGACACCTGGTAACTGCTCACGAATGTCTTATTTCTCATTCTTTTTAGCCTAAAGATCACTGCATCCCGTTACCTTGTGAGTAAGCACTCAAATTCTTACTGAAGCACTACTCCACAGGAGTGATCTGATCACGCACATCTCTAAACGGTGTACCCGTTAGGACATCTTATCTTTTCTGTTCCTGCACAGAATCAAGAGCAATTGATGGCAGACTACTAAAAAATAGTTATTTCACAAGAGGCAGCACAATTCAGAAAGAAGTAGGTAAGTGTATGCACACCCAGTACGTGACGTGCATGCAGATAGAGATGAGGGAGCTACGTTAAAGCCACACATGGGCAGAAACAAAGAGAAAACGATAAATACTTAGTATGTTTTCTGCATCAATGTTCCCTTTACAATAAAGATACCAGACTGCCATAAGACAATCTACTTAGGAGACCCTGTGTACGTGGGAACTCTCACTAAGCACAAATCATATAAGCTTCGTATCTAACCTCACACCCTAAAAAATAGGGAGGAGGAGAGAAAGGCATGGAAAGAGCACTGTCAGTCTTTGTTCCCTAACTGAAATACGGTTCCTTGTGGACCACTGTAACTTGGCAGAAATGAGAGAAAGCCCGAGTAGAGATCCATAATCCTAGAATGTAGTAACAAAAGCAAACTCACCAGGAGCCTGGATGAAGCACAGAAACTTCCCTAAAGTTTCTAAAACATCAGATCTCTCATTCATTAGTCCTATAGCTGCAGCAAGACACCCAGAGCTAACAGTGACTAGGGGTCAAGTGCAGCACACGGAGCACTGCAGGGAGCTTTCATGTTTATCTACTCTCCTTACCCAATGCCTCAAATTACTACTTTTTGCAATAATGAGGCTTATAATTTCTTCAGCCGAAATCCCTGAATTTGAAACAGAAGAGATTCATAGGTGTATATCCCATATTCCATACTAAGCTCATCGCATGCATACCCCTGCCCTCATATATGCTACTAGGTAAATTAAACTGAACACCAACTCTTGCATTTAGCACTGTTTAAAATCCAGCCCTCCAAACAGGATCATGAAAAAGCAGGACAGCTTTCCTCTCCTGCCCCTCTTCTCTTGCCCCGAGGCTTCCATGCGCCCCCCATCTCCGACCCAAGATGCCTACAGATCACCTTGGTTTTGATAAGCTAGTATTGCACGTGCAAACAACAGGTTATCTTACGGAAACTTTACCACACTACCGTGACTTGGAGCAAAGGACAAAGGAGCTGGAAAAGGCACCCCAGGATAAGCACTAATAAACAGACAACCCTAATCCCTCAACACACGCAAAACACCCAGCCCTACCCCCTTCTCAGCTGATTTAAAAGTTAAATAAACTCCCTGAAAACTCCTGAATGGTTTAGCTCATTATTTTTACTCTACTTGCTTATTTAGCCCTCAAAGTCTCCTCTCACACAGGCTGTCTGCTGTGATCAATAAAAGCCATTTACTCCTTTTCCTCGCTCAAGATATGTATCTTAATACTTAATGCATTCAAAATGTAAACTACTAACAGGCTGCTTTTATTTCCATCTGGAGCTCTCTGTTATTTCACTGAGTGCTATACAGCTTCTGGAAGAGTATTAGCATGGAAAGTAAAAGCCCACCCTTACGCACAAGAAGAGAGAAGCAGATTTTTCCCGCCCCCCCTGTTATCAGCCCGGTTTCCTTCCTTTCACCTGGGCATTTTCATCTTTGCTCTTCTGCTTTGCACATGCCTGACACTGGGAAAACTAAAAGCCAAAGCTCTGTACTACAGAAACCTGTTCCTGAAGGGATCCTCAGGCTTCTTTATTAGAAAGCTCACCAAATACAGTGATGAAAAGGCTAAACTAGTGCCTGTGAAAGCCTGGGACTTATGCAGATATTCTTGTGGATGCAATTTGATATTCAGCTTGGCTGGCAATACAAAATAAAAATCAAAGCATTCCTGCTAACCTGGCAAGCGCACAAGATTAAGACTCTAAACTGTGAAATTTACTGAAGCAGAAAATGTGACAGAGTCCCTAGTACTGCAGAACCTGAATATATTCCCTCAAGAGAGTGGTGACAACTTGATTACACTGTTCGTCAGGAGACACCAACAGTTGCAGCGTAGGCACTGCACACTTAGTACATCAGTTCAGCAAAATAGCAAAGCATTCAAGGTATATACTATATAATTAGCTTGTGTCACCCCTATACTTAAACTCTACATTTACAGATAGTTATTTAGTCGTGTTAGTACCACGTAAAAGGCTCCTGCCTCAAAATTTCAGTGAAAAGTGTTGTCCAACACCCAACATGCAATCCTAAAGCCCACTGGTTTGCTAGAACTGGCAATTCTAGCCCCTGCTGGGCTACTTCCATTACTGTGCTCTTTGCCTAATGGCAACTATTAACCGTGTTCTTTCTGCTTTGCCTTCTCATTAATTATTGAGAAAAAACACATACAAAGTTCCAGGGCAGCTCAAAGAAAAAGAGTAATATATTTGACAAGAAAGGAAGAAAGGAATTTTGGAGAATAATGGAGGTTCTTGTCAAATTTCTTCTGGTCAGTAAGATAAGAGCCAAAAAAAAAAAAAAAGAAAAGAAAAAAAATCATTCCTGTGAGATTCTGAGCGAAGGAGAAAGCCTAACATTGTAGGACTATGAGCACAGAATTTGGCACAAAAAGTGGAAAATAAAACATTTCTAATTTTATCAACAAGTTTTTCTTTCTCATAGAGTCCAAAGCAAAAATGAACAAACTTGAAGAAACCTCATGCTTTTCAAAGACTTTCTACAATGGCACTTTTAAATATAGGAACAGGAGTTAGAAGTGATATAAAACTTGGGTTTCCGGAGAAATTGTGAAGATGGAATGCTGGAAGATCACAGAGATCGTAAAATGCAGAGAACTGGCAATAGAGCTTTTAAAGGCGAAAAAGAAAGATTTGCAAAGGTCCCAGAAATGATGAAGAGGTGATGGCAGTGACGGGTTTGAGATCACTGACTGGTAAGGAGTTAATGGAAGCTAAAAGATAAGTTGGAATAAACAAGAGACAACTCGATTCTCGAGAGAGAAGAGAAAACTCAGGAAAATGAGCTCAAGCAAAGGAGTCAATCCAGGACTGAATATCAAAACTGAAAAACAGGAGGAAAAGGTAGAATCTGACTGGTTGGCTGAGACAACAAAATGAAATTTAAAGTAAAAAACAAGTGAGAAAACAACAGCAGAAAAAGAAAGAAAGAAAGAAAAAGTAGGAGTTTAGAAGAAATAGATCCGATAGCGCATGGAATGGCACAAGTGGGGAGCATCTATCAGAAATTAGGTCAAAGAGTTGACATCCACCGCACAGACCTGGAAAAACACAGCTAATCAACCAAGCACACTGCTGAGAACAGAATGTTCAGTTTTATAGTATACAGCCTTTGCCTGAGGTGAAAAAACAAAAATCACAGAATAAGATTCTGTGGTAGAGTTGATTAGTAATACAAACAATTAGAATTATTTAGAAAGTAAGAAGTACACGGAAATACACAAAATAATAGTGGCCTAGAAAACACAACCTCAAAAAGTCCTACACACAACACAGGACTGATGGCACATTCAAGCAGAAGTTGAAAAAAGGAGATTAGAAAAGGAAATAGAGGTATTTGACACAAATTACGTGTTTGAACTAATAGTAAGTCTTAACAATAGGATCATGGAATAAATCAAGAGCATTAATCGTTAATATTGGACAATGAGACTAACCACAGTCATCATATCGGGTTTAGGTGTGTGGTTTTTAATCAAGAAATACCTATATCCCCCTTTAAGCATTAAGTCACAAGTCATGTACTACTTCCAAGGTCCAGAAAGGAACCTGTCTTGCACAGGGGGCATTATTCTTTGACCAATTCTATTAGTGAGCATTGAAAACCTACAGTTACACCAAGACCAATCATTCATAAGACATCCAACAGCCCGGGCTGTGTTTGGAAACTGCACTGGGGTGGTTCTCCAGCAAAAAGGAATAATGAATCTAAGAGAAAGGGCCTGGCAAAGAAGCACTTAAGCCAGCAAAGCATAGGCTCTGGCCAGACTTTCTCATTTGGATTATGAAGTATACAAGTCTTGGGTCATAAATCACACCCCATTGGGTTAAGTGCTCTATAAACCCGGAACAAAGGAGATACCACCATTTAATATTACCATGTTCCCTGCATTACTTCTTGCTGGAGATAAAGCCATCTGATAGATGGGTCAGAGCTCATCTGGGCTCTTAAAACTCTCACGTAAGCTATCTGGTTTGCTACAGCATGTACTGTAGCAGTACTACGCCACACATACATCCATTTGTTCAAAAGGGCCATAAAAAATAAAAAATAATAATAATAATAAAAAAAAATCAATACATGTTTTCATGGCAGAACTCACTCATAGAAATGGGACTTGGAAATAGACAGGAAGCTGCAGTCTCGGTTGGCCTTGATGGTGAAAATCAGTGGTTCCCCAGTCAGGACAGCGAGCTGGCCTACGAGTTCTCCTGGATGGGTAATGAACAGACAGGTGTCCTCCTCCGAGTCTATCTTCCGTTGGTACACGTGAAGCATCCCCGAGACCACAAAGCAAACATTAACATCCTGGAGAAAATGGAAAAAGAGCTCAATAAAATCCCCTAAGATTTTAAAAGCAATTATCACAGTGACAGTACTATCATGACCGATCTGTTTTCCAGAAAGCTCCCTATAGATTTTGAACAATTAGGTGATAAAATAAGACACAATAGTGAATTATTAAAAACAGGTTATGAATATTTAAAACTAAGCAGCCACAACATTGAAAAATGTGTTTCTCTTTGTATGGTTATGAAAAATGAAGGCTGCATCTATAAGATCTCAAGAAATAACAACGGAATTGAGAATGGAGGTAATGGGGTAATCACAGCAGCATGATGAGGGACATCGCAGTTCAGCAGAGCAGAATACAGCAGCACCATAACTGGAGCTGCCCCTCATCTGCTTTACATAAGCTTGTCTATTTACACAGTATTATTATAAATTAATCTCGTTATATCCTAAATACACTTTGCTATAAACAAATAACCCTGGATTTCTATTGTAAGGGGGGAAAAAATACTTTAGTGCAACCAAGTGACATGACCAAAAGCCCGCAGTGCAGGGCATGATAAAGGGCTGCCCAGTCTCCATACCTCCTCAGGAAGGATGGAGGTACGATACTCCATACCTTCTCGTGAAGGTACCCAAGAGCTGAAACCAGACAGGTACCAGATTTCCACTCTGGCTCTGGCTACGCTGCTTACTCTGTGTGGGCAGAAAGGCTGAGAGCTGGGATTGTTTCACCTCAAGAAGAGAAGGTTTGGGAGGGGTCGGGGGGGGATTTTTTATTTATCGTCAATGTGTATAAATACCTTATGGTGGAGGGCAAAGACTGAGCCAGACTTACGTCCTCTCTACTCTCAGATGACGCCCACTCACCTGATCTCCTTGCCTCGATAGCACAGTCCCAGCAGTAACCTGATGCAGCGTCACTTTGCCATTCAACAACGAAGGATCCTGGAGAAGAAAGGGGCGGGGGGTACAATTTACTTGTCGGTGCACATATAAAGATCCGAGAATGTGAGGAAGCATTGAAATAAAGCAAATAAGAATAATAATTACTAAAGACAATGTAATAAGTACTTGAATCTCTTTTAAATATGGTGCATGATTTTTATATTTCTCTACCCAACAAACATTTCTTCCAGAAGAAAAAAGGTTTCATTCGTTTCAATTGATCAGACTTAGATTCTTAAGGATTTTACATTTGTCAATTTTGCCCCCAGACTCTTTTAAGGGTCTATAACAAAAAAAGACCTATATCAGCTGGCATGAAAATCATGAAATACGAAGTTATTTTCAAAGGAAGGTGAAACCAGAAGAGACTGTCTACATCATGGAGGAACTGGACGAGATGATCTAACACTTGCTTTATTGCAGCCCTCCCCTGGTCACACAGCTCAGCTGTGCTGTGCATACATGGCAGGTTTTCATACACACTGTAGACCAAAAGCTTCCCCAAAGTAACGAATTCTGGCGTGCATGCGCACATGGATTGCACAGGAGAGTGGGAATTTTCCTCCCGACTGAAGAGCACACGGGAGGGAGGGTCTTTCCAAAAGCCTGCCCTCAGTTTGGACTCAACCCCAAATCCTTGCAATGGCAAGGAGCTGATCTGGTTAAGCGCATCAGCTGATCAGAAGACTCCTTCCCAGCTCCAAAGCTGGTCACCACCGTAATCCTGATTACACAGACAACCACCAGGCATGGAGAGAATTTTCTTTCATCTCAAAGAACTGCCCATACAATTTGGTGTCCCGTGTGCAGTCGGTATCAAACCCTAATGCTTCAGGCCACCTTTGCTTCAGCAAAACTTTCACCCAAACCAGCAAATCTTTAAAAGCTCAACAATTTATTATCATCATCCGAATGGGTAGGGGCAAAAATGCAGGCTCAATTACGTGATTCTTGCTTTATGCTAAAGAGTGACAGTGCAGTCCTGGCGTCTCGCAGCTTAACCTCTGCAAGGCAGAGCCGGACACTACTGTGTCCAGTACTTTGCCACAGAGGTAGAGCCACTAAAAGCAAGAGAGCTGCATGCAGCACAAGCAGCAGAGCAGCATCTGCCCATAGTCATTAACCTTACTGCAGCAGGGAAACAATAAAGTAGAGCTGCAAACATTTTACCATTGTAATTGTTATGCCAGGTTTTTCTCTTTTCATTTTTGGTTGGAAAAAAATAGAGCAAGTGAAATAATCAGAATTATTCTTTACACCTACAGCTGATAAAAAGAACAGATTTTCATCAAAAAATAGGTTTTTATTGAAACCAATCTGTTTCAGGGGAACATATCCTATGCAAAGAACCTGACAAGCACCTGTCAAAATATTTCAGTTCAGCAATATCAACTCAACTAATTCTATGATGTTTTTTCTATATTTATACATTTATGGCTGTATAGTATTACCGATATTAAAGACAAAGTTTTAACTACGAAAGTATCTCACAGTAAGGGAATACAAACTCCCTCATGAGCTCTACTTATCAACGGCTTTTTTTGGCTGCATTAGCTCTGACAAAAATTGTTGCAAAGATTTTCTTCATGTCTAAGATTACTAAAGTATTGGAATAGATGGCAATGAAAGCTGTGAAGTCCTCATCATTGGAGATCTTTAAGAACAGGTTAGACAAAAACCTGCCAGAAATGACTTAGCAATATTTGATTCTGCCTTGGGCATGAAGAGACTGAATGACCTCCAAGCAGTCCTTGAAATCCTGCTCTTCTGCGCTGTTACCACACTGATTAAGCAACAAAGGAGTTGACAAACAAGATCACAGACAAGATCCATCCTGTCTAGTATCTTCCCTCTTGAATGGGCAAGAGCAGCAAACCCAAATTCAGCATTGCATAGTTACAGGGTTTGAACTAAATAACTTGGCACTGATCCCCTCAGCCTCATCTAGCCACTGGCTTTTAGGAAAAGTCGTCGCTAGCACAACAAAATCCATTTCACAGCAAGTTTCTTTCTTTGTGTTACTATAATAGATAATAAATTAGCAGAGGTTTATGATGCAGAAGTGAAAGCACAAACCACTTCTAAACAATGAACAAAAGCAGTAATTAACTGGGACAGACAAATATTTATTTTGTCAAAGGAAGCGACTTAATTCTCTTATAACCGACGCAGAAGATATGCCCTGCAACATTGTTTAACTCTCATATCAAAACTGCAGATAAAGCTGAAAACATGTAAAAGTTGCATGAGATTGAAAACCATTCATGACAGAGACCCAAGGAATTCAAGTTATTTAAAAACAAAAGAAAAAAAAGAAATTCTTAATTCTGAAGTCAGATACCTAAGGGTCATTTGAAATAATATTGCCTCTCTCCTACAGTAAATCATCCCCCCCCCCTTACAGTCTCATGAAAAAAACCAACCAAGCAACCAAAAAACAAGCCACCACCATCTGTCATCAAAACATCTTGATTTTATTCACACTGATTGGCTGCTCTGAAAAATGACATCTTAAAATGCCTCCAGCCAGCTAAGAAATAAAAGATCTAATCTAATTTTTAAAGAGAAGAGCTTACAGAATTCATTTTCTTCCTTAAGTAGTATTGAACACAAATATTTTAAACACAATAAGATTTTTCTTCCATTGCCTGTAGAAGAATCAACTTTTGCTATCCTGCATAGAAAAAAATCAACATTGACCTTTAAATGAGATTTCTAGCATTTGGCTACATTCCATCAGATTCTTATTTGCTTGTGAAAAACTTGAGTTGCTATAATATCAAAGTTTGAAAAGCCTACCTTATTTCATTATTATTTAGATCTTCATGTTAAAAACACTGCCTATTAGGTGCTGCATTTTAAGGATACTGTTCCAATTAACTTCAACTCTAATCTGTTTACTTGTTAATTACTGAGAAATTTATTCTAGATTCACAAAAACAAAAAAAGTGCTGTAATCGGTAGTTTCAGTGATGCTGGAATTTTTGCTCGTGATCCAATAGGTCTAAAAAGGAAGACATCAGTTGTATATTGGATACAAACTTTTGTCACAAGTGGCGTCTGAGGCCAGTCCTATCAAGAACAAAAGGCTGAACAGAACAGATGAAAGTATCTAGCCCTATTTTATTCTATCTGTAACAAGAATTTCTTCTAAAATAGTCTGTAGCCTTTCACGAGGATATAAATGCCTGAAAAAAACTGAAAATTAACGTAACAAGACAGTTAAGTCTCCTGCAGACTAACAGCCAGTACTGCACCCCTTAGTCAAATCAGTGACAATGTAGAGCACGTATCTCAAGCCTCACTGCTGGTAGCTGAAAGATCATGACCAAGATTTCAAAGTTGCAAGGGGAATAATTTGGAAGTCAGCAGGGAATGTTAAAATCCAAAAGTAAAGTCTTTTAAATTCTAGCAAGTGTCGCTTGGTGAGACCTCTTAAGGCAGAGGAGGAGGCTGCAGCAGCTGTGCCCAGGCCTCTGGCAGCATCAACAGACTTGAGCTACTGAAATATAAGCTGTAAGAAAACTAGGGTATCTGTGACTGATTTAGACAGATGTGCAATTTTCCTAAATTGTCTGATTAGCTGCATGAACAGACACACCTCTGTAATGAAATGCAGCTGGAATCATTGGAACGATGAAAACAAACATTTGCATTCCTTCTTACAACGTGAAGGTGATAAACAGGGGCCGAGCTCAATGACGACTGTGAGGGCACCAAGCATCTAACTTGGAATGGCATGGCACAGTCACTCAGCTGTGAAATGCATTCATAGCCAATGGCCAAATACAGAGTAATTCCAAAAATCAAACGAGGCACTCAGATGCTATGCCAACAGGATTAATAGATTCAACAATCACCTGAACGCCTTTACAGAACTTCTTCGCACGGGATGCGAGAGCATGAAATTACAAGGCAGCAGAAATTGCACGTTTACTTCTCACATGGATAAATTTGTACACAGTGAGAAAAGATTCATGCAGTGCATTTCAGTATAGTCTTTTCAAATGGCAGAATAATTTAGATTTATTTCAGTCCTGCTAATAACTTCAACAAACTTGAGAATAAAACATTCAGATAGTCTACAGTGTACTAGGGAGACAATATACTTTTTAGTGCCTGGCAGAATGAGATGAAAAGCAAAACCAAAGCCATTTCTTCCTGCAATAACTTACATCAAGTTTCATCAAGGTTGAAAGGTCTTTCTTTGCTGCTTCAACGATGGCATCGATATGTTTGCTGTTACAGGAATCTTGCACAGCACTATAATGGAAAACTGCTGAAGGAGTTTCTGTCACCGTCACCGTCTTCTTCAATATTGACTGCAAAGAACAGATACAACAAGTATCAGTTTAGATGTTATAATTGGCACCTACCCAGCAAAAACTTGCTGTATAATCTGTGTTCTCGATCCACCACAACTGGTGGCCTGGGGAAAAAAAAAAAAAAGCTAGGTTTCCAAAAAAGCAACAGCTCACTACCTTCATTATCCTTGTATTTTTCTGCAAAGCTTGACACTCAAGTCAAACAAAGTTACGCATCACAGCTTGCGAAAGGGAAGAGTAAGAGACTTCAGAACCCGGGCAGCTGCCAGCTTGACAGAACTAAAACTTGATCAACACCGTATACAAAGATGGAGGAAAAGATAAAATGTCTGTCAAGGTCACACTGAGCTGCCACAGTTTCTCTTCAGATTTTGGCTTGCAGTTTTATAATTCAAGAGCATTTTTGTGCTCTTAACTTCCAGGTCAGTATTCGTAAAAAGCAGACCACAAAAAGAAAAACAGATTTATAAAACATGACTGAAATCCTACAGGAAGTTCACAGGCTGATACAAGTTTTTTAATTCCTTGCTGCAAAGTAGTTCTCACAAATAAAGTATGGTCTGACAAATTCACCTTTCCAGATAATCCTCTTCATGAGTCAGAGGAAGGCAGTACCTAAAATCAAGAAGTTGCAGCAGTGCTTTCTCATTACTTGCCAAGGGAATCTCCACAGAGTTTCAAGATCTGCACTAAAAAGCCTGAACAGTCACCAAAACCTAACTGAGACAACTGTAAGTTAAAACACACCAATACAAGACCACCAAATACCACAACTCATACAGAGTTGCGAGGGCAGCGTTTCGAAGTAAGGGACAAAACACTTAAATTACTCAAAGGATAACGATGAGTAAGGGAGTACAACGCAAGAAACATGCTGGAGTCTCCAAAGGAGAAGACCTACCTTGCCCACAACGGGACTGCTGGCAGTGTCCTCCGAGCCAAAGTGCACTCTGGCTCTTTCATATGCCATGTCCATGTCTGACTTCGCACCGCTGGAATTATCTATGAGCAATATAAAAATCTTTTTTTAAGCACCCCCTTTATTACAGTTTCTCAGAAATAGCAGATAGTACACGAAGTCGAGCAACTTTTTGTTTGTTTGTTTCTGAAGCTGAGGATAAAATAGAAAGTGGCCCTCACAGGTCTCACTTATTTAATTCATGAATTTGAAGTCACTAACAACTTCTGCTCCTTACTTCCCAATTTTAATACATCTTAATTATATTAGCTCCTTGGCTGTCCCATCCACCTTCCAGGAACTTATCTGAGATAATCAATAATGCAAACATAACTGGGAAACGCTTTCTATTTAATTACCTTCAATAGGATACCCACATATCAGCCTGATGATTTACAGATGGGTTGAAGAATCATGCAGAGATTGCAATTTCCTTTAACAAATAAACCTATAATAATTTCTATCATATTTCTATGCCTAATATATCTCAAAAATATACTGTATTCAGAAAACTTTAAGTTTTCTCCCTTACACTTTTTTCCTTCTGTTACTACATTGTTCTTATACTTTTGCTTTTTTAAATACAAATTGCTGCTCAAAAATAGGACGGGCCCTTAGGAAAAGCAATTGTCTCTCCTGACTATTAGGTAACAAAATTCAGCAAACTCTGAAAGGGCTCAAATTTTTAATTCTGAATTCCTCCCCCATCCCCCCCCCGCCCCAGACACACTTGAGTTTGCCCAGGATAGCCCTGATCTTTGGAAAGTTGCCTTTTGGAAACATGGAACTACCCTATATTTACACCCTTGTTACATATGATCATGTGAAAATATTACCCTCCCATGAACAGCTGTCTACAAATTTAATTTTAAAAATACAATTATTTTATTTCTGAAGGAGCTTGACTCCTATCTCCGCCCCAGGTAAGACAAGGAGAGAATCCTACTGTCCCAAGGATTCAGATCTACCTCAGAGTACTCCTTTCATGTTATCTACAAATACGAACAAATCTTTGCATGTAGTAAATCCACATCTGCCACTGGGGTCATAACATCATTTAATGACCAGCCTCCAAACAAGAAACCCAACAAGTTGACCCAAAGGACTGTCATCAGCAAAACTTACAAACTGTGAGACAAAAAAAAAAAAAGCTGTTGATGCTACTAACTGAATTTCATACACACTGCAGCATTAAAGACCCTAAATTAGTTATAAACAAAAAAAGCTAGGCTAGTAGAAATAGCAGCATGGAACTCCATATGGGCTGATTTGACTACCTGTCAATTATACTGCCCCACAAATCACAGTGTCAACATAATTACTAAGCCCCAATACACCAAGTGCACATTAAATCTAAACACACACTTCTCAGGTTAAACCTAAATAATCTGATAATGGGCACGTAGGCATGAAAAGCATCCTCTACATAGCTGTGCATATTAAAAAAATCAGAGAGAGGAAAAAGAGGAGGCATTCTAAGAGTGAAAGCTTATGTCTACTAGACTTCTATTCAAAGTAGAAGTCTCCATCTCAGTCATAGATACGAGCTTCCCACACAGTGATTAATTAAACTGTCTTATTGCTCAAATGGGATTTAGAAAGGATACAGCAGAACAAGCTTTAACTAGAACTGTTGAGTCAAAAGAACAGAAGGCAGTGGGAAACTCAAGAGTGGAATGCAATCCTGTTTGATGAACACATGCTCGCTGGTATCCCACACACTGCTGGTATGGAAGTCACTGCAAAAACAATGGCAACTGACACAGTCCCTGGCAGTATTTCAGCTGCCTCTTTCCTTCCAAGTACTCGCTCACTGAACTACCTGCTTTTCCTAATGCAGGTGGTCCTGTGCTCCTGCATGCATGCTGTAGGGTCACGGCTTCAGTTTTGAAGAAGGAAAAGCAGCTTCTCTTAACTCTTGATAAAAAATCCCCGACAAACAAACCAATAAAAGATAACTGATATTTAACCTTAAAAAAATTAAGTTGGGAACATTTACTTCCAGGAACAATAAAACTGATGAAGTTACCACATACAAAAGATCCCGTTGTTTTTTTTGGTTCATCTACTTCTTCTGTCCCCCAGCCCAGATACTCCACATGACTTAATTACATCTTTCTGCACATAAAGGGTTAGTATACTTAAAAAGTAGACTATCCTAAGTTGGCAGGATCCTATTTCCTCACCTACACAATTGTTATGTTTCAAGTTAGATAGCTATACAAAAACCAGAAGAACAAATTACACCCCAACCTCAGGAGCAACTGAGGCAAAAATATTTTCCCCAAAGTAATTTTTAGCAGTTTTGGTTAATTCTAATGAGCCAAGCAAATCAAAGAGACACTGAGATAATAGCACCTGTATGACTCTAACAACAGACAGTTCTCCTCTCTCTGAATCAATAATAAACACAGTCAATATTCCCATGGAGTCTGAACACACAGTAAGGTAGTGGAATAGAATCTGAAGCAAAATCTTGATCCTTTCCTTACAGAAATCAAGATACTTTCCGCGCAAGCTAAACAGTGACTGTAACCTCAGTGCAGTGAACAGAAATCAGCTCCGTTAACTGAGGCAAATCATAATTACCCAATTAGATACGCTCCTTCTGTCAGTAAAAATTAATTTTCTCTCTCTGCTAAGCTCTGTGTACCCTGACATAACTCTTATGACACATGAAAGGAAGGACAAATGGACATATTCACTGTTAAGTATGCAGGGATCCTTCCACATAAAAGCTTCTAAGAACACACATGGACTCTACCTTAGAAGCGTTACAGGGCTGCATAGGCAGATCTCACTGAACTACTTTATTTACCTGGTGGAAAAATGGCTATGTTCAGAGTAAGCGTTACTGAATCCACCGCTAAATCAAGTCTGCTGGTACATTTTATAATGCATAGTGCAAAACAACCTAAGACATATGAAAATAAACCCAAGTCTTGCACGGGTCACTTCAATATTTTCCCTTAATTTGTTTCCCTGGTTTAGAAAGATGATCTACTTATCACTAGCCAAAATCCTAACTTCTCTGCCACATCCACCCCTCTGGACAGTAACATGGAAGTTATGAAAAACTGTAACTGGGACATTGTACATTTGCACAGCAGAAACTGAAGAGAAAGTGAATCAACTCTCTATTGTTAAAAATGAAGCAGGATGCAAGAAACCCTACTACCCGTTCTTCTCTTCTCTACGTACCACCAACTTAACTGGATAGCAACAAGTGTTAGAAACCTTACACTGGGGAAAGCCCTCAACGCTGAGGGCTGCCTCAGCCTGTCTCCCTCCTCTCTCCTTGCCTCCGTACTCTCTAACCCCTCATAGTATGATCTTATCTCCTTAACCATTTAATAGTCAATGTTGGCAATACATGTATCTTCTAAGGTATCCAGGGTACCTTCATTCCACAGATTAAACTTTAAAAGACTTCTCTACTAACAATAACTCCATAATGACTACAGTATCTAAGCATGACGTTACAACTGCCTCAAGATGGTTAGTTTGGTGCTCAGCTAACGAAAGAGATTCCTTCCTTTTATGGTTCACCCGAGAAGTTCCAGTTTCTCTACCTTGAACATAAAGCTAACCTAAACAACTGGCTCAGAGCAAGATGTCTACAGCAGAGATGACTGAAGTTCACTGAAGTGAATACTGCAGCATCAAAACAGCTCAGCCTCATAAATGTCTCATCAGAGCATCCAATGATAAATCACCTTTATTACCCACTCAAAAAACAGTCTTCTAAAAGCAACAAAGCCATGTAATGTGCTTTTTGGGACAATCAGCCAAGCAAGAATCGTGTGTCATCTTCTGCATGAAAGATGATAACATATCATCATAACTCACTTTGTTTCAGTTATATCAATTAATAAAGCTCTTCATTTGCAGGTCTCTCAGTAGCCAAATTACTGTATGTTCCCCACGGCTAATAAACACAGCAAGGGAATGCTCTCTTAGATAATAGTCCATTTGTTACTTCAGAAAATAAGTTTTTGACAAATGAGTTAGGAAGCAGTACTACTGCAAGATGATTATCTAACATAAACAGGAAGATTATCTAACCCAGTGCTCCAGAGACCATGTGTCTTCCTCAATATGATTAGATACATTACATATTTCCCACAATTTTGCCAAGCACTACTTACTAGAAGCCTCTGCAGACCCTGCATAGGGAGGTGAAGAAAGGCTTCTCCTGAAAGCATGCTCAGAGTTTTCTGTACCAGAAATCTTCAACGCATCTGAAATTTAGAAACAAAAGTTACACGAATGTAAACACACGGTACTCCCTAATAAAATAAGTTTCATTGACAGCAAGACCCTCTCGCTACCCACTTTTAAAACTTAAAGGCTGTGTTAAAGGTTTTGAAACATCAATGTTAAACATTGTTTAAACCTGCTTCCCGCTTTTGATTTAATTAAAAAAAATTTTTCAGGTTCAGAGGCAAAATTCAACTCAATGTATTTTCCTAGGTTCAGCTTCCGTACAGACACTTCAACCCCAACGCCTACACACATCCAGCAATTCTTCTGCTACTACCTAGAGTGCAGAATTTTCACAGCTCCTCCTATGAAGTCAACATTAGGAGCCACTTTTTTTTATCCCTTCCCCTCACCCCTTGATATCATTAACAACACAGTAATAATTTCCTATTATAGCTAAGGACTATCCAAAAACTTCAAACCTGAAACTGATTTAAGATAAGCCCTAACTACTCTAATCAAATAAAAATCCTCTGATGAATAGCACAACGAGTAAAGAACATCACAAAGGACAGTTACTACACACTTCCAGAAATACTACCTATTTCCAGTGCTTCCCCAGCCTTTTCAAACTTTTCTCCACGGTCTTCCTCTGATACATTAGACACTTGTCTTTTTACTGCTTTGCTTGAACTTCCTCCAGATGTTACACTCGCCACGGAGATGAGCGGGATGGCTTGGCTCTGCTGCAAGCAGCAAGGTGAAAAGGCAAACATAAAACACACACCCACACATGTTAAACAGGACTGGACCCTGTATTGACCCCTGGGGCACTTCTCCCAGACGTGGTGATCCATCGAAGACTATCGAGGGTGGCCTTGCAATGATATCTGCCAGCTCCCTCAGCACTCCTAGGTGCGTCCCATCATGGCCCATGGACTTACGTATGCCCATTTTGCTTAAGTATTCCCTGACCTGATCCTCTTCTACCAAGGGTAGATCATCCTTCGAACTGTTATAGGCAGAAGTGACTCAGTATCATTAACACATCAGGACTTGCTGAAACATACTGACGTATGTGCACAGCGATGCACATACACCAGTTTGAAGTGATGCACTTCTTCAAACTTTTGAAATTTAAGCTTGTCCCCTTCCCCCCAATTCCCCAGGCATCAGCATAGGCTAGATTTTATGGGCTGGTTATAGCAAGTACCTTACTTCTCAAGTACTGTCATTATTAAATTAATATGTAAGATCTATCTTCTGAAAAAAGAAGAACCTCTCTGTGCTGAGTCACAGACAGGCTGCATAGTAAGAGCAGACAAAATGTACCCCAAACTTACACAATTGAAGAGCTCAGTAGTCAGACCAAGGTAGTTGTGCAAAGCGAGGAATGTCACTCTCTGCAGCCTTACCATGATGATCTAGAAATGGGAAATCAAGAAGCAACAGGAATGGATTTAGTATTCTCCCACACTCGTTCTTGCATTTAGATACAGTTATGTACCAGAGCACCTGAAGGCACGTTATAAAATACAGACTGTACCCTAAGCTGAAATTCCTTTTTAGCAGTTGATAAATTGTGACAAAGATAGATCCAAGTGATTTACCAAAGACTTCATAATCATTCAATGGCACAAGAATCCAAAGCCTTATTTCCAAACACCAAATAATGCCTTTTGCTTTCTGTAAACGTTAATAATAAACATGCCTTGAAATAAATGCATTTGCTTCCATTTTTGCCCCCCCTCATTAAAAAAAATTATTTCAGCTTTCCCCATACAGAGCCTGTGCTACTGCTCTACAAACACTCTAAACTAGCTTAAGACATCACTGCCACCTGACCTTCCTCTGCCCTGGCAGCTTATTCCCACTCTTTAGCCATCCTCTTTTTTGTATCAGCTCTCACAGAGCAAATTAAATTGGTATAATGATCTGTTCTCCTCAACCATCAGTATAAGGAGGTTCAAGTGTCAGTCATAAATCATCCAGATACTAGAACAGTTTGCAAGGACAAAAAGATGTAGAAGCGACAGTAAAACAGAAGGACAGACCAGCATGACTGATCAGGTCACGTGCACCCATTTGACTATTACACCTGTGGGACAATGTGCCACTTGGCAAGCTCTCCAAACTGAAATCATTAATACACAAGTCCCTGCACTAGCTTCCACTTGCAGGATGTACAAAACATATTTGCAGTGCTCACCTGAAAACTGTCTAAGCTCCTGTAAAGCAAGGGGAGGTGAACTTAAAACTAGTACAAAGCACAGCTCTTTCCTCAGGTGCTGACAATTGCTTCTGAAGTGGAAATTCACATGTCAGTCTGAATTTTGTGAATTTTACAAAGCGTCATCCCTCAACAAACAGCTTCTGAGGGTACATCAGTCCTTTTTCAGAATATGCGACAGTCTTTTCCATATTCCAAGCCATTTTGAAGCCTTGTTGGTACATAACCATCATGCAGAGCCCACATCAGCACATTCTACTCCACCAGGACCACAGTGCAGGTCAGGCTGATTCGAGACACTATCACATGCAGAAACTGATTCAATGTGTGTGTGTATATATATATGAATTATTTCTTCCTGTACATGATTAATGCTGAGATCATTAAGTTGAGGGCTCTAAGAGTGAGAGGAATAGCAGAACTAGTCCAAATCTTGAAAAGAAGCTATGCTGAACAGTTCCATATCTGCAAAAGGATGATGAGCTTGCCGAACTTCAGAATGTCTTCCTTGTAACTCTGAAATTAAAGTGATTCCCCCCCGTCCCCCCAATTCTACTTAACAGCGAAGCTTACCTGTACCACTCTAACAAGAGTTTCAGGATATTTCTGGAAGACATCTTGAAAGGCACTTGCTGGAAGTCGCAATATAGTGGACGGAATGGCTGCTCGGGCTGAGACCGTTTTATAAGGAGCAGGGTGACCCTAATAGAAAGTTTCAGAGACGCAAGGTTAATCCACCAATTATCTGACCCAATTCTTCCCAATCGCTTCCCAAATTTCTACTTTGATATTGTATATGCTTGACAGACACCATCCGACCACAAAAAGCCTTGAACTTATGCCCCATGACCTACAGGTGGTGTAACGAGGGCAGCATGGTCAAGTGAATTCACACCAGCAATTTCACTAGCATTAAACAGAGACAGAGGTAAAGAAATAAGAGCTACAAGAAGGTGTATCAGGTTAAGGGGAACTGGCTAGTCTGTCAACTCTGTTACAGTTTTATTACAGACAAAGCCAGGCTTCAGAAGTATTTCAACTTCCAGCTATTCGAGACTGCAGAGAAAAGAGGTTTTGTTGGTTTTATTATCTGTACTGACGACCAAGCTATTTGCTTCAATAACAATCATAGACTCACACAATCAGCAAAAAATATAACAAAATCGTATAGTAATTACATACATAATGGAATAAGACAAAAACCAGGCAGGCTTCTTGTGTTCTAAGATATATATATATATATATATATGTATCTCCATATACATTCATATATATATATATATATATATATGAAATATTCCAAATGACAAAGCCAAACAGCTTCTCTTTACTTGAGATAAACTGGGCCCAGACCATCCTGAGTTGCTCGAAGAACAGATGGAGAATTAACAAACCAATGAAAGATAAAACTGTAAGTGGGTAGAATACAGAGATTTTTACACTGGAAGGCAAGCCTCTGGTGTAGGATTTTCCCCCTTGAATCAAAATAGATTGTAACAAAAATCTACGGCCAAACACTTGGATAAAAAACTCCAGACAATACCCCTTCTACCCCATGAGTAAATGCTGAAAAGAATATCTGTAAGTCATGAATTCATTTACTAATACATGAAACACTGATTTATTCAGATAAAAGGAGTCCTTTTGTGGTATGGAGCAGGAGCTAAGGAAGAAATGGAGTTTCTACTTTAACACAGTCACCTTACAGCTTCTGAAGCTTTCATTCCTCCTGAGCAGCAGAAGGCAAATTTTTCCAAACACTGAACACACAGATGCTAAATGCTGATTACAAACGGGAAAACCTGCAAGTCTTCCAGAGCATCAGACAACTAAAAACAATCACTGCAAAAGAATTTCTGCCTGAAGAACACAGCAAAACCAAACAAGATACATTCTGTACAGCTATAACCACTCTGGAAAATAAAGCTACAGCTCTGCCTGCCTTGCTGGTCTGGAAGTCACGATGAAACAGATTCTAAAATTAAATTAAATTAATTGGAACCAATTTCTTAATTACACCAACTTCAGCTGACCTTTTTATAAAATCTGGGGATGATATTTATAGCTTTGATTTTCAAGTTCCTGAGGGATTTGAAATTTTAAACATCTCTTTGACCTACAGTGCAAAGCTACCAGGCATCCTCAGTTTTCATTAAGTAAAGAAATTAACAAATTACATTTCTGTGCCTTTTGCTGTACCAAAAATAAATGCAACATTCCTCTTTTACAGGCCAGTTTAAAGCCTGGCTTCAGACGAAGAAGTAGTTTGGAATTCTCCTTATACTCAAATGTAAAAGAAAATGTATATAGTCTGCTTTTAAGTACATACATCGCTATACTTGCCATCAACTGTATTTCCTACCAATTTCTATACCCAATACATAATAAAAAACTAAAGAAATCTATTAAATCTTTAGTTGCTGGACAAAGGATAAGCGATAACACACTAAGTTTAAGTGTGTTCCATAACAGCTATTCAAAAGGGCAAAATAAGCACTGTATATCACATTTATATGGCCTACGTTCTACCCAGTGAAGTGTTTGGTGTTTTTTCTGAACAGTGCTTGTTTGAGGACAGACCAATGCCGACAGTCTCTCAGAAAACCAGTTTAAGGATAACAACAGGTAATGATGCAGCAGCCTTTTTCTCCAAAGAACAGCCTATCCCTCCAGTTTTTCAGCGTACAATTTTTCCTTTTCGAAATCCCTCCATGAGAGCAGCCTGCTGTTGAAAGGGCCAACCACCTTGTCTAACTGGTCTGGAACATGCTAAAAGCTGTCAGAGGAACGCAAAGAGGAAATGTTCCCGTAATTGTCAGTTCTCTCAAATATAATGTAATCAGCCGCACACGGAGAATGCCACGTTTAAATTACAATATTTTACAATCACACACTGAGGTCACAAGGAACAGTTAAGTTATAATCAGTAGTGAACTAGGGGTTTTTCAACAGAGAACTTTTTGTTCTCAACACAGATAACTATTTACTTCTGTCTTGCTCTAAGAGCTGTGGAGTAATTAAATATTGTAGGTGACAAATGTCACAGCTAAAGTAGTAGCTGAATCCAGATGACAGCCAATGGCCAAATCCAAATGAATTTGTTAAGAAATCTGCTACAAGAGACAGGTGCCTTACATTCTCGCACTTGGAGTGGTAACTCCTTTTTGTACCCAAAAACCTGGCATATTCTCTCTATTCCCATTGCTTGGATTTCATCTTCCTCCACACTACACCAACACTGCTGCAACCCAAAGTTCTTGCAGCAATCAACTGCTTCTTTATAACCTCATCTGTCTTGTCCACTGTCATTTAAACAGACTTGAGCCCTGCAGGTTCACCTTTATCCAAGTGCTTTTTCAGCTTCTTTTAACCCTCAGACTTTCATTTTTTTCCCCCTCAGTCACTGGCAATTATTCAATATTCCTCCCAGTCTCTTCTTTTTCATTCCAACTATGCCACCTCCTCACAGTTTTCCAAATACCATCTCCACATGGAGGACAAAGGAAGAGTAAAACCCAAAGCTCCAGCAATCAGCATCAAACGCCGCCTCTATTTGTCCCGTTTAACTCTGAATGAAAATTCACCATTCAGGAAACAGATCTGACTGCACATAGGGGCAGAGTGAGCACTCAGCATCAGCTTCTGAAAACACTCGCATGCACATCACCAATGTTCGGTTCAGAGACTTCTTTAATATTTGAGGCAGTATCAGTTCAGAGTCGGATTAACTACAACACAGAATTGTTCCAAAATACCAGGGAAGGGCTAGCCTCTGCCTGGATTCAAAGCCTCCAATTTCTCCGTCCGGTTTTGAGAAAGCAGCACTTACCTGTTCTCAGAATAGGTGAAATACAGAACAAGTCTCTTATGTCACAGCTGGTATCTTTGTATTTAGTAGATCTAAGGGGACTTTTCCATTTAAAAAATTGGAACATTAAATTAGAAAAGTACCTCTTGCGTGACCTTTCTTTTAGATCCAACAAGAGGTCACCACTTCTGGCGGCAACCTCAATTTTCTTGCACACATCTCAACCAAGTGGGGAACCAGCCTGACGTCATGTGTTACAAAATCAGTCAAAGGAATCACAAATTCAGCTCAGACAACTCAAATCCTCTCTGAATACATTCTTTCTTCATGTCAGATCCCTGTGTTTGGTGGTACAGTGAAAATTAAGGTTATGGTATCTGCAGGAAGTTCTAAGATTCATTTGCTAATTTGGAATGCCACTGAGAAGTTTCCTCTATTTTGATCAATGCTACTTTCTCTCTCCTTGCCCATTTTCATGCTACTCCTATACCTGAAGTCAGCAAGGAGCATAAGGGAGAGGAAAACAGAAATAAAACAACCAGTTCACAGAGCTGGGAAACAGGGAGAGGAGAGAGAGTTGTAAAAAAATAAATGAGAGTAAGTTACTTTAGCAAAAAAATTTGCAAGGTTTTTGGTTATATACTCTTCTGCACACTAATAACCCTTTTCAACACACCTTCAATAATTTTTATTTTCTGATTTACCAGTGGTATAACTAATGAGAAAGAGGAAAAAAAAAAAAAGAGAGAGAATGAGAATTAAAAAAACAAAAAACACACAACACAAAACGAATGGCAACCACCCTTTAAAAAAACCAAAACCACAAACCACTGTTATACAAGAAGGATTTCTTCTTGTTTATTCAAAAGGAATATAGGAAGAGAACATGACTAGTATTCATGTTCCTATACGATGGTCCTGCTCTTTAGAATATTAAGAAAATTTACTGGTGGAAGTAACAAGGGCAAAAATACCTCTAAATCTGCTATTAATATGGATTTGACAGCAAGAACTAGACTTGTACAGTCCAAATTATTCACATGCCACTACTTTCTACAGAAGAAAGCGTGACCAAGCTTAAAAATTGTTTATTGCTTTCGATAGGTTTTATGGAAATTATATATATAGATATATGCTTGCATCTGAAAGTGGCAAAGAACACTTTACAGAATCATTAAAACTACTTACACATAGAATAACAGTACCTTTTAATGAAAGGAGACAGCCAAGCACAAGAGAAACATGATACAAGGTCAAACACGAACAACTTACTGACTAGATTATCTTCATCCTCTCTACTATCAAAATCCTTCAAGTAAGCACTTTAAGTACTTGCTTATTATCGAAGATGATTAATTCACCACCTTCAATTTAGGTATTCCTAAATAGATGCACTGTGACAATTTCAGCAAAACCATCATTGTAATTCCAACTGAAACAAAATCCACACCACTAATTTGTGCAATAAATACGACCAGCTAGCATTTATCTCATCTTGTTGCCTGCCAAAGAGCACAACCTTCAGATGGTCACCAGCAACATTAACACATTAGGAAAAAATTAAATCCATCAACTGGTTTCACAGTATAATTACAATGATAACAACTGTCAGATTTATTTTCATTAGACTAAATAAAAATAACTTTAGCAAGTAACAAATCAAACGGTGTGAAAGCCTGGACTTCTGGGCCTTAACCTGGTCCTCCTCCTGACTGCTTTGTGACCTTGAGCAAATCAAACCATACCTCACTTTTCCAGCCATAAAAGAGTAATTCAAATCCTACTGCTTATCAGAAATAGCCAGTGTTACATTGTCAAGCATACACGTTTCACAACCAACTTACACACCACACAGCTAAGTTTACAGCCGTGAAGGCCTGGGAGGAGGAAAAGAATTGGTCAAAGAAACACGTTCCATTCTGATTCTTTCCTAGCAATATTGAAAGTCTACTCCCCCCACAGGCTCTGTGACATAAAGCAGCACTGCAGAAAACCTGCACGTTCAAGAACTTACCGTGATAACGTCGAGAATGCTGAGAAGGCTGTGGACGCTGTCTCCTGCCAGCACCTCCTTAACAACCACTTCTGTTCCATCCTGCAAGTGTAGGATACAAGGCTACTGCAGGCTCACAGTTGCATATTTGGCATGTATGGAGCATTTCAGAAAGCTTAACTTGCTGTCATTCTCCCAGATACTCTGAACAGCCCTAACAGAAATGGTGCCCCATTATAACTTGGATGCTTGTTTCCTTCACTCTGAGACAGAATTAGCTCCCTTTATCGAGGGGTTACATGTCAAGAGGTAGTACAAAACAAGGAACAGCAAAATACAAAAATATACAGAAATCAGCAAATTTGGGATAACATACAAACACAAAACCCCTGCATTTTCAGCCATCAGAAAACTGTTCACATGTAAAGCTAAACTCAAAGTTCAGTCGGGAAGAAGGAAAAAAAATAAAAATCTAAATTGGCAGAAGGGATCGCAAGGGCTAGCAGTCAACGTTTTAAGATTCACCTATAACACAAGCCATCATTTCTTTTCCCTGTCTACCCAAAAGTGAATCTGAATCTTCCACCTCCCAGGCAAACCTGCTAACTACCACGCTAAAATATTACGGAGTAAAGCGTAGTTGGTCTCTCCTGATCTGTACACCTATTTTATATAACTACCATCCAAAAGGAGAATGTTTCCAACGCTATGCAAAGCCAGTCTTGCACCCTGTCCTCCCTCAATAACTATGCAACAAGAGTATGTGAGGACGTGTCAGAATGCTGATCAGCATTGTGTTTCGCTCTCTCATCTAAGACACGGGGGACGACAGCTCAAAACCTTGATCTTTATAAATATCATGGCCCTGAGGGGTTGGAAGTAATCCTTTCTAAATCACCACGATTCAAATGTCTAAGCGTAATCAATACTTAATGATGCATGCCAACCTATATGCTATGCCACAGATTGATCTCGAGAACCACGCATCAGTTTATTCTTACACTTTCTTGAATGCAAACTTCCAGCTTGCCATCCTGCACAACGTAGATGCTGTTATCCAGCTGCCCAGGACGAAAGATGTATTCACCTTCATGCAATTGCACAAAAAACATGTGCTTGCACAGTTCCAGGAAAAGGGGTTTCTCAAAGTGGCCAAGGACCCTGCAGGAAAGAAAATGAGATATTAGCCTTTTTCCCTTTTCTGCAAAGGGAAACCTAAAATCATCACTGCCTTTGGAAAATCTTTCCTAAATTAGCAAAGCCCCCAGGCACGAATAGCAGAGGAACCCCAGAGGCAGTTGTTGCACGGCAGTTCAACAGCATGGCAGACGGAGCAGAGCTCCCCAAGACAGAAGTGCAAGAGCACTGAGAAACGCTGAAAACTGTAAATACTGGAGTTCCTTTTTGAGTAGCACTCCAAGCAATGCCAGCAGGCTCAGAAGGAAGTATATCCAGTCTTCCTCAAGCAAACACCAGCATGGCTTTTGAAGGGGAAGAAATATAAAAACCTGCAAGATTCACACACTGCATGAGAAAAGTTATTCTACGGAACTTTCCCTTTTCATACAGCTACCCTGTCCACATAACCAGAACACATCAGAAATACTCTAAACAAAGGGAAAAACTCCTGTCATCTGCACATACTTGTAAGTTTGGAATATTCCATCTCCTGCAGGTAACACGCAACTGGACTCCTGCAATACTGAAACTAGTCAGTCGCTACCAGGCAGACAGAAATAGGTGTCTAAACCTGATCATTCTGTGCACAGCACCGGAAGGGCCCTTCATACAGCTCCATTAGCTCACATTTAACAGGATCAATCAATCAAACTCTACTGCAACTTCAATTAGCCATAGGAGATTGTAATTCCGCAGTAGAAAGTTTAGATGATTTAAATAGCAGGTTTATTACAGTATGTATGACCTTCAGGACTAAATTGTGTCATAATTGGGAGAAAAATGAACATACACAAACAAAACCAGTATTACAGATCTGAAGATCTCATCCTCTTTGCTGTGTCAGCAATATAAACACTCGACTGAACGGGCACAAAGATCATCCTTTCCTCTCAACCCGCCAAAGAGCTGTGGGGATTAAGTTGACTTTGGTTCTGTTTGCAACAACCTTTTTGGCCAGAAAAAGAAAAGATTCTGCAGTTTAGAGAGTTGTCAATATGGTATCCAATTAACATTTACCAATTATGATGCCTTTCTGTACCAAAAACTTGTCTGATATAGTCTAAAGGGAATTTTAAAAATGTACTAACAGAAATCTGTTCATGTTAGAAAAGCTTTATTATCATTATCCCCAAATTTAGGCCACTAATCTACATCCTTTTTTTTTTTTTTTTAAACACACAACTATTTTCTTAATGTTTCTAGAAAATTAGAAGTAATTTATTCTTTCCTCATGCTCAGATGAACTTCCAGTCAACTGCTTAAAGACTCTGACCGCGCAGTGATAACATTTAAGACTTGACATGAGCTGCCAAATATTTAGATCACTTGAACATCTGTCAAAACCAAAATCCAAACTTATCTTTCCATTTAACATTACCTAACATTTTTAAGCATGTATAGGACTTCCGATGGCAAATGGGAATTCTTTACATCAAATTCAGTCAGATCTGCCTCTAGCAAAGAGGGAGGTGGTTCTTTTGGCTGTAGAGTTGGACACTCCTTCTTAATACGCAGAATCCTACGAAGGAAAAGACAAGTCAGAACATTCAGGAAGTCTCCTCATTGGCCTTAAGGATGGCTGACACCACAGGTTGACTGCAATACTGAATGCACACCACGCCAAGTTACACATTATCAAGTAGATAAAACAGCAGCATTCCACCCTCCAACTGCTCCTTTCCTGCCTTTCTTCAGCAAAACTAGAGGCAGTGCTGTGTGCATAAACCACTCCATTTCAGCAAACTTCCCAGCAAAACGCGAGGCCGATGCACAGCTGACAGGACTGTGAAAAAACAGCAGCTATGGAAGAGCGCTATGCTAGGGACAGGTTCCACACCACCACCAAAAAAACCCACAAAACCAGCCTCCACGGCGTGAATTTTCCCCTTCCCAAAAGCCCAAGTACCTTTTAGCCAAAGATAAAACTTTTGCCCGCTTCCGCATCCTTTGACGAGGCACAGTGTTCCCAACCAGAGAGTTTGGAAGAGTTGTAACCTAGAAGGAAATAATGAAAACAAAAACATTCACTAAGAACCAAAACAAACCAAAAAAACCCCAACCCACTAGTTCCAACCCTGTAAAGGCTCCAACTTATCTATCAAGTCAGTAGAACATGAGCAGAGCGAAGCACTCATGTAAGACCTTGGAGGATTGGAACAACACCTACTCCAGGATCACTTTCTTTCTAGAAAGCAAGTGGAGTATACTTTGGTTTTAATAAGCAACTACTACAGCGGTAATGGATGGTAGAGGGGAAAAAACCCCTTAGCGATACCGTTCTCACTCAGGAACACTCAGCATCAGGCAGAGAAGTAACATTTAAAGCTCCAGTACTCCTATGGCAGTCTGTGACGCTGACAGACTAGGGCCTGGTTCATTTTTGAGCTGGTGACAAACAGCAACGGAGAGATGCAGCAAGGCTTGTACTTGTTTTTAACAGCTACTAAGTGCCACCTTCTGGAGAAATGCAACAACTGCAAGACCTAGGGAAAAAAACCTCATTCATGACTTTCAAAACACTACTAGCTCTCCGTCTGTTTCTCGGGGACTTCAATCCCAGGAAAAAGTTTCTCTCACAAAAAAACCCTAATCTTTAATTAGTTTGGAGGCTCACTTTTTTCGGTTTTTTTAGAAAGTAAAATCTTGGTATTGTATCAAAAATTCATGAAGTACAATCAACAGACGTTAGTTTGTAACATTCTATGTCTTATTCAGGAATAAGGGCAAAAAGCAAGGTCTAAACCCCAAACGAAAAACTACCTGAAATGATTTTACCATGTAGAATTCTAAGCATTCTTTACTTATATGCATTACATACAAACAACTGCGTTAAAGAATACTAAAATTAATATTTTAATTAATATTTTAATTAATATTATTTTAATTATGCTGGCAATACACACAATTTCTTTTCATTGGGGGCTTTTTTGACCAAGTTCTACGTGAAGCCTGATCTGCAATGCAAAAGCAACGTTCAAGGAGTAACCTCCTCCCTCCACAACGACCCACAGACCCAGAACCGAGTATTAAAAACAGCACAGTGTCCAAGTATTTGAATTCACCCCAACGAAGTTTAGCAGCGTGTGAGGCAGAAGGCTGCAGTTCACAAGGGTGAACTCAACAAGCAACAACAAGTTCCTCAACAAGCAGTGACTAACAAAGCAAGGTTACTCACCTGTACCTTATTTTTTCTACATTCTAAATTTGAAGTTGTTTTTAAGTGCCCTAGCATGTGAGTGCGCACCTGGACTCGAGCAGGTTATCCCACAGGGCACAGCTAGGACACCCCACGCTCTGCCTATGGTCCCAGAAGGGGCCAGGCCCAATCCTGCCTCGCAGCTCCCCTGGGTTGGAGAGTCCACTGGACCCGCACCCTGGCTCTGACTCCACCCGACAGCGGGCAGGGAGCAGAATTAAACAGCCTTTTCATTCACCAACCATTTGTATCTACGGATACAAGCAGGCAATAACCATTTGCTACTCTGAAAAGGGGTCAGAGTCCCCACCTAAGTTAGAGGCAGCTTTCCAGAGTCAGGCTTTATCAACAGCATCATATATACTAAAACTGCGCATGGAGTTCCAAGAAGTTGCTACATAGATTTTGGTACGAGAAGTGTTGAGTAAGGAAGTCACCTCGACCTCCAGGACCTATTGCACAAGCTTGTAACAAAACCAAACACAGAATCTCTGCACTGACATAGCCACTCACGACACCTCTGAAAAGATGAGTTCTTTTGACCACGGTCAGTAAGAAAAAAAAAGAATCTCACATTCCGCATACGCTAAGTAGCTTCAAGGGAAGCATGTATTTTGAGGAGAAAGGCAGGAAGATTAATCTCCTCAGTTAAATGAAATCCAGGCAATCAGTGGTGAACACCTAGCATGCCTACTAAGATTAACCTAATCCATTAAAGGAAATGCCTGTCTTCAGATTTCCTCAAGCCTTCTTGTTGCAATTTCCCAAGAAAAGCCACTTGCAAAGACAAAAGTAAAAAACAAACAAAGAAAAAACAGAACTAAATATCAAACAGGCAGCCACAGACTTGAAGGATTTAACCAACTTACGCAGAAACACATTCCTGACTGATGGAAAATTCTTGAGGAAACCTTTCAGAATAATAAGAGAGCAACAACATCAGGACAGGAACCTGAGCGCACAGGTGGTATTCCTTGGGACAATCCAAGGCAAAGAGGTCAATCTTGGGATAAACCCCTCTTGAACAGTCTCTAATGACAAGTCCTACTTGCAATTCATAACAAGAAAACAAGGGCTCATATGCTGAAGTGCTTAGCGCTCTTCACAGGTAGACTGCAGAAAGGTAGATCTGAGTATCTGCTCCACAGATAGACTCACACGGGAAAGAAGGTGTCAGCTTTGAATGTAATGGCAGTACTGCAAGTCATTATCTGAAAGGGACGATCCCGAGGCACTGAATATCTTGAATATACTCCTAAATACTGGGAAAGACAGATTACTATAGATACATAAAAAACATCAACTCCATAGTGGAGATAGATTTATCCCTATTCTCAGCGTCTGCAAATATTCCTGTAAGATGTAAGGTTTGGCCAGAAAGAGCAGCTATTGCTGTTCCATCAGCAATTCAGGCAGAATTCCAGGAGCTCTGAAACATCCCCAAAATTCCAGTGAAATTTTATAGGTTGAAGGCCCTGGGCCAGGCTAAGCAAGTTGAAGTACTTCAAAGTTTACAACACCTCCCGAACTGGATTTTAATCTTTACTTCCCTCCCACCGTGCCAGATGCGCTTACCTTTCTCATGATCTTCCGCCCGTAGAACATCACTTTGTCTCGCTTGCGAAATCTGTACTGAGGCACATGTGGCTGAAGTTGTTCTGAAAAAGAGAAGCATCGCATCAGAGACCATCTGCAGCTCTATGCTAAGGGAAACAAAACTGAGCCCAGGCTCTCAATTTTGCTACCTCCCTAACAGCTGTGGCTCCTGTCTACAAAGCAGCAAGCTCTCGTGGCCAGCGTTTGAAATTTAAACCAACACAAGATACCTCATTATCCAACTCCGGTTAACCACGCCAGACCAGGAAGAGCTGGCTGGAGGCTCTACCTAATCACTGAAGGAGATAAAAAGGCTCTCTAAACAGATACAAGGATCAGGTAATTTTAATCTCACAAAGGAAACCTCTAATTCACCCGTTTCTCATTACTATAGCAGCGAAATCGCAGCAGGGTTGAAATTATTTGCACGCCAACTGATACTAAGGCTATCATACACTAGAGAAATAAAAACCTCCAGCGTCCTGCCCGTGACAGTTATGAATTCTATGTTCAGACCTGGGTAAGTGAATCAACACACGTTCTTCATCCTTTTAAAGCTGTTTTCCTGCAAGAACCACTACCTTCACAGCAAGCAATTATTACAAATCGGCACAGAATCTACCACGTGTTGTTACAGAAATACTGAAGATAACTGAGAAAACCGCTTTTAAAACATACACAGTTATTGAGTACTTACTAGATTGTTTCACTCTTCTGTAAACGACAAACACAACAATCGCTATAAGCAATAATGCGACTGCAGCTCCAATTGCAATTCCGGTCAGCTGTGAGAGGAATTTAGGGGGGAAAGAAATTAGTAACTTCTGAAGTTGAAAAATTAAGTACTTTTTGGAGGGCTGAAGAACACTTAGCTCAGCAAGATGCTAAGTCAAGCACATTCGTAAATACCTAATTTTTAATTAAAACATCACGCATGCAAGAAGTTTAAACTACATCAGTGTCTCACTCATAAGCTCACATGCAAAATATTCAGCATTTTCATAAGCTCACATGCAAAATATTCAGCATTTTTCCCCCCAAAGATCTGTGAGCGGATCAACTCAATGCACGTGGGATGAAATAACAGGAATTAATTCCTGCCTCACGCACAGCGACAGCAAAGAAACAAACACTCGGACTCTGACTGTGACTTAGTAGAGTTCCTAGAACTTGCGAGAAGCTACACACTATTTACGCACACACAATCTTTCATCCAGTTGATTAAAGCTATACATTACCATAGTAGTCTGTATCCTGTCTTCTACAAACTGAAGAATTCGTGTTCCACCCGCTGGTAACGCAGCCTAGCACCAAAAGGAAGGTGAAATTAGTTTCCCATATCTGGCAAAAAGCCTCCATAAAAACACCTCGGTGCCTGGCCTGGCACATACAGCGCAACTTGATTGTATTTTCCAGCATCTGTCTGTCAACTACAGCCCACTTTGCAAACACAAGACATTCAGTGGAGAGGGGTCATTAGTGGAGTTCTACGTTGGTGTCAGTTCAACGCATTCCTAAATAGTCCTAAACCAGGGTCAAACAGCGAGGCGGTAACTTTTTTTGATGATTCTATGTTATTCAGAGCAACGAGGACGAGAATTGAACGTAAAGGACTTCATCAGACTGAGAAAATAAGTCATAAAACAGCAGATTAAATTCACCATAAAAAGAGAATTATGCACATGGGAAGAAGCTCCAACCTCAAGTATACAGTCCTGGGACCTGTGCCGACTGTTGTTACTCAGGAAAAAAATCTGGCCGTTACAATAGTCTCACAAATGCCAGCTCAAAACTTACCAGAAAGGGGGAAAAAGGCAAACCAAATATTAGGAACAAGTAGGAAGCAAACCAAGTACAAGGACAAATACATCCTCCTGTAAGTCTTGAACCTTACAAGTACTCGACTCTTAAGTACTACACGCAGTTCTGGTCCCAGATTTTGCCCTCAGTTCCAGATCTGGATGACCTCTTAATTTAGCTTTGCCACCAAGGGGACAATGAAGTGCACGCCGAGAGTTGCCAAACTAGTCTCTCTCGTGAAATTCGTTCCAGTTCTACAGCGCAAATAAAACTCCTGCCTGACCAGTCAACTCAAAACAGATCGCTGCCTCAAGTTTGTCTTCTTGGGTTACTTTAACACAGCATATTGGCAATTTATCTTCCCAACATTAGTCAAACTAACTCTATCACTATTATTATCAGACTATTATTAGTGGGATTGTAGTGGAAAGTCACAAGAATTTGGGAAAAAAAAAAAAAGGTGAAAATTTGTTAGCAACAAATACAACACGTTCTGGTAAAATACAGCGAGTTCTTGGTATAAGTCTATTGTGGTCACGTAATTTATTTCCCCTTGACAGCGTCAGGGACACACACAGTTCTGCTACTATCCAGGCCTGTATGATCTCAAATAATATCGAAAATAGTAGTTGCCCACTGACAGTCACATTGCTGCTACATGAGGAGAAGAAACAAATTCATGAGCAAAAGAATTAAAAAAACACATGCACACGCTGAGCCCTCACGCCTCAATACAGAAAAACAATGAAGGAAAGAAGAAATTCAGACCTCCAAGAAAAACCAAGAGGTTCTTGCAAGGTTTCTCACAAACACCGGAGAAAACTTGCCATTCCCCCCCCCCCCCCGCCCCGCTCTGCAGGGCATCTCTTCGAGCACTGACAATCCTTCCGGAAAAGCAGAGAAAGCAAGCGGACAGGTTGCAACCGCACAGACGCTTGAGACACGTAAAGCAGTTATTGTTACATGGCAGCATGAGAGACAGGTATGAGGTCACAGCGAAGTCATCAGTTCTACAGGGCCCTCCCATCAGCCCAGGCCTGCAGCACGTCTCTTAGGAGGGCTACAGCCAGCACCGAAATTCAAGGACTTCACAGGTGCCTTACACACCCTCAGACAATTCCTGGAGACAAACCACACGTGGAACAGCCCTGAAAAGACCCTCGCTTCACCAGAAAATGCAGCAATGACATGCTGTGTATCAGCATAAATAGCATTTGCCTGCTTTTTGCGAGGATGTTGAAATTTCGTTAAGAAAATGACAATTAACAGTAATTAACAAAAAGATACAGCTCCATAAATAATGCTCACGCTCATCCAGGGTACCAAGCACAGAACCAGCAGCTCTGCTGAGAGTTTAACAACTTGGCATTGCAATCAAAGGCAAACAGCGAGATATACCCCCTCGAGGGAGGGGAGGAAAACGCTTATCAGCACCGAAAGCACGGCCTTGAAATGATGACTGCCCAAAACACCAGACTTCCTTCCAGCTCATAAGCACACGGGTCCACATGCCTACGTTCTGACCACAGACGATCTTCACAGAACATTTTTTAACTGCGTACGAGTAGGTTATAAGTATTTTTCAGTTCTGAGAAGAACTATTTCCTACCGTGGCCTCGCCTTTCATTTCTAGGGAAAGCACCACGTGCCTCGTTGGACTATGAGTTTTGTATTTAAGATTAAGAACAAATGCAAGAAGAGCTAGCTGCCAGAGAATTCCGCAAGTCTTCCATCTTTAGGCTAAAAACGTACTGTTGAAGCAAAAGGTACTTAAATCGTATCATTCTGCTAACAGCTTAGAATATGAAGCAAAGTGGGAATGGTTTGCAGTTAAAAAAAAAAAATTAAAAAAAAAAACAAACATGCACACGTAAAAAAATGGGACCAACCTTGAAATTTTTGGAAGGATAAAACTCTTACCAGGAAAGGTTCTTTCATAGTAAAATCACTGCGTCTAAAGACGTTACCCAAACGTTATCAAATCAGGTAGAGCAGCTTTCAGCTTCTGGAAGAAGTAACAGGGAAATAGACACGTCCGAAAATAACAGCAGAGCATACTGTACCTCAAGGCTGGTGCTGTTGCCTTCCTCATCCATGTCTGGAGGTACAGCGGGAGCAACTATAAAAAAAAAGACAAGAGCGAGCTAAGAGACGCCGCGCTCCCTGATCCAAAGTCTTGTTAACTCTGCAGTGCAAGGCGTAGCAGGACTGCCCTTCCAGTTTGGCAGGACAAGACAATTCAGGGGGAACAACATTTCTGGGTTTTTTTTTTTTTGCTTCGTTGTCCCTTTTTCTCTGCGTTGAGCAACAAAAACCAGCAGCTCTTCAAGGAAAAGCGGAGCTACTCGCAACAACAGCCGCTGAAGCCCTCTGGGAAGCGGCACGACGGGACCTGGCGCAAACGCCCAAGCACGCGGCCGCCTCCCTGCTCGCTCTTGACGAAACCTCCCCGCAGACACGGGAACGTAAACGCTGGAAGCACCCGCGGGGGCGAGGGAGCCCCCCACCAGGTGCCCACATCCCCGTGGCACAAACAGAACGACCCCCGGGGTACATTTTCGTCAAGGAAAAGGCAAATGCCGGTTTTCCACGACGCGTCGCTCACCGACAGGTGTTGCCCGTGGGAAGAGCCCCACGGGAACAAGCCGCAGCCCTGTCAGCGGGCCAGGACGGACCCCAGGCCAGCGCCGGGTCACCCCGCCTCCGCCGCCACCCCAGCAGGCCGAGCCCTCCGGCCCTGCCCGGCCCCGCTCCCCTCCTCCCGTTAAAACAAATCACGGAACAGGGACGTTAAAAAACAACACCCCCCCCGCCCGGGCCACGGGGCACCGGCACCTCCCGTGTAGCTGCGCAAGCCTGCAAGGCCCGGCCCCCCGCCGCCGCCGCCGCCCCCAGCCCCGGGCACCCCGCGGCGGGAGCGGCCGGGCCGGGCCGGGCCGGGCCGGGCCCCCTCACCTGCCGCCGCCGCGCTCCGGGCGGCCCGGGCCGGGGTCAAAGGTCACCCCGGCGGGCCGGGGGCGAAGGTCGCGGAGGGAAGACCCCGCCCGCCGCCGCCGTCCGCCGAGGGGGAGCGGCAGGCCCCGCCCACGCCTGGGGCTCCTCGCTGCTGATTGGCGGGGAAGTCCCCGCCCCCGCGCCGAATGGCCCGCGCCCCTCGCAGGTTACGACGGGCGCCGCCGATTGGCTGGGCGCCTTTCGGCCAATGGGAGCGGGCGGTGTTGGTGCGTGCGGAGGTCGGGGCGCGGCGAGGTGAGGGCAGCTCCGCGGCCGCTGCCTGAGGGGGCGGCGGGACCGGCCTGGCCGAGCCTTCGGGTGCCCGGCATGGGGCTGCTGACCGAGCTGGCCCGCGGGCTGGTGCGGGGCGCCGACCGCATGTCCCCGTTCACCAGCAAGCGAGGCCCCCGGAGCTACAACAAGGGCCGAGGGGCCAAGAAGCTGGGCGTGCTCACCTCCAGCAAGAAGTTCATCCGCATCGAGGAGATGGTGCCCCACTTCGTCGTCCCCGACCTGGCGGGCTTCAAGCTCAAGCCCTACGTCTCGTACCGCGCCCCCGAGGGCTCCGAGCCGCCTATGACGGCCAAGCAGCTCTTCACCGAGGTGGTGGCTCCCCGCATCGAGAAGGACGTGAAGGAAGGCGCTTTTGACCCCGACAACCTGGAGAAGTACGGCTTCGAGCCGACGCAGGAGGGCAAGCTCTTCCAGCTCTTCCCCAAGAACTACGTGCGGTAGGGAGCAAGCAGCGGGGCTCCCGGGGCTGCTGCGGCGCCTCCGGCGCGCTGGGAAGAGCCTGGCCGTTGCGTGGGACGCGACCGCGCCAGCAAGCACGGGACAGCTTCTGTCACTGGCTATTAAAAACAAACCCTTCCCTTTGTCTGTCTGCGATGTCTGATTAAATTGCTGCGGGGAACCTGGCGGTTCATTTCCCATCCCTGACCAAGGAAGGCGTTACTGGTGTCTTGCACCGCGCGTGTAGTTGCGTTGTGTGAGCGTGCGGGTGTCCTGCTCTCGGACAAGAGCTGATTGACCAGGTGCTGATAATAGCAGGAGGCATTTTCTCTCCAGGCTGCTGAAACATCATTCCTTCCTTCTGGGAAGGAATTCCTTCCTTCTGGGAACAAGAGAGGACGAGTCTTACCTCCCTGGGAGAGTCTGGAGTTCCCCAGCTGTGGAGAGCAGGCCACCGCAAGCCGAACGGCGTACCCCAGAGAGCACTGCCGCCGCTCGCCCCGAGCGGCAACTGCAGCCAAAAAGGGAACGCCTCGATGGATTTACCCCCGGCCCAAATGAAGTGTTCCACTAAACCAGGAGTGAGACCTCCAACGGGCAAAACCAAGTCTGTACCCCAGACTTCCTCTCTGAGGAGAGAACTGTAGCTTATATTGAACGCCACAATTATTCCAGACTTTCCCAAGCCTTAGAGTGACTCTTTTTTTGGAGTAAATCAAGACACAGTTAGTAGGTACACTTAACGCCTGTTCCTTAGCAGTGCAGCTGCTTGAAGTTGCAAGATAACTGTTTAAATTTGAAATGTATCTCAAAAATTGTTATTTTCGGAGAGAGATTCCTACAAGAACAGTCTTGCGGTTCATCAAATTAAACGGATACAAGTGACACAGACAGTTGTGTGCAATTGTTTAAAGTAGAAACTGCTAAATTCTAAATGTCTTTGGAAATAACCTGTTTTCTCTGACACCCAAGTGCTGGAGTCTTTGAGAAAACAATTCTTCTGTGCGACAGTTCTGTGTCTGGGGACTGTAGCCCTCCCAAGAGGTACTGGGGGCGGGGGGTTTCCATGAGGTTTTCCAAATACAAAATACTGCAAAGCTTAAGCATTAGAGAATTAAATCGCAATTAAAATGTTCACTTTTGGAGAAAGCAAGCATGTTTACTGTGTAAACATCCCACCTGTAATGGAGACTGACAGGTGAGTCCTTGAACTGTTGTTAAAAAATAGGTATTTTCAGGGCTGGATAGGGCTGCGATGGCGGGGAGGGGATGCTGCACTGGCTTCCGCTTCGTGGTGCCGCAGCCCCAAATAACCGCAAACAGCGGTTTGCACTTTGGCACAGAAGGTTCAGGAGTCGCACCCGTAGTGGGGGCGAGGGAAGGCGCAGCGTTTCTGATTCATTAAGCCCGACCTGCATTTTTCACCTATTTTTCAGCTCGTCGGAACAATGGTTATACGCAAGTGGCTGTTTCCTGCCTTCGGCTCTGGGTGCGGCTGCTGTCGGCAGGGGTGGCGCTTGGCCCCTTCCTTTCGGAGGTGTCGCTCTCTTAGGCCCCAGCTCCCGCTGTCCAGAAGGGACGACCGTTTGCAGTTGGGTGGAAGGGGGTGGGGGGCAAGCGAACGCGAGGCTGGAGAGCAGGAGATCCCGTACCCTTTGATGCTAATACCAGCTTGGTCTTGAAGCAGTCGCTTGCCTTACCTTCCCTACGTGAAGGCAGATTATAGTAGGGCACTCCTCACTTCCGAGGGCAAAGCGAGGACTGACATAACCCGTGAATCAAGCGCCTCAGTCTGGTCGCGTTCTGTGACGCCACCCCAGCTTCTCTAACCTCAGGCTGTTTCCTCTTAATCTCACACGGCAATAAAAAAAGCATTACAACCTTTTAAGATGGAGTCATAGTCAAAAGCCGTGTCGCTGCAGGGACACACCCTCCACGTTCTCACTGAGGCATGAGGAAACTGGATTGCCTACTCCGACTGCCAGAGACCATTCAACGCCACCACCAAACGCCCTCAAAGGGACCGAGCCATCACGGGACAAGGCGGAAGGGTCTGCGGTGGACTTAAAATCAAAATGACCAAGGAAGATAAATCACTTCTATTGATTTTATTTTAGAAACATCCAAAAATAGGGTGTGTTTTTTTTTTTCTAACAAAAGCTCTTGTTGACAATACTAATACGGATCTTCATGTAACAGTGCTCAAGAATGTTTTCTAAAATACACATTCACCCTTGGAAAAGGAGTTTCAAAGCAGTAAAATTCTGGTCTGCTGTACCTCGGTTTAGATGCAGCACTGTTACAGATAGATAGATACCTGTTGCTGGTGTGTGTTTCCCTCCAGGCAACTAATTCTCTAGGACCCTCAAAGAGAAACCATGCAAGCTAGAAGCTACTTACCTAGTTTAAGCTGGTTTTTTTGTTTCTAGGAAGAAAATAGAGAAAGTGTTCCAGAAACGGTGTTTTGCTGATATTTCACAGTGAAAAAAGAAAGCTAACGGAGCAACCATGAGAAATTCTGCAGCCATTCCCGGAGGTAGTTAGGGCAATGTTAAGATTTTGGTTTCTGTACTGACTTATTTTGAACTTAAAAGATGTCAGGAAACACTGCTTGTACTTTTTGGAGGTTTTGATCTTAAAGCTGTTCACCTTTACAAAACTGAAAGACCTTGACTTTGGACCGAAGCGTATGTCTCACTGTGGAGAGCAGGAAACATGAGTTTGATACCAAGAGGCTATGGGGGGGATGGTTCAGTATGGCACTAAAATACAGCGGGGCTCGCTACACAGTTCATGCTAAACCAGGTTGTGCTTAGCTTGGGAGAGTGATGAAGTGAGATTGCAATCAGGTGATGAGTCTGATGTAAAATTAGGCTATGCAGGTACACCAGAATCCTTCCAAGGAAGGCCCTGCTCGGAACAAAGCTTCCCGTCGCTGAACTGCTGTCCGTCATACCGGTCAGTCTGGATTTCCTTCTGAAAAAGAATTTCTCTCTACTAAAGATCACTGTGAGCACGTGGCACTGTCAGTATCTGGACTGTCTTTGAGCATCTTCTCAAGGTGCATACTAGTTTACAGATCGCACAGCAAGCTACACACACAGCTAAGCCTCTACTCGTGGGCTTTCCCGAGACATTCAGGGAAGCCTCTGACCACATACTGTGTGTTTGTCTACACGTAGCAGCGCAGACAAGTTTGGTTTGTGATGGAAGGAGGAGAACGGGCTTAACAGATCAATCGTACACATGCAAACCAGCCTGGAAGGGATTCAAATATAAGGTACGAACAAGCAGCCTTTGAGAGGGAGGCTGTCCTACTTTGCACTAGTACATTAAAGGAAAACTAAATAAATGTGCCTGTGCTTGACCACACGCCTCAAAGCAAAGGCTCTCCTCAGTGCTGAAAACAAAACACCAGTAATTCCATTGGTACCGGCCTTAAAAGACTCACAGGCTCAACAATAAAACTGGAAAAGCCCAACAGAAATTAGAGAGGGCATAAGCTCAGATGTCGCGCTCAGTACAGGAGTTTTGCTACCACTCTGCCTTGAGACTGGTCAATGCAAACTTTCAGCGGTTCTTTCAGACGGAGATCTAGTACTTGGCGTCTCCGAGGGGGTCACCAGGCTCATCTCCCACTTCCAGACATGGAGGATATTGTCATAAAAAGAACAAGTGGCTACAATGCTCATCTCTTTTGGACTGTCTAGAGACCTGGTTGAATCACCGCTTCTGTCCAGGCCCACTCCGTTGGGTCTCTTAGCCCCCGAGTCAGAACCGCTGGCTGACTCGGGATCTCCCCCTCGTTCAGGACCCCCAGCCAAATCTGAACTCCCCTTTAAATCGGAGCCCCTAACCAGGTCAGGATCCTCAGACAGCTTAGGGCCCCCTTCTGCTTTGAGCGGCAAGGCAGGACCTTCACTCTCCTCATCCAGTATTACATCAAAAGTAGCTGTAGGAGACTCATAAATTATCTTCAGGTTTTGGACCTGCAAATTCAGTCTCTCATCTCCTTCCTCTGATCTTCCCACAAGCTCCTCCGAAGACTGGCACGCAGCAGCGGAGTCCTGTGTTGCAGTCCAGGTATCCCTTGGGCAGAGCCTCGACCAGTCAGCCCCGTAGGCCAAGGAATTGTGCAAGACATAGGATGACAGGATGATACATTCCTCCATGTTTTCCGCTTAAAAAAAAAAGTGAAAATATGAAATGAGCAGAAATCCAGTTGTGAAAGGGTTTGTTGCAGACTGCTCACAAGCCATTCTAGCACTGGCTGTCCTACAGGAAGAGTTCTCTGGTTATTGCCTTATTCACAACAGAGTTAAGCGTTCTAGGAGAAATGAGGTTCTGGCTCTCCTGACAATTTTTCGGCCACCTCTCATTAGCCTTGATTTTCCCTGGTTCAGTAAGCAGATAGGAGAAGATTTAACGTGCATTAATGTGCATCATTATGCAAAATACCAAAAAAGGCTTAAGAAAGACAAGACGGATCACACAGCGATCCCCACTGAGCCATGAATACAACTGGTAAGATTGCCAGACCGGGTTCTGGTTATTAATAAATTGCAGATGTGTTCTTCCCACGAGCTTTCAGCATTTGACTCTGATATCAAACGGACATCCAGTTCCTCCCTTCCCTATACAGCAGAAGTGTTATCCTCATTTCGCAAGCTGTGAGTCTGCCCGAGGCCTGGAGAAGCCTAGGAAGGCAACTGTTTTATGCAAGATTGTATTTGTAATGTAAATGCAAACAGCTTTTAATCATGTAAATACCTTCTGATTCATATGGAGAGCTTATTCACGTTATTCTAGATTAACCAGACTGCACAGCACTTCCTTTCTGAGGCAATAACCAATTCACCAGCAGATCAGTGACTTCTGCTGACAGGAAAGCATTACCTGACATTCAGAAGAACCTCTTTGAACCATCAAGATGAATACAAACCGGAACGGTTGTGTCAACGGGTAATGCCTTTACGCCGAGACAAACAGGCTTTCTTCCACGAAAAGAAGTTACGAGAGATTTACACATGAATAATGACAGTGCCTTTGCACAACCGATGGGGCCAACGGTGAGGATAGGTCTGGAAAAGCTGGAAGAGTTACCTCAAGTTGGAGTACAAGTCTATGGCTATTAACAACATCTAGATCTTTCTAGCAGGCTCAGCGCTGGAGTTCCCCCATTAACCTGGAGGTAGGAAAGGAGAGCAGCAGAGCAGCGCAAGAGCATCTCTGTTCCACTGAACACTCACCCATGCTTCCGCGGCAGTCAAGGATTTTGAATCCACTCTGCATGCAGGCTGCTAACAGCACAAAATCACAGGTTGGGTGCCACTTCAACCTCCAAACTCCACCTTCAACATGGGTGTCCGCCAGCGGCTGCTTCATGTTCCTGGTGTCCCACAACAGCACGTGCTCGTCATAGCTGGAGACATATCACAAATAAATATGCAGACAAAGCTGATTCAGTGCAACAAGTACAGAAGAAAACTAGGAAAGATCGCATGCTCTTCACCACACTGAATGTCTGAAGAGACCACACCTCGAGCAGCAGTAGTGCGTTCAAAGTAACAGAGGAGGCTGTCACACTAGCAAAGAGCAGCTAGAAGGGGTTTACCTGCCAGTGGCCAGAAGATTCTCCCGGTGGGGACTGCACTGAATGCTGCACACACCCATTGAGTGTCTGCAAGAGAGTTAACATACAGCAGAGGGAAGAGACAGCAATGTACAATTTGAGAAGGGATTCCTCCTTGAATTTCAAGGATTTTGGGTCTACATAACTACATCAAGGTGTCTCAGGAAAGGAGAGCAAAGTGAACTCAAATTTCAGCCCAGTGAAACACACAGGCAGAGTTCTATCTACGCAGTCCAACAGCCTTTCCGGGGCAAAACTTCTACTCACGTAGTCTCTCAGCACAAATATTTTCCAGTAATAGTTGTTTATATAATAAAATATAATAAAAATAATAAATAATAAAAATAAACTGCTGTTCAGAGCCCGTACGAATTTCAGCACAACAACTCCATTCCCACAAGATTTTACTCCCAACATTAGTATTTCCATAGCGATAATCCCCAGTGTATTTTAAGGTTACATATAAAATTCACTGGTGAGCCGTGTATATTGTTTCAATCATATTCTAAAAGATATGTTATGCCACCAGAAAAAAGAGATTACTTCAAATGAGTGAACAGTGAAGAATAAAATATTTTCTAAAAGAAAGTTCCATAATAAGATAGCCAAATTTAACACACACAAAAATTCCCAAAATAAAAGTGTAAATCAGGATCCTTCTTTTAGAAAGAAGCTACCACCATCTTCATGTGTGGAAGTGACCTGTTAGTTTATTATAGTGAAGGACACAGAGAAGAAAGTTTCAACCTGAAATTGTCCTGATGAAAAAAATCTAATAGATGTCTCCATTTCCCAAGGGAGGCAGAAACAGGACTCCGCTGTCGCCGCACGTCTCTGAAGTCAGTAGCTTGGGAAGGGACACGGTAGCACCGTGTGTTCATGCACACAGCTTTAGGGTCCAGCTGCAGACACGGCTTGCTTACCTCCTGCTGGTGAAGACGGGAGTCTCTGGACTGCACCTGGTGTCCCAGCCCTTTAGCAGGCTGTCATCTCCTCCTGCACAAAGACAAAACATCGTTACCCTGCACACCATCCAAACGACCAGTGCAGGGCACCGAGGCCACGCAGTCAACACCGAGCTGGTGCTTTTCAGCCCTAGGGTCTCATAGCATTTAACGGACATCCCAAATATCATTTGAGGCTCACAGTACTCGTCACCACAGAAGAGACGCATTAACAGTACCCTCACTTTGCTAAGCAAAAAAATTCAGAAGGAAAAAAGACTGGAGTCCAGAAGCTCTCTGCTGTCTTTTGCACACTGCAAGAGATTAACATCTTCTTTGCCAATAGCCAGCCAAAGTACAGTTTAAAAGGCACAGCTTCTCCTAATTAACTCCAACCGCTTCCCACAACCAAGAAGCCTTTTACACCTAGCAGAGGCCCCAGCTCCCAAAAGCAGCGTGATGCAAGCAGCGTACCCAACCCTGGAAAGTAAAATCCCAAGGAACACACCTCCCTCAACAAGGTGCCCCTTCCCCAACACCCCCAAATGAGATTCCCAGCCCTTACAGACCTGAATACACAATATCGGTGTCCCAGTAATTAAAAGCAGCAATCCAGGCCTCAAATTTGTGAGCTTCCCACTGGTTCAGGACATGCACAGAAGGAGCAGATTCATCGATGGAGAAAAGATTCAGCTTCCCCTCTGAATCACTGCTGATCACTCTCAAAGGACATCCACTACAGTGGAATACAGAGAAAACATTAGAAATTACTGAAACTCGTGTCCTAAGAAGCTGTTAGAGTAAAAAATAGCAGCCAAAGTATACACAGATAACATAACATAATACTATATATGTTTGATTCAACTAAACATCGATAGAAACCGGTAGTACAGTGGAAGGAATGCAGGCATTTATACAGTTCTTTTAGCTTCAGCCCATCCCATCTTAAAATCATCTACATCAACGATCCCCATTCCCTGATCTCACAGGGGGAGCAAACCCTCACACTCATGTTGGGGAAAGAAAACCAGCCTTGGGTCTTTCTTTCTCCTAGATGCGTAACTTGACTTCGCACATGCTTGATATTATATCAATAAACAAATTCCATGTGAAGAGGGATTTTTTTTCCTCCAAGTCAGACTGACAAGGACCTCTCAGAGTCCCTTCCCTCTTCTGGAGTATGAAGACATGTTTCATGTCCCTGCTGTCACAGGCATCTGAAGCACTGGCTAATCCTGACCTTTCCTGCTCTCTTCCTGTGGCACAGCAGAGTTGCAGTTTCTGGACACAATGTACTTGAAGCACTGGCAAAAGTTTTGCAGCTCACAATGCACAGATTTTCTGACATTCCCTGACATGAACTAGGTACCTTCTGTTTGGTTACCTGCAACTGTAGGTACTGATTTGGTGACTCAGGGCTTCTACTGAATCTCCCAAATTTCCAGACAAGAGAGACAGGGTCACCCCGTTCCTACAGATGTGCAAAGGCTGCACGTTCGGCTTCTAGAAGGGGTTATTTGTCTCTCAAGTGACAACAGTGACAGGCTTTAAAGGGACTTTTTGTCATGGCAACGATCATTTACCTTGAAGGGCAGAGACAAGGGGAAGAAGGAATGTAAGGAAGAAGAAAGTAGAACTGGGAATTCTACTTATCCGTTAAACAACATACACAGAAACAGCTTTAATTAGCAAAAGCTACTAAATATTTGCCCTACAGCATTAAGCACACAACTGCCTGATCCCCTCAGCTTCCAGCTTCCCACCAAAGGCACCACTCTCTGTTTTGCACTTAACTTACAGAAAACATATCGTCTATCTGGACCTCTGTAAGGCCTCTGACACGGTCCCCCACAACATCCTTCTCTCTCAACTGGAGCGGTATGGATTTGATGGGTGGACTGTCCGGTGGGTGAGGAATTGGTTAGATGGTCACATCCAGAGGTAGTGGTCAACAGCTCAATGTCCAGATGGAGGTTGGTGATGAGTGGCGTCCCGCAGGGGTCCGTATTGGGACCGGTACTGTTTAATAGCTTCATCAATGACATAGACGGTGGGATCGAGTGCACCCTCAGCAAGTTTGCAGATGACACCAAGCTGAGTGGTGCGGTTGACACGCCAGAGGGACGGGATGCCATCCAGAGGGATCTGGACAAGCTCAAGAAGTGGGCCCGTGTGAACCTCATGAGGTTTAACAAGGCCAAGCGCAAGGTCCTGCACGTGGGTCGGGGCAACCCCCGGTATCAATACAGGCTGGGGGATGAAGGGATTGAGAGCAGCCCTGCCGAGAAGGACTTGGGGGTACTGGTGGAGGAAAAGCTGGACATGAGCCGGCAATGTGCGCTCGCAGCCCAGAAGGCCAATCGTATCCTGGGCTGCATCACAAGAAGCGTGGCCAGCAGGTCGAGGGAGGGGATTCTGCCCCCCTGCTCTGCTCTGGTGAGACCCCACCTGGAGCACTGCCTCCAGCTCTGGAGCCCTCAGCACAGGAAAGACACGGACCTGTTGGAGCGGGTCCAGAGGAGGGTCATGAAAATGCTCAGGGGGATGGAACACCTCTCCTGTGAAGAAAGGCTGAGAGAGGTGGGGTTGTTCAGCCTGGAGAAGAGAAGGCTTCGGGGAGACCTTCTTGCAGCCTATCAGTACTTAAAGGGGGCTTATAAAAAAGATGGCGGCAAACTTTTTAGCAGGGCCTGTTGCGACAGGACAAGGGGGAACGGCTTTAAACTAAAGGGGGTCGATTTAGACTAGATATAAGGACGAAATTTTTTACACTGAGGGTGGTGAAGCACTGGCCCAGGTTGCCCAGAGAGGTGGTGGATGCCCCATCCCTGGCAACATTCAAGGTCAGGTTGGACGGGGCTCTGAGCCACCTGATCTAGTTGAAGATGCCCCTGCCCACGGCAGGGGGGTTGGACTAGGTGACCTTTAAAGGTCCCCTCCAACCCAAAGTATTCTATGATTCTATATACCCTCTTTCAAGGTACAGCTAATTCATGTTATTTCATGCAGCGATGCCATTTCTGAAATCAAATATATGAGCATTTGAGAGAGGAAGGAGCCACTTCCAAACCATTTCTCTCCCGTTTCTCACTAACCCATGTTTAAACTTCCTACACGTGCTATTATTAGCAGTTCTTAAGCAGAACATCACACTAAAATTTCAGCCGTTCTAAGAGCAGAGTTGGAACCAGTGGATCCATCTGCATCCCATTCTGGCCTTTCCTTTCAGCAAAGGCAACAGAAGACATGTCCCTGGCTCACCTGCCGCCATTCACCATAGCACAACCTCACATTTGTTGTTGGTTTAGTCTCTGTGACAGTGGCCACGGTATGTGTTCTTGTTCCTTTGTTACCCTTGCTCTGGAAATAGTAACTTCTAGAGAAGGTGCAGGGAGAGAGCTGGGACCAAGAAAGCCTTAAGCCACTTCACAAAAAGCCACCAAAGATTCATTCATCGAAGTCCTCAACTTACACCTGAAAACTATCACACACAAACCACCTCCAATACCAGCCTTTATCTCCCATCCTCACCATTGCTCTCGTCCTGTGGACCAGTCTAAAGACAAGGCCAGATGCTGTGCACCAAGATCGACCCTGAAGCATGGCTCCAACATGCAGCTCTTCTTCTACTGGAAAGAAAAGGAATGGGTTAAGACTGGGAAGACAGCAAGGTATATAACACTTGTACCGCTTACTCCTACGGCAGGTGTTTTCCAGAGACGGACAGGCATATTAGGGTCCCACACTAAAGAAGAGATGAAACACCCCATAGCAACGTACAATTGCTTCGTACTAGCTGAAGGGCAAACGTGCATACGCAGGATCCCCACCCTTCTGCTACCCGTCTCCCACCAAATCGCCCTTAAACTTTGCTTCCTCTCAGTGAGTGATGAAGTGCAGAAGTGATGACCTGACTGCTGAATTCCCTCATAGACTAGCTCCTGCTTCCTTCGCTCTGTGGGAATGGCTCTCTTGATTACTCCCTTCTCTCACTGACCGAAAGAAACCCCTCTCCAAAATTCTTCCCTGTTTTTAACAACTTTGCATCTTCTGCCGTGTTTACCAGTTAGTCTACACTTATTCTCAAGTGACAGTTTCCAGGGTTTGCTTCTGCTCCCCTCATGCCTCTCATCTCCCACGCTCCGCAGGTGGGTAGAGCCCAGCCAGTCTCTCTGGTGCCATGAACAAATTTGTGGGTTTTATGAGAAACATTATCAGAAGACAAAAGAAGAAGTGTTTAAAAAGCTAAGCACACTGAGGAAGCCATGGAAACCATACAGCTTTCCTATATGTCTCTGAACACTGCTAATAAATCCAGGCATGTATTAAATCTGGGTTAAACACAGCTTCAACAGCAGCAGGTGTTACAGCCACCTACCTCGCTTCCAGTCAGGCGGCAAAACTCCACGGCGCCTGTCGAGTTTGCAATGCCAACCATGGGATGTTCTGCAACAGGAACGTGGCACCTAAAAGATCAAGTTAAACGAGTCTTGAATGTCCATCTTTCTTGTATTTAAGGAGGAGAGCAAAGTCATAACTTTTATTCCAGGATGCGCAAGGAGAAGGTACTTGACCAAAAAGATCTCGTGAAGAAAATCTAAGTATCCTCAAGTTCCCACAAACCTGCATGGAGGGGATTATATATAGGAAAAATCTACTATATATTATTATATAAACAAAAGATGTCCACAGTCACTGACCAGCTGTTCATAAATAAGCAGAAGAGCATAACAGAAATGAGCGCAGCCTTTGCTCACTGGAGCAAACTGGAGAATACTTCCCTCCAAGAAGCCAGGGACCGTTTAGTTAGTAAATATTACTGCTGCTGCCATACCAACAGCCAAAACAGAACCCCAGAGGGGCAGACCATGCTGCTGTGAGCCCCAAGCCTCGACGGGCCAGCGTTACCATTTGATGTCCAGGATGGCAGCAGTGTCAATTCTCTGGATTTCAGTCAGCGGGATATAAGGCTGATCCTCATTGTAGTGATACAGGTAGAGGCGCCCAGTCCGGTCACAGGCCCCATTGCTTCCTCGGGAGTCAGTCTACATCAAAAATTGGAAAGAAAAGAGTAGGCTTAGCAATGATTCTACCTCTCCCAGGCCTCTCCCCACCGGAGATCTTGCCAGGAGCAGCCGGCAGGAGCCAGGCAGAGGGCTCCCACTTTTCAAGTCCCTCCCTTAAGGGATTAAAGCCACCACAGCTCCCTCAGAGCCGGTCACGCTCACCGGCGGGGCACACTCAGCCCCACACGCTGCGGCCACCTCAAGCCAACCCAGCTGGGACAAGGCGCTGGGGACTGACAGGACCAGGGCCAGACGCAGGGCTGAGGCGGCCGGGGGGGCACCCGGCACCGGGCTGAGGTGGCCCGCGAAGGGCGGGAAACCACCCCGGCTCCGGCTGAGGTAGCTGAGGCAGCCGGGGGGACCCCCGGGCCCGGCCGAGGTGGCCCGCGAAGGACGGGAAACACCCGCCGAGCCCGGCCGCGGTGGCTGAGGCGGCCGTGGGGTGGAAGAGCGTCCCGGTGCGGTGCCGGGCGGGCGGGCTCACCGCGGCGGGCGGGCGGAGGTGGTAGGTGCCGCAGGCCAGGATGCTGTGCCAGCCCTCCACCGGGCACCACTCCACCGCGTCCGCGCTGAACTCCGTGTCCACCACCTGCAGCGTCCGCGTCCGGCACGGCGCCGCCATCTCAGGGCGGGCTCATGCTGCGCGGGGCGGCGGCGGCGGCGGCGGCGGCGGCGGGACGGCTCCGGGGACGCCGCGCCGCCTCGCAGCGGAACCGCCGCCCGTCTGCTTCCCGGTCAGGGGCGGCGCGGGGCGGGGCGGGCCCGGCTCGGCCCGTCGGCGGCTCCGCGGGCGGTGCTGCCCCCGCCCGGGCCGCCGAGCCCGGCCCCGCCGAGCCCGCCCGTTCCCCGGGCTGCGCCGAGGCCGCGCCGCTGCCCAGCCTGGAAGAGGAGCCCTGTGGGCCAAGCCGGGCTTGCTGGCACAAGCAGCTCGGGGACGTGCTGCGCTTCATCCTTAACCGCCCTCGGATGAGGCTTTTTTCCATGAAGTCGTCCAAGCTCTTTCCAAACGCGGTCTTCTAGCACCCACCGCGTCCTGCAGAAAGGGGTCTGCAGCTCAAACGCGTGTTAGGTGAAGGACTGCTGCTCAGTTTTAACCCAGCAGCTGCTAGTTAGAAAATCAGCATTAGTATCCCCTTGGCATCCTCCCTCTGCTACTCTTAAAGACCTTCCTCACATCCCTGTCACTCATCTCTCTTCCGGAGCGGAGACGTGGTCCACATAGCTGTGCCTTCGCAGAAGCTGTTCCAGACCACAGAGGGATCCTGTTCCCTGCCCTGAGCCTTTCCCCCTTTCCTCGCAGTCCTTTCCGAGATGGAAGGTGAGAACCGCACACCCGGGATGCGGCACACAGCAAATTTATGCCATGGTGCCGGTCTCTGCCCTCCCATCCTTTCCTTGAGCCTGGTTTGCTGCTGCCATCGCTGCTGTTCCCCAAGCAGAAATTTCTGCAGGACTGTGTTTCACAACCCAAAGGTCTCATTGCTAAGCGAAAACAGTCAGCTAAGGGCTTGTCTTTTGATATTTTCCCATAAGCAACACTACATTTATTGACACTGAATTTCATCTACCGATCTGCCTCATAAGATCCTTCTGCAATTCTTCACTCAGCCTTTATTATATTATTATTACACTGAATAACCTCGTCAGTGGATGTTGTCACCTTCCTGATTCATTACTTTTTCCCAATTATGTTTTAATACATTGGGCATCCAACTGTTGACTTCCCTCCGCCAAAAAAAACCCCTCTCTCTAACTCTTCCTTTCCTGTCTTTTAAATGGTTGGTTGTCCACGTGATGACATTCCCCCTTTTCCCACAGCAGCTTTTTTTCTTTACGTGCCTCGAGCAAAGTCATAATCAAGTGCATTTTGGAAGTTCAAGCAGACTGTACCAACCAAATCCCCTTTACCCCCTGCTTGTTGAGGCCATTAGAACAACGGCCTCATTGTAATAGAGTTTTGAAGCACAACTTCCCTGTACAAAAACTGCGTGGACTCCTCCCCAATATTTAGCCATTGATGCTGCATCATAGCATCTATGAATTTGCTAAGTGCAAGCACTATGTTCACCTGGCTGTAGTTGGCCACATCTGCCCTGAAACTCATTTCAGGAGCTGTTGTCACATTTGCCATGGGTACCGAGGGAGAGGTTACCATCCCAGCTGGTAGCTCAGCTTATCCATCCTTGAGCTCCCTTAGAGCCCGTAGGTGGCAACGTCTGGTCCTGGCAACTTGTCACTGCTCATTTCATCTGAACTTTAATCTCTCCTAAAAGCACTTCAGTTTTAAACAGATTCTCTGTTCTTCATATGGAAGTATTCCTGTGTGAACTCCCCCAGCTCTTTCACAGTGAACACATGCAAACAATTAACTTTTTTTTTTCCTGCTGGGACTTCAGGTCAGACCTTCCCTTTACTGTGCACCATGTCTACTGACTCTGGCAGCCTCCGTGCTCCCGATTTTTTCAAAATTATTTGTGCAAGTTTTATGACTTGAATGTTCTTCATATTCCATTTTCCTTTGCATTATTTTGGGGTTTGGCTTTTTTTTTGTTTGCTTTTTTTCACATTTCACCTGCCAAATCTTATTCTTTCCACCTTCTACATTTGGACACAAGTTCAGTTTATAAAGGATTTGTTCTTCCTCTACGAGCATCCCACACACTGCTGTTTAATCACACCAACCTCCTTTTGTCCTGTCTCAGTTCTGTTTTGATGGGTGGTAAACATTTGCTCCTGGCCCCAATGTGGTGTCTTGCACTGTCTCCATGCCACCTGCAAGCATTTAAGTCTTTTAGCTGCCTCCTTTACCTTCACCAGTTTCATTTCAAGTTAAATCACCACCACAGAGGAAAACTTGAAAGTATAATCCTATGGGTGTATTAAAGGCTCAAATATCAAAAGGTAAACACTGAGCCCTGCAATAGATTATATTTCAGGTTTTGTTTCTTAAGCCAGCCATGATTTTTATCAGTTTGAATTGTGACTTTTGAGTGTTTGGGATTGGTAATACCACCCTACTTTGATATGAAGAGTACCTGGGGTAGGGGGGGAAGTATCAACATTTCATGGTGTGTTTACATGGTGTGTGCACCCTTCTGTTACAGCCAGCATCATAACCCTGCAGGTTCCTGACATGAGCTGGATTTGCCACTTTGTGACAGAAATCTTCCTCCAGACTCTCCCAAAGGGTCTGGAAGCCCATGGGGTCCTCCTGGAACTGTCTTACACCAGACAGATGTTCACCCACTCCTGGTGACTCAAGGTCAACCAGTGTGACCCACCAGCAGGAACTCTTTCAGGCCCAGACATCCCCATCAGCTGCACAAGATGCCACATGCGTTCACAAAGACATGGCAGCACGGCTGGTGGCAAAGCCAAGCCAGGAGGACTGCACTGGCCTGAACAGCCAAGTTCTGTCTCCCAAAAGCACACGAATCAGCAGATCCTCAAGCAGCTTGACAGGCATCACAGCTTAGAGATAGATGGCTGTACAACAGGCTGTGGAGGTGCAGAATACCCTGATCCCAACCTGCTGCACTTATTCTCTCTCTCTCTCCACACTCTTCATAGCCCAGCAAGTCTTTTCCCCCAGAAGTCTTTTGGAGCTCCTCTTCCAAACAGATGTTCCTGTCTAGGAAACCTGACTCATTAAGCCTTGCTTTGGTCCACAGGTGAATCAGGAGTGTGTACAAAGAATACTCCATGCTTCAGAGAGTCAAAGAATAAGACACAGATGCAGATTTTTTTTTCCTCCCTGCAGGAAACATCTTAGATGGAAAGCATCTCCATCAGGATAAGTCCTTGAAAAGCTGGTTCATTTACCAGTACTGCACAAGCTTGCTCCAAGTGACCATGTACTCTAACCCTGTGCTTTTCTAGATACTCGCCCGTATGAGGATATCCATGTCAGCCTGGTTTCTTTAAGAGGGGAAAGGAGGTCCTTTATGAGAGCTTCATCCTCTGAAAAACCATACAAGCTATATGAAGCGGAGCTGCCATGTTTATGTGTAACTGGTTCCTTTCTGACACACCTTACAAAAAGGGAAGATCTCTGTAAGTTACAAAGATCTTCTGCCAGAATTGTTGATCACACAGCTCCCCACACCAATCAGGAAAAACTGTTCTGCAGGCAGTGACATGCTTACTGCAGTCCCCTTGGGACCTTTCTAAAAGTCAAATTCCCTGTAGCCACTTCCCTCCTCTGGCACAAGGACAGTCTGGAGTCAAAGGTTACATACTAAAGTCAGTACCTGTGTTATTTCACCAAGCCCTTTCAGGACTTCCAGGCAACTTGTTACTTTTCATTCGGTTGATGGTCTAACAGACCCCTAACCTAGTGGGCATCTTCCCTCCCCACCTGCTTCACCCCTTCCCCCATCCCCGTCCCCTTCCCTCCCCATTCACTGCTATCAGGATTGCCCTAGGCACCCACCATCCTATTTTTGCAGACTCTTCAGCTCGAGTCTCACCCTTCCTTCCTTCCCTTCACCTGCTGCTCAAGAGGAATCTACCAGTTGCCCCATCAGGGCTTCCTCTGCAGTCTATCTTTGTCCTCATTTCTCCTCGCAGCAATATTACAAACATTAGGACTAACCATGACCATTTTCCCTGCTCAGTGCTGCAGAAGTGTTTAAATGCTCTAAGACTGCACTTCAGTTTGCTAGACATGATTACTGGTAATACAATGGAAAATTGGCATGACAAATAGCAGCCTTTTAAAAAGGCAAGAAAAAGAGTCAATACTTCTGCCCTTTTCAGTGGATTACCTCGAACAAAAAAAAAAAATATTCCTTATGTCCCATTTTATATTCATCAAAAACTGTACAGTTCATTTAAAGCAAATAACTGAGTATTTCCTTAAAAAAATTATCATCCATTACAGGAAAATTTCCTTAGGTCCTGCTTGACTTCTTCACACTTAAGGGCATTTTAGGCTGCCTCAACAGAAAAGTTACAGCATAACCATGAATTAAGAGTTGCAACTTGACAGTGTGCCTACCAAGTGAACTTCTAGCAGAAAGCTTCAGAAGTTCTTTGTTATTTCCCAAGATGCTTAAAGCCAAAGTACGGAAACCCACCCAAATACTAATAATTAAGAACTTCCTGTGCAGACATTAGAAACATAATATAATATTGGAAGTCCACAGCAGTTCGATTTTTCTAACAAACTGAATACAAGCAAGACCAACATTGCAACATGAAGTGGCAAAGTGAATCCTGATTGAAAAATTAAATTCTTAATGGCTTTTACAAAAAAAATTGAAATACCTATTTCACTAAGCACTCCGAGAAAGGCTCTGCATAAAGCATTCAGCAGCTCACGTTCTTCTACTGTGAAGTAAGACTAACACCTGGCACTAAATTATCCATTTAGTTCTTCAGGAAACTCAGTTGATATTCCTTATATTTCTAAGGCAAAAATGAAAAAGAAAACACTTTCAGATTATACATGACAAAATGTCTGAAAAGAAAAACAAGCGTGTACTCTGCAAGTCAAGTCCTCCTCCCATATTTTTACTCATTACTACATTAAAAAAAAAAATCAAAAAGTGATGCTTGGATTGATGGCATCTCTTTAAAAAATGAATAAATAACTCAAATTACCAAATATTAGATCATTTAAACATATCTGCACATCACTATAGTATTTGCTATGCTTACGGGGAAACCACAAGGGCAACCACATCCACACACAGCTGACTACCTGAGCTTCCCTACAACTACTTTATATACAAAGGTTTCATAACAAGAAAGCTAATTCAGCTTTCTAAAAATACTGGTTGCTTAAATCAGAGTCTCCAGCAGCCCTTCTCTGAAGGCAGCGACACACTATAGCTTGCCTGTATGCACAGATCCCAGATGGTCCCCTACACTCGGCTCCAGTTTCTGGTGCACTGGTTCCTACTGAGTAGGTACTTCCAACGTCCAAGTGTGACTGTGCTCTGAAAGCAGCTGGAAGGGAACGGGAGAAAGCTAGAGTAGACAATGATTCATTCCAACCTTTACTTTGTTTGTCCGTGTGTCCCCCCCCCCGCCTTTTTTTTTTTTTAAATATAGCTTCCATGCAGAGTTCTCCAGAGCAACTGCTGATGTTGGAGCCTGCCTTCTGGCCTTGGCACAGCCACAGATACTTCTAGCCACATGGGAGGAAAAGCTTTTGCTACGTGACTTTTTTTTTTTTCTTTTTTTTTCTTTTAAATTTTTAGGCCAACAACATGTTCTCATCTGAACATTACAGTTAATGAGTCCTATCAAGAATTTCTAACAAAAACTGTACATGAGTTTACAAACGTATTAACATATAAATAATGAGAAGCTTCCTGCCTGGAGCCTCCACAGTAGTCTTTTTGCTTGAGAATATAATACTGGAAGGGTAGACCCAATCCCTTTCCACAGCACCAGTCAGAGCTGGCTTAGTCCAGTCAGCCATTCTGCTCAAGCGTCACAGGGTTTTTCTTCTTCAGTGCCTCTGGCTTCAATAAGCAGTCTGTCATTACTGTGCAAAAGCAAGAGTCCAATGCCTTTGAGAAGGAATCCTGCTGCTAAGAGGCCTGTGCCACCCGGTCATCGTTCTGGTCCGAGCTCTTGCTGGAAGGTCCGTTTCTTCTCCCGACAGTGTTTCTTGTGAGCAGGCCAGTCTTTTTGCTGGCATTGTGACCCACAGTACCTCGCTACCTGGCATCGGCCACAAATGTTGAATTCACGTAACTAGGAAGAACACGAGACAGCGTTAGTGAGCCTGCTCAGTGCCAAGGAGCATCCCTACATCATTTCCCAAGTAGGTTTATGACCAAGTCTTTTGCACCTATCACAAATATGAACATCCCACCGTGAGTGTCAGACCATCAAAAGGTTCTGAAGTAATCGTATTTGTTGCTTTTGCAGTTGCTCTTGCAGAATCATACTATGGGCAAAATATTTGAGCACTTCACATTTATTCTCACACTGCTACTGTTTTGCCAACTTAAGTTCTGTTCACAACTACAAACATCTTAAATTCAGAAATGATTAGGAGGGCTGCACAAGCTCAGCCATTGCCAAACTTACGGTTATCCAGGAAGCTTTCGTATGCAGACCCAAATAAAAGGTAAAGCTCACTCTCTTTCAAATGGAGAGCGTTTAACGCCATTTTTGCAAACATTCCCTTCCCCAAAGAAAAAAGTGGAACACAATGATTTTAGCCTACTCAGCATTTGTTATCACAAGAAAAGCCCTTCTTATTCATAGATAAGGACATCTGTCTGACCAAGAGGCACAGCCCTTGGACCTCTCGTCCTCTGCCATTCTCTATGTATGTTACTTCATTTCCTCTACCTACAGCGAAGAACTAGAACCAGCTTTTCTCCCAGTTCTCCCCTGAATAAAGGTCACTGAAATCCACCCTCTTCTCATGAAAGGTCAAACGTTATTTTTTTATTCCACTACTGCCCAAAACCTCTTACAATGCTTTCTCCTCCTGTCTTATACAGCTGCTTGCTCATTCCAGCTCTGGGTCCCTAGAGGAATGCTTCCACCTGTCTTTTCATACACTCAGCAGAAATTACACTCCTCCCAGTAAACCACTAGGTCATTTATTGTCCCAATTCAAAACTATACTCTCTCATACTGAAAATTATCGTAGAGTCTGAAGATTCATGCCAAAGAAAACCTGAGTTAAAAAGAATTATCACTTTCAGCAACTGAATGGCACATGTAAAGCTTTACATTTTAAGGAACAAACCCCTGGCCACACGTGGTAGCCCGAGTCACTACATGCTTACTTTCAACTCTGTTGAACACACCTGTTTTTCAATCATTGTGCATGGGGGGTAGTGACATTCATAATATGTGCATGAGTTCTCTTCCTCCTCCACAACGTCCCCGTTAGCGTTGTAATATCGTGTTACATTCAGTACAGGAAACTGCTCTTCTATAGGATCTGTAGGAAGCTGTTGGATTGCCAGCCAATACAGACTTTGTTCCCTGTAAAAAACAAGTAGAAGTTTGGTCCATAAATTCATAGTAAGCATACAGGGAAATTGATTCTAAATTCATTAATAAAGTAGGTAGGGTTAACATTGTATTTAGCCTGTTAAGCCTCAGACTACATATACTCCTCAAATATAGCATCTTTTTAAGGTTTTTTTTTTAGCCTAAATGCAAAAGAAGTTAAAAAGTATCTATCACGAAACATTTACATCAAGCAAAGTTATTTCTGTGTAAATGGCTTGAAGTCTGTTTCTTGTTCTTGAACTCCCAGAAACATGCTAGGATAGCATCATTGCCATTCGCTGCATCTCCTCAAAATCAGTTTAATAAGCTCTGAACATCCCTATCTTATGGGTGCTGCAGAGAAGTGTCTAGTGTGATGTTAAGTCTATGGGTCTCCCACCAAAAATGAACACACCTGCATTACATCATAAATTAAACAAATCCATCCTGACATTAAGAGTGTGATGTGCTTCGAGTAACATTAGTGCAACACAGCATGTAGAAGTTCCCACAACCTAGTAAGTGAAAGGCGATAGAAGCTGATCCCAGGAACTCATTTTGTTTTCAACCCAAATATACGATTAGAAGTGTAAGCGTTTTGCAGCTGCTGGCTTCTACAGGCTGTGTTAGAATTTCGGTGCCTGAGGACAAGAGCCACAAGCCAGTAAAATCTGCAGACTGAATTCAGCCTGCCCAGATACCATCACTCAAGCGGAAGGGAACGCAGGCTTACTGTTTTACTGCGGTGACAACATCTGGCACAGCAGGGCCTCTGCATAATACCAGGGGTTAGATGGTCCCTTCACAGCTAGCATGAACAGTGAGCATTAACTCTGTTCCCCAGGTGAGGAAGCTAAGACGTATAGTGATGTGCAAGCAGCCCAAGGTCAAATAAAAAAGGCTCTGCCAAGATGAAAATCACTAAAGGAAGGAGACACAACAATTTAAGATATTTTCAAGTTTTTTGATGGCAACCCCCTGCCAGATATTGACGTACCTTTGTTTACTAGAGATTTCTTCAGCTTTGGGTTTCCAACCCCAAGGAACTAGGCGCAGATTGTCTAAGCGGTTGTCCACTGTCACTGAATTCAGATGTACCACCTGAAATCCAGGAGCAATCCCTCCCCGGTGTCTCTCCCTGGAGGAGACAAAAATAACTTGAAGGTCAGTGATGAACAAGACTCCATAGCTAAAAAGCAAAGAATCATACTAATTCTAGAAGATACGCTGCATTCCAGCCTGCTGTCTGGTGTCACTGAAACAGTCGCCGTAAAACTTGGGTTGCCAACAGACTACAGTGGCTGCTTCAGATATATTAACTCCCAGAAGAAAGAGACTTGTTCCAGGAGGTTATTTCCATTATAAATGAGTTGAATCAAGAGACAACCATGGTATATTTTAATTGTAAGCATATTGCAAAGAAAGTTCCAGAGACTACTACTCCAGTTACTGCAAGAGCATCTATGTAATTATTGTGTTCCACAGAGCAGACTTGAAAGGTGCTAATACTGTGTTATTATTTTAATAGGAAATTCTATCAGACACATTTATGCAAGTTTGGCACCGGCATGAAGTCACAGAGTTTGTTATTTATGAAGAAATGTCTCTTAACAAGCAACAGGACAGAGGTTTCACCAAGTATGCAAATGGTTTTTAGACTCGAATTGTGCGTGACACATAGAAAGCCTGCAATGACTCCACAATCGACCAGGAGACATCTACTGAAACTTGCTCAAAAGCAAAGCAGGACTATTAGCAAGGAGGATGGCTGCACATTGAGTCCTATTGCGATTCTTCCCTATTGCCTTCTAACAGTTTTCATTTCCCATTCCACCTTCTTTTCACCTCTCCTTTCTCTATTTCATGAAGTATCAAGTTCACCGTCAAGCATCCTTATGCCTGGATGAGTTTCCGTATCACTTCTTGCAGGAATCCCCATCCCACCTGAAATGCAAGGCTTGGACAGAAATTGTGTCTCGGTATGTTTGCCGCGCCATGATTAATTTCACACCGCAGAGAGAACATACTGGCAGCAATCGAGAAGGACAACGTAAAACTGACAGCGCTGTCTGCGGGTAACCCAGCATTCCCTTCTACGACACCGTTCTAACAGCTACTTACAACTTTACCCAAGTCTAGTTTGGCTGCTGCTTCCAGCTCAGTGTTTACTGAACATTTCAGTTCAAATGGCTCATCCAATTTTGAAGAGATACGATTTGCCCAAGTTAAAAAATTCCCACTTCCTTTTTTCCCTTTACAAAGCTCTAGCAGAACAGGGAAATTCATTTCAATGTGACTGACAACGAAAACTGTAGTCTTTTGTTTTCTTTGTCAAAATCCATCCAGATATGGTTAAATGACATACCTTGGGGGAAAGAAAAACACTTGCAATTCACATATGCCCCAAAACTTCCTAGAATTTAATGAGTAAAATTCCCTTGGAGAGGCTACACGCGTCACCCACACACAGCCTGTGCTCCAGCTCATAGGCAAAGGAATTCAGCCCTGCACGAGAACAGAGTATGGAGCCTCCTGTTAGGGAGTCTTTTGGGCCTCCACGGAACAGGGAGAAGCTCTCCCCTTTGAAGGTAAAAAGAATAAAATCCTTCTTTTGGCGGGGGTGTGGAAAAACCCCACACAAAAGCAAACTATGGAAAGGAGTCTGCTGAAATGCCCTAAAGGAGGAAAAGCTACTTTTGAGCTGTCGAAGGCTACCGGAGGGTCTGGCGAGGAAATCAGGAATCCTGAGGGCTACAAGTGGGAACCCAGAAGGTACAACAGGGACCCAAAAAGATGAAGGTGAGCATCAGTCATACAGAGACAGGGAAGGAGTTAAGGTTCTCAGACTGAGACTAGGCCAAAGTGCCAACAAGAGAGATGGGCTAGGTGTGAACGAGGAATCTGGGAAGACGGGACAGAAGTTGAGAGCAAGAGCAAGCTGTTTAGGGGGGGAAAGGGAGGAGGGGAGTCTAAGACCAAGTTAAGAAATATTTTTGAAATGGATTAGATAATGAGAGTTTAAGAAAGGTTGGAGTTGTGGAAAGAGAGAGGATTACGAGAGATTGTTCGTGACACCAGGAAGCCATAGCAGAGTGGCACATGCCTACCGCCGCTCCCACAAAGTCTAGGTCTGCACCCACAACCCTCCATAAGCAAATATTGATAAAATTCACTAGCACAGCAAGCCCACTTTCCTCACCTTGTATAAACCCCCATTCGTCTACATTGCTGTCAGTTTTTCTATTACCTCAAGTGACAAAGGTCTTGAAGTAAACGTGGAAATTGGGTCTTTCTGATGACCAGTGAAAGCATTAACACAATACCCCTCGACTGAGATGCCAGAATTAGCGCTAGCAAATTCAGGACGGTCCCTTTTCTCCACACATAATCAAGCAACCTTTGAATGCACAAGCACGTACTACAACTCTCCCTAGACCTACGCTTCAAAAGTATGCAGTATGGACCATCTCCAGAAGTTAATCAGAAATGTGCAGTGAAGGACAGGCTCGTGGAAGAACCTGCATTCTCCCTGCAGAAGGGGACAGAGAAGAAACAGCCTCAGTAACGCAGCCAACTCTCCTGCAGAGCTGTAGCTTCTGCCTCTCCCACCACACCTGAGTTCCTACACGATGCCAGGCAAAACACTTAAACCAAAACTTCTCAGAGAATTAACTGGATACTGTTCTTTCTGTATTTCAGCAGCTAACTTGAGAAGCGAGGCCCGTAAGAAAAGTGCCAGTACAGACAACAGCAATTCAAGTCAACAGGAGCCATAACCGAGTAGGTTATAGGCAGTATGGTGGTAAGTGCTCTAAAACAAAAAAAAAAAAAAAAAAAAGAAATCAGGTCTTAGATGTCTTTTTGAACACACGGTTAGTGATACTTATGACTAATCTCCCGATGCTGCTATTCCCCAGGGAACATCACTACACCCAGCCAAAATACAGCAAGCTGGGATTTCTATACAGGGAACAGGGCGAGAAGATGACAGACTTATTCTGCAGGTCCCTAGCCAGAGACATTCAAATCCTGCTTTGGAGGAGCTAACAGTCCATCCTGAAAACACAGCAAGCACAAGAGAGGCTGCATATGAAGTTCTTCCTGAAAGAATATTTGCAGCAAACACGGGCATTTTTCAGATCTTGGTTCCCATTCAGTACTGCAGTCCACCCTCTGCAGAGGTCAGCAGAAAGGCTTTGGGGGAAGAGGGGGAGAAGGTCCCCGTCATTGCTGCAGCTTCGGTAGCTACCAGCTTCCTATTGTGAGGGCCGTACTATGTGAACAATGATACCTGCTTAACGAAATTTAAAAAAAAAAGAAAAATCAAAAGATTTAAAAACCTGCTTTACTTGCAATAGCATCCAACACATGCCTGCTCACTTCATCTTAAACCAGAAGCACACAATCAGGTTAGTTTGTTTCAGAGTGAGCTGATTTTTTGGGGTACATCTGGAGGATAACAGTTAAATTACACTCCTATACCTGCAGTAATTCAAGTTCTTTGCTTTTAATTTACCCAAGAAGTAATGCTGGCACCGGAAAGAGTAATGCCTGCTACTGCCCATCTCTCCTGTCTTTCAAAGGCTCCAAAACCTTCAGCATCACTCCTCCTCGCAAAGGGAAGGACCTGCCACTAAAATACGTTTCTGTTTTGTTTCCAAAGCAGTCCCCAGTGCAGGTAAGTAAAACTGAACAATGTGCCTATTCTGCTTAGGAGGAGCAGTAACTACATAGCACCTGTAGCCAAAAGACTTTCTAAAGACATTAGGGGACTCAGTCACAAAGGTATACTAACCTGCATTGTGTTAGCTTGTAATTAAAGATCACGGCAAAACATACACCCTCAAAGGGATCAAACTGAATTTACAGAAACAGCCGAAATATTCTGTGTTTCCTAGTTGAAGAATTTGACTTTGCAACTTCAGAACTGCAGCTCCGTTTGCCTGACAGTTTACGCCCCGCCTTCGTGACTTTCAAAAACCCCCATTACACAGTCTCAGATTTTTTAACACCAGTGCATGCTAGAGTGACACAATTTGAACTACTTAACTGAATACATTAGAATTATTTCCTAATTTAAGTAAAAGAAACCAGAAGAGGCAGTGACTGGGCTGTATAATAAGCAAACAGCTGGACTGTCATCATCTACGCAGCCTTCAACAGTCAGCTGGAATAATTTTAAGGTGCTGCTTAGTACTACTTACAGGTGACAATTATTACTGTTTGAGGTTCACAGTTAGCAGTAGCTGACAGTGGTTTACCCCACATACTGTAGCCAACTTCGTAACAATTTTCAAAGTTATATGTGCAACAAGGTTAAACATTAACAGATGCAGCTTAAAATCCATATTTAATGAGCAGATTGTAAATAATAATAATAGTCTCTGATATTCCTCCTGTCTCCCTCCTCACGCACAGAGACTAGTTTGGGTAACAAAAAGTAACCTGGAACAATAAAGAAAGCACAGCTATATCTTGGGCACTGTGACTACTAAGTATAGTTTATGGAACTGAATAGAAAACATGCTTAATTTCTCAAAAAAGGCTTTGAAAAGAAATAACAGTTCTCTTTAGCATACCCTATCTTTTCTACAAACCCATGAACACATCTAGAATAAGCAATATATTAGCTCACCGGGTGAACTAATCTCTCACAACTGAGTAAGTTGGCCTCAATCTAAACTGGCAGCTACAAGGGATATCAAGCAATGATTCTTAGAATATGGAAAATAAGACGCGGCAGCTGATATGAAGCACCATCAGCACCACTTGAGGCAGCTTTCCAAAAGGCCAAACAAAAAAAAGACACAAAGTTTTAAGTTATCAGAGTTCTATCTCTCTCCAGTGCTCTGCCAATTCTCACTGGTGCCAGTAAGACGTACCTGATTATCACGGGACAAAAAAAAAACCCCACAACCCTCAAAAGGTTAGTCTTCACCTATTAAATGGAGCCAGTCCCCGGCTCCCCCAACCCCTGAACTGAAGTTTTGGTAGCGTTTCTCAGATTTAAACAGTCTCTACTAGAATAATACTCGCCTATCACTGTTTTCCCCAAGAGTAACGTTTTTACACAGACTCAGTTGTTTGAAGGCTCGGTGCAAAACCAAACCATAATAAGATCTATGGGCAGCCCCTGTGCTGGGTTTCCAACTGAGTGTAGCTACAAGCCTCCTGAGAAATATACTACAGGCAGAGAAACAAACAACGTACAAGTTGGTGGCAGCAAACTCCACCTTAGTGAACCCTTAAAGGACTTAGCTCTCCTTACGATACCTACCAAAGCAGCTCATGCAGGAGACGGCCGGATCCCCTTCCACGATTTTTGTCAAACGCGTAAGCAAATATTTTAGCACCATTTCCATCAGCATCTACCTCCATCCGAGCCTAGAGAAAAGGGAAAGGCTTTGAGAACATCCAACACCGAGTAGCAGAGCACATGCTCCACTGGGATACGGGAAGGACCCAATATTTAACACTTGTCTCCTAGAGGTCACTTGACCTTAATGGAAGTTGAGTTTTTTCAAACCTCTAAGGGGAACCGATCAGCTCTGCTATTGTAGTTTATGAAGATGGGAAAGGGAAGAAAGGAGGCTGTGCACAGCAGGAGTCCCACTTGGACAAAGAGCAGCAACAATCCAGTTGTGAGCCTGTAGGGCCAGGATCCATTCTCCGCTCTGGCGCAGATTTTCTGCACAGCCACCAGCAGGCCACCAAGGCTTTGTTTTCAGCGTTGCTTTACACCAATCTAATTAGGGGTTGCTAGTGAAAGGAGTGGGCCTGCCCTCTTTTCTCCAATCCACAACTTTGCGTTGGCGCTAATGCTCACCAACCGTACTAAGAACTGGACAAATTCAGGATACTCGCAGTGTATTACCACTCTCAGTGATAGTGCACGCTTACAGTGAGCTACCACAGAGGAGGAATGGGCAGACATGCTGTTTTCTGGTAGCAGCATTGCCACAGCACCCAAAACTCTTAAGAGCAGCCCTGAAGTACCCGCTGTGCTACAGGCACTGAGCAAAAGACGGTCCCACCTCCAAAAAAGCCTCAGATTTTGTAATCAAGAATTCTTTCCCTTCCAAAGCCTTGGTAGAATCCACTTACCCTCTTTCAGTGGATGTTGAGAGAAAACATTTTTTCAGGTCCCATAGTAAGTTACAATAAAAGAAGTTTTTCTCATCCAAGACAATGTGCAGAGTGAAAATTTTTAAAGTTTGCCAAACCAAATAAAGGAAGACAAATTATCGGTTCTCAAAAAGTTTACAAATAGAAAGCTGAAAACAAAAAAATATGTCGTAAACTAATTTGTTTTAAACTAATGCTCGTTTAAAGTGAAAAACCAGAACTTTTCCTGCTTGAAAGCATTCGCATTGGTATTCCAATAATTTCAAACTTATTTTTTTCCCCAAAGCAGGAAAGCCGTGGGGCAGAGCACTGCCGTAAGCAGTTTTATTTAAGCGTGTCACACAGAAAGAAAAAAAAAAAAAAAAAACCACCTTCAGCAACAGTTCGGAATTACCTCCGCCCCCAGGAACGCTGCAAACCGGTCCCACAGCAACGTCCTCACGGGCACCGTTGGCCCAAGAGGCGACGGCAAAGGCGCCCCGGGAGGAAGGGGAGGCTGACGGCCGGTTCGTGGGGCGCACCGAAGGGGATCCGGCATCGCGAGTAAAGGAAGATGCAAAATAAAGCAAGCAGCGCGGAGCAGCGGCAGGGCGCGGGCAGCACACGCGGGACGGGGACGGGGCCGGCCCCGGCGGCGGCGAGAAGCGGCACCGGGGGGACGGGGGGAACTGTGCGGGGGGGGCAGGGGAGTGTCACCGGCGGGGGGAGAAGGGGGCGGCGGGCGCGGCCCCTCACCTCGAAGGAGTAGCTCTCCACCAGCGGGATGTCCTGCTCGTCGATCAGCGTGTACTTGGTCTGAAACACACCGCGGCCGCCCGCCGTCAGCGCGGCCGCCCGGCCCGGCCCGGCCCGGCCCTCCCCTCCCGGCGGCACCGGCCGGACTGCCCGCGCTTCCCGCCCCCCGCGGCGGCGGCGCTGCCCGTCAGCACCGCCCCCGGCCGGACACCGAACCCCGGCCCCGCCGCCCCCCCCGCTCCGCCCGGCGCGGCCGAGCCCGGCCCGCGGCGCCCGGCCGCGCCCCCCGGCGCCCTCAGGCCGCGGCGGCGGCGGCGCGCTCACCTTGCCGGCCACCCGGCCGAGCCGCACGATCCCCAGCTTGAAGTCGGTCATGGCGGGGCCGGGCCGGGCCGGGCCGGGGTCGCCGCCGCCCGCGCTCGCCCCTCAGAGCCCGCCAGCGGGAGCCGCCGCCGCTGCCACGCGCCGCCGCCTCGCGCACACCCGGGGGGGAGGCGGGGCGCCGCACCACCTCCCACCCGTCGCCGCCCGGCCAATGGGGCCCCACGCCGCCGGCGCGTCGCTCCTACTACGCCGCCGGGTCGCCCAATCGGCGAGGGGCGCGGCGCGAGGTCACGTGGGGAAGGGGGGGGGCCCGCGCGCGGGCGCGGGCGCGGGCGCGGGCGCGGGCTCCGGGCGGGAGGGGGCGGGGGAGGGAGGCGCGGGCGGTGACGTCACGTTCGCGGGAAGCTTTGTGCCGCCGACACTGGAGAGCGCGAGCGGTGGGGGCAGGGCTTAAAGGGGCCGCTCGCGCCCGCCGCCCGCTTCCCGCCTCCCTCCCGGCCTCTGAGGGGCCGCCCCGCCCGGGGAGGCCTGTCCCGAGCGGCCGCGCAGGCCGGGGTGCCCCAGGGCCGGGGTCTCCTCAGTGGCCGGCTCCTGTGGGAAGCGCAGGCCCCCTCCGCAGCCCCCGGCCCTCCTCCTCCTCCTCCTCCTCCTCCGCCGGCGAGGGAGCGCTGCTCGGTGCCCGGCGGCCGACGGCGCTCCCCGCGGTGGCGATCCGCAGCCGCTCGGGCTGTCAGAGGCTGGCGCTGAGCTGGAAGACGGCTCGGGGGGCGGGGGGGGGAACTCCGACTGCGGGGCAGCCCGTGCTGGGCGGGGGCGGGCGCGGGGCGGGGGCGCCCGCGGAGACACGAACAGACCCGGCAAATAAGAGCTTGGTGCGTTACTGCCGACCCCCGCGAACCCCACCGGCGGCTCTGCGGGCGTCCCGGCGGCCGCTGTGCTCGCTGGAACGGGCGTCCCTGCCGAAACTCGTGCGGGGACGGGAGGGGACCGGAGAAGGGGCCCTGCTCGACCCGTCGTTGCGGTGAGGGGGCTCCGAGGACGGTTTGCTCCTGGGCTGTTTGATGCGCCCGCGGTCCTCGCGTGAGCAGGGTGAGCGTGCTGCTATTTATTTCCGTGGTCTCACTGTGACCGGCATCTCGACGGCAATAAAAATCGCCAGCTTTTTAGTTAATCCTCACCTGACAGAACTCGGGGAGAGGGATCTGCAGGGCTTTCCCTCCCGACGACGCTGCAGCCGGAGCCGAGCGCGCCAAGGCAGATGCGTCGAGAACTGCCGTGTTTTCCTGATGGACGCGTCAGCTTCTTCAGCCAACACTTGAAAGGTGTAACAGAGGGACTTCAAAGTGCAAATAAGTGGATAAAGCAGCCGAGGAGGGCTGGTAAAGAAGCTTCCTACATACAATGTTAGAAGTCTCTAGGGCAGGATAGGACAACTGTGTCCTGAAGAGCACGAACAACAAGGAAGGTGGGTTTAAACCGGTGCTAGGAGCATCTCAACAAGACAAACGTTAAATCTAAAGATGAATCTTGGAAAACTTTGCTGAATCCTTCATCCCTGCGATGGAGCAGTCCCGCAGAAGAAGAGCTACGCCTTAAGGCTACGATGATGGACCAGAGAAATTCAACACATGAAGCTGTTTGGAGCAGTCCGTCATTAGCACGTTGACTCACGAGATCTAGGGAGTACCTCACTCTGCAAGTGCTGCATCCGCAGTTTGGGCACAAACCTGACCTCTCTTGTCACGGCAGCGAACCGGACAGATGAACCTTCGCAACAGGATAGGCAAAAATAATTGTGTTTAATGAAAAAGCCAATCACGTAGTTGAATTTGAAACAAAATACCTACATGGTAAAAAGAATGTTTTGCTTTTTAAAGAATTTATAAGGGGGGGAAAAAAAATCTCCAATAAGTAAATTGTTAATTGGAAAGGAAAGGAACATGCAGTGAATTAATGAACGTGCACATTGGTTTATCGGGGGGTCACTTCATTTTTGATGATTGTGGATCTTGATGATTGCGGCCATACATTTGAAAGAGAAAAAACCAAGAGCCCATGGTACTGCTCTTGCTGAAAGCTGTTTGGTCTTCAGCACCCAGGGCCTTCACTCAGGGTGGAAAGAGCTCTGGTTCCCCACGGCACCGCTCTTTCGTGTGGTTTGGAGACGCACTGAGCAGGAATCGGGGGTTTCTTATTCAGCGGGTGGGGAGAAGAAACGGTCTGGGCCAGGGAGAAAATCCGAGTGATGCTGGTGATACCAACGTGCTTTGGGGTTTTCCTGGGGGTGGTTAATGAGACCCCAGGCGTGGGCCGCGGTGCCCAAACTCGCCGTGCCCTGGCTGGGGAACACAACCAGCCCCAGCTGCAGTGCGAGACCTGGAAGACCGCAGACCTCACAAAACGCCGCTGTGAGGTCACCCTGCGGTGAAGGGCTCCCCAGGGGACCAGTTTACTGTCCGCCCTTCCAGCACTGGCGGTTATTTCGGGCAGCGTGTGGGCACGTGAGGGCATTGCAGCAATTTGGGTTCATGATTTCAGCCAGGAGAAATACTCTGCATCTTCCTTCCCCCCCAAAACCCCACGGGATTTGTGGCATTAGCTCCCTTTTGGAAGTTTGCTGTCGGTACTGCTTGCATTTAGCCCCTGCAGGGACACCAGCCAGCCTGACTGCTAGAAAGGGCGATGGAGCACTGGGTGCTGCTCTGCTCGGATGGCCACAGTGGAGGTGAGCCACAGGTGTGTGCTGCCCGCGCCCCATTTCCAGCCAGGGCTTCTGCCTGCAGCTCCTCCAGAAAGCAGGCTCCTCCCTTCCTTTATGCCAGGAAAAAAGCTCCCTTTCCTATTTGGGCCTTTTTTCCTCCTTTTGACACCCTCTGTACTTCCCACGTTGCCCCCTCAGCGTGACTCCCCGCCCTCGGGGACACTGCAGAAGGGCACAGCCTCCCCGAGGCCACAGGAGATGTGGCAGGAGGCGATGGATGGAGACCACCTCCCCTCCCTTGCGAAGAGCAGGGCATCTTCCCCAACACTGTGGTGCGGGGGGGCCACAGAGTCAAATTCCTGCTCGTGGGGACAGACGCGCTCGGCAGCTGGCTGAGCACCACGGCGTGGGGCTGGGCGGTAGCGAGAGCCAGCGTACGGCCCCAGTGGCGCAGCCACGCTCCACCCGCCTGCCGCCACATCGGCTGATCCACCCCGGGTCAGAAACGGCAGAGCCGTGAGGAGCCCCGTTAGTGAATGGTTCAGCACCCCACCGTGCTGCCCGTGAGCTCGGACGGGACCCGCACCCCCGTGAGCACCCACCAATGGCTCCCACCCGCTGGGCCACGCTGGATTCAGCCCTCCCTTTCCCCACTGTGCCCACAGTAAACAGCGCTTAACTTTACTGCATCCACCATTACGGCCTGTGTCGTAGGTGGGCGGGGGGAAGCTGGCCCCGTGGGCCTTCGGTACCCTACACCAAGCTATAACAAAATTCAGATTTTCTATATCCTAATGTTTCGTAACGCAGGAAGACATGAATCCCAAAGACTTGGCTTTTCAGGGCCTGTTTTGTCTCAGGGAAATGACAAAGCTAATTCTCCTTAAAGCGCACAAATCCCTTATGCCACCAGAGCAAAGGTCTCCTGGGAAGGGCTCAGCACTTCTCAATGTCCCTTTCCCTCTTTCCTCCTGAAAGTGCAGGTCACCAGAGTGGGAAGAAATCCTGGCTTTGGAGCACAAACAGAGTTATGAAGACGACAGATTTTAAATGTGAAATTAATGTAGGTTGTTACTATCTTTAACAAGCCCTTTACCTCCTTTCTAAGAAGCCTGGTTTGGAAAAAATGAATTATTGGCAGGGTAGTACCCTCCTTCCAAGCACTATGTTGCTTCTACCAGAGCACATGCCCTAAGGTAGCATGGGAAAGGTTATGTGTCCTGCCCCAAGAGAATTTCCCTTAAGCAAAAGAAATCCTTTTTCCAGTTATTTCTAGCACTGCCAAGTGGGGGAAAACCCACAGCGTGTGTGTGTGCACTGGTGCAGAGGACAGCCCCGGGCACCCACGAGGCTGATGGCTCCCGAGACCCCCGGGGTTCACACCAAAGTGGGGGGTCAACAAACGCTTTAAACCTCGTTAAACTAAAATTGCTGCTGAAAGGGGTGCTACAGTCCTCTGCCAGGCTGCCCTACCTCAGGCAACGTAAGCATTCATGCAGCTTTGTCATGGAACTGCTGCACAACTTCAGCTGGGACCCAACCATCCGCCCAACACGCAGCCAGGGCAGCTTGCGCAGGACAGCATCAGGCTGAGCTTTCTGCGTCTCCAAGGATGGAGACCCCACCACCCCACCGCATCCCCGCTGCAGCCTGTGACCACTCATCACAGAAGATTCCACCACCCCCCCATAACTCACCAGAATTTGTTGCAACCCGGGTCCTTTGAGAGGTGGGGAAGGTACCAGGTTACAGAGCATGAGGAACCACACCCGACCCTGGTTCAGAGAGCATCCAAGCACTGTTCCTAGCCTGAAACCTGGACAACTCCAAGCCGAGGAATTAAAGATGGCAAGTGTCTGGGATTCCAGCCTTGTTTCTGTTTTATTCCCTGGTTGCCTCAGAAAAAGGCCCTACAAACAGCAGGAGAAAAAGCAAACGAAAGAGCAAAGCCACAAACTCTCCTGCTTTCTGCTCCTATCAGCTGAAGAGGCTGCACGAAATCCTGCACTGCCTGCGTGCAGAGCTTGGGGCAGGCGGGGAGCCGAGACAGGCCAGCGAGGGCCTGGACTGCGGGCAAAGCCGCCCAAGGTACAGCCCATGCTATAAAGGAGCAGACAGACCCGTAACCGTTTGTGGGCAAAACCTTGTGGGTTCTGCAGGGAACCGCAATTTCCAGGGACCCTTGGGTCAGGCTTTGGTCACTTTTGCTTTAGGAATAAGTGTCCAGCTCCTCCCTCCACACTGACGGTCACGGTTTGGGATGTACTGTAAAATTGGTGTCTGCCATGGCTGTTTCATCTGGTAAAAGCTAATTTTATTTTTTTTGTGTGTGTGTCATGCTTTTCCTTATTTCACTACAGCTGGTCTTCAACCTCCGGGGCCCTCAAGTCACCGGAGCAATGTACCCGCATTTCATCAGGGAACAACGGACGAAAGCGGATCTTCTCAGAAATCCTAAACGCACCGGTCAGCCCGAACTCCTCTACCTGCACATCCCCCCTCCAGCAGTCACTTACCCTCCGCTAAACTGCCAGCCCAGCCTTTCTCCAAAGATCCTGGCAACTCCCTTGGTGCCATCGAGCATCTCCCTCCCGCCCACGAGCTCATTGTAAAATTACAGAGTTGTTGCTTCATTAAACGCTTCAGACAGCAGGACCACGGTGGAAAACAGACGTGATTTGCAGTTTCTTCTGGCTGGCCTTGATGCCGACCTGGCCTTTTGGATCTTGCAAGGGCAGGCTAGGAGACGTCTCCTTTCCCAGGGTCCACCTTTGTGAAGTTTTACCTGCTTTACTAGTAGGTCCTTTAACGGAAGCAGAGCAGATATGAAATTGAAGTCTTGTCAAAGCAGCAGTTTGTTGTTAAATCACGTGCAGATAGAGGTGATTTCTGAAGATCCCACTGCTAACACAGTGTACATTTTATGCTTCACAAGCAGTAGGAGATACGTTCCTAGAGCATGACTCTGCTGTGTGCCAAGAGGCAGCACTGAAGACACAGCCCAAGCCACACTCCTGGCTTAAGCCAGAGCAAAGGTTTAGTTTTACCAAACCAGCTCAGAATTGCTCTGCATCCAAGTAGCCTTCAACTACAGCTGCTTAGGAATTGCAGTGCCTTGTATACTGGAAAAATAACACATTACTTGCATATACTTTAGAATAAACATTACTACAGGTGCTCCCCTCCTCCCATTCAATTTGGGATGGAATTTATTTGGAGACTCCAGTTTTCCTCTTTACAGAGGCTCCAGCTCATTCAGCACCTGGTGTGTCTGACACAGCAGCAGACAATTCCCCACTGCAGCCAGCTTCACCCTCCTGCTGCGCTGGCTTCTTCCTACAAAGGACTCGGGCAGATCCCGGTAAATAATCCGGACCCCATCCAATGCATTTTAGCAGCCCAGCTAGCGCATGTACCATACTCTCTCCTACACACCCCTTAGAAGTAGTAGCAGAACTACTTTTTTTCCTCCCCCAATTCTTGCAGTGCACACCACTTTGGAGTCCTGCTCACTATAGCAGAGCTCCAGCCATGAAGTTTTCCTCTGGCTGCAAGTACCCTGTAAAAATAAGTTATTTGCAAAACTCAAGAGACACTGGCAAGAAAAAAGTTGATCAAGTACTGTCACCGCTTTGTGGAGGAGGAAAACATACCTCGCACACTTTTCTGAGACCAAGGCTCATACAGCTCAGCATCTTGGGAGGAATTTGATCCCTTTTCCCTTTGGAAAAAATGGACTAAATTAACATTCATGACTTTTTTTTCCCAGGACACTCTGTTAGGGCTGAAGTAAACCGCAATCGTAATGCTGCTGTTAGTAGGGCTTTTAGTAATAACCTCAGTCAGCTCAAGCATTCTCATTACCAGGATAATTTCACTTCACTTCTAATAGAGCTTTCCAGAGCCTGAAAGACCACACGTCATCCCTTGCGCTGTGCCGCCCCAAGGGAAAATCCAGCCTTTGCTGGAAATAGAACAAGGTTTTCCCAGGATCTTTGGAGAACTTCGGTTCTACCCACACCCCCAGCTGTACCACTGTAACAGCCAGCCAGAGCTTTCAGGTGTGAGAACCAAGTGTCAAGCGCTATGAAGCACAACGATTTCAAGCATCAAGCCCGAAACACACAGGGACCTCTCCAGAGGTTAAATAGGTAAATGCGCTATAGCTGAGCTTAGGTTCCTTGCATCCGCATGGGATGAGCTCCCCAAGACGGTGTTTGCAAGGCCTTCCTTAAGAGTATTGCCAAAAAAAGCTCATTTTGAATCAGCAAAGATAAACCTTTTGCTCCCTCCTCACCTTGCTTCGACAGCCGTACTTGCGTCCCTACCCCAATCCATGCCATCTATAAAGGGCAGGGACACCTCTGACAGGTTTGCTGTCCCAAGTAAGCAAGTTGCCTTTCCTTCAGGAAGGTGCTATCAGTAGGGCATGTCATGCTCCTTTAGTCTATGTGCAGCAGCTCTTCACCAGCAGGTTAAGCTGGCACTCCTGCGGGGTGCAGTTACTAGCAGAAGCAGCCAGAATATTCACTGCTGAAGAAGTTCTGTGGCTCAGCCAGATTTTAGGATCCATTTCTTGACAAGCAGTGGCACTTGATTTACAGAACGCCCATGCAAATGGAAATACCAACACTGAAACTCCTTTTTTCTTTCAGAGAACACACCAGGACCTGGAGCGTATGATATAGAGAGGGGCTATAACGCTTGCTTACCCCGCTCCCCCAGTATCACCATTCAAGGAATCAGGAGACCCAAGAAACATGAGACCGGGCCCTTTACAACTCTCTGAAACACAGAGGGCCACAGGATTGCACCCATAATCGAGGGACCTGCTCCTCTTCAGTGAGGAAATAAAGCACAAAATGAATTCAGCTCAAGAACGAGAATGTGCGTACTTGTCCTGGTCACCAGCAGAAAATCCAGTACCTCCTCTGCTTCAAGGCAGGAGAAAAAGCTGAGCAAAGAATCCCATCTGTTCTACAACAGAAAACCCACGATGCCACCTAGGCCAGAGGTTCCTCCCAATAATGACAGGCTAGAGGTAAGGCCAAGCTACACACAGCCAGGCACACGAAAGCTGTTCTCCCCTGGCTCCCGCGGTCCCTGGGAATGCCGACTGAACAGCCACACCTTGGATTTCATTTCAAACAAGGCCTAGTCGGAGCCCTCCCACCCCACAAGCACTTGCAGCTACTCTAGCACAGGGTTGCGAGGCCAGCAGCCTGCAAAGTTATTTTCAAACCTCAGCACGCATTGGTGTGCTGGCTGCAGTGGTTCAGGGGAAGCCGGAGCTGCTACTACAGCACTTGCCCTAATGACGGGCAACACCTCCTGCTCCCAGAGCTGCACACGTGGCACCGGCAAGAACAGCGCTCCCAGAAAGCTTTGCACTGGCCCCAAGTTAGCGATGCTTGCTCTTTACCGGAGCGCTGGCTTGAGGCGACTCCCGCTGCTCTAAGCTCAGTGTTGCCGCAAGCAAATGATTTCAGGGCAGCAAATGGGAAACGAGCATCTTCCAGCTTAAAAGTTCGTGTAAGAACCATCACCTCGGTTGATGCAGAGGGCAGGTGGTCCCCAGCCAAAACCCGCTGTTCATGCAGCACGGGGCAAGGACAAATTAAGCCAGGAGCACTGTTTGCACACAGCTGGGTCTTTTATTAAGTATTTAAGGTGCTACAAAAAAAACCTTAAGGAGCCTTCATACGGCAACTTCTTTCCTGCAGTCTTAGCTCTGTTGAAAGAAGCAAATACAGCTCATTAGTAGAGAGCCTTTTAGTAAACAGTCTAATACAGCAAGTTTCAGAGATGGATACTTACAGCTGGGCACTCGATTGCACCATTATTGATGTCATCAATGATATCATGTGGGTGCCTGCCGTCGATGCTGCAGCCCACAGACTGGGCAGTTCCAAGAATCTCCTTGATCGTCCCTGCAGTGGGAAGACACAGCGCTTTACCACAGGAAGAACTTTGAAAAAACACGTAGAGAACTCAATTCCTCGCCGCCCTCAGCTGTCCCTCCCTCCCTTTGGGGCTCGCAGGCTGTAGCCATGGGGTTCACAAGGGGGACAGCAAGCCACTTTAGCCACGTCTGGCAGACTCGTTTCCAGGGAATGTGCCAGAAAGCACCACAGCTGCTGCCACGTGCCGTTCGCCATCCTGTACTGCCTTCACCAGAAGGCACGAGGCCGGCTCACACAGCCAGCACAAGGCGGTTCCTGTGGTGCTCAGTGCCCGAGTGGCCAAGCTGCACGAGGAGCTCCGCCACCACACCACAGCTGTGGGGTCCTCCCCGGAACCAGACCAGCCCCTGGTGCAGGCGCTCAGAGCAAGCAGAGGGAGGACTCCGCGACCCCAGCACTTACCCGAGAGCTCTCGAGCCAGGGATCTGTGCCGCATCTGCCGCGCAATGTTCACTATCTCATCAAAGCTGACACTGCCACTGTGCTTAACTGTGAAGGAAAGCAATAGCACCGGTAACTTCACGTAAACACAGGGCACTTCCACTCCCCCGTGCTTCGTTAGAGGAGCACCACTCCCAGCGCTCGGACCGCATGGAAACCGGAGAGTTTACAGCTACAGCGATCAGTACGCCTGTTCCCAGACTTCGGCACAGAGTTACCCACAAGAAGAATAACTCTGTTTCCTAAGTTGGCATTTTCTGTCAGCTCACCTCTGGACTGTGCCAGTCAATGCATTGCAAGACAGGTACAGTGGCGGGTGGCTGTTCTACCCCGTCCTCCAAGAAACCGAACCCTGCTGGCGTACAACCTGTTGCCTGTACTCTGACATTTAAGGAATCCCCGCTGCCCAGGATACAGCCCCGTGGCACTCGCTTGCCAGTTTATGCTGAATAATCCAAGAGGCAGGTGCCTATTCCCCTCTGAGCACCAAACCACATTCAGAACTAAAGCTAGATGAAAACTTACTGTTTTTCTGCTTCTTTCTGTCACGAGGAGGCTCTTTCAGAGCTTTGATGATCAGAGCTGAGGCAGAAGGAACAACCTCAATCTAAATAAAAAGAGATTAGTTTTCCCCCCCCTCCAAGCAGAATTAAGCAGCCAACGAAAACACTCCACGGAGCAGTCAGTGCCTGGAAAGCTACCGCCAGAGCACTGCTGTTTTGGTTACTTCACTAGTACGCGAGGCTTTTTTTGTGACGCAGAAACTTGTTCCCAGCCTTTCGGCACAGGCCTCCCCACAGCCAGAGGAGGACTGCTTCCTGGGCTGGGGCTTCCTCTCAGCTCACCACTGGAACATACCAGCCACGGAATTCAGGACAGGTACAGTGGCAGGTGGCTACAGAACTAGGTAAGGAGGTTTCTTGTAACTTCTACATCACTTGAAATAGTTTTTTCCCCCCAGTCAGATGTTCTGTAGAAGGAACAATTTTATCTGCAACAGGCCGAGAGATCAACTTCTGCACGTGAGCAGATCTTTTCCCGTCGCTCACAGACTGGGAGCCTTTGGCCTGGCAAGCCCCAGGCTTCATACAGAGACACCCGGCGCCGGCTTTGAGCCAGAGGCGCTCAGAAGGCTCACGCGGGTGTTTTAAGGTCTTTCCCAGAAGACCCCCACACAGTTTATTGTGTGGAACTCATTTTATCCACCTCGGAAGGATGAAGGGCTGAGTCAACCCTGCCAGGGTTTAAGCTTGTGGTTCGAGCAAGCAGAGCCCGTTCGTGCTTGACGCTTGCACCACGAAGCCCCCCCTTTCGGCATTTAGTACCTGAGCTTGCCTGTTCTGGATGGTGAGCTTCACCGTGATCCGCAGCCCCTTCCAGTCACCCGTGGCCTTGGCGATGTCATCACCGACCTTCTTGGGAGACTGAGAAGGCAAGACACATCACGGTCGCAGAAAGCGTGGCTCGGGTCAAAGCGGCATACCCCCGCGCTGTGCCGCACCCCACACACGCCACCGCCACCGCTTCTCTCGCCGCACACACCCTCCCCTCGCTCCCGGCCGAACGGCGGGGCGGGGGCAGCCGCCCGCCGCTGAAGCGGGCGCCCCCCGGGACGCGCTGCCGCCCCCCGCCTGCGGCCCCACCTGCCTGCCCCGTCCCTCGCCCAAGCGACCGCGCTCCCGGCGCGGGGGAAGCCCCGCCGACCCCCGCCTCGACCCCCCCCCCCCCCCCCCCCACCGCCCCAGGAGCCGCCCGCCGCCTCACCTCGCCCCCCCCCCCGCCCGCCGCCCCGTCTCCCCCTCCCGCCCCGCCCGGTGCCGCGGTACGTACCAGACCGAGGGGGCCGATCTTGGGGGCCAGAGCGGAGGTGGCGCCGACCTCCCCGCCGGTGCAGCGCAGGTACACTGCGGGCACAGCAACGCGCGTCAGCCCCGCTCCGCCGGGCCCGGCCCGGCCCGCCCTGGCGGCAGGGGCCCGGCCGCTCCCCCCCCCCCCGCCCCCCGGCCCGGCACGTACCGACTTTGATCTCGTTGGGGTCGAACTTGGGGGGCATGGCGGCGGCGCCGGGCGCGGATGGCGGCGGATGGCGGCAGACGCGGGGCGCTGCGGCCTGGCGGGGCGGCGGAGAGGCGGCGGGCGGCGCGCGGGGACGGGATATACCCGCCGAGATCTCGCGAGAGGGCGGGGGCGCGCGGGCCCCGCCTCCGCCCGGAGTGGGCGGTGGGCGGGCGCCCTTCCCGCCTGGGGGCGCACGAGCGCTGCGGGAGGCTGCGCAGAACTCTATGGTCGGAGCGAGGCGCTCTGGCGGCTTTTCTCGATGGTCCTCGTGGCCGGCGGGTCACGTGATCCCTGCAGGGGGTGGGCGGGGAGGCGTCGTATCATGGCGGCGGGGAGCGGTGAGCGAGGCCGGGCCGGGCCGGGGGGGGGATCGGCCCTCGGGGCCTCGGCAGCGTGTGCGCGGCTCTCCTCCCCCTCAGCGCGGAGACGCGGGGCCTGGCGGGGCCGGGTTTCGCGGCGGATCGGCGGCGACCTCTGCCCCTCCCGGGTGTGGGTGCGAGATCCCTCGGGCTGCGCCCGGGCCCCCTCAGCGGGGCGAGGGCGGGCGCAGGGCTCCGTGCAGGCGCTTCTGCTGCCTCCGCAGAGGCGACCGGGGTTTTGGGAGCCGGTGGTGCCCGAAGCTGCAGGTGCGTTTGCGGCAGGAGGAGGCGCTGCCCTTGCTCACTGTTGCTGCTTTCCTCAGGTGTCGGGGCCGGTGCTGGCAGCGCTCGGGCCTTCAGGCACAGAACGGCTCCATTCTGGCCGATAAGAGTAAAGAAGAGGAGGACCGAGAAAGATAGCCTTTGGAAACTGTGTGAAACCTGGGAGGGGGACGCTGGAGGGAATCCCTAAAGAGAAGAAGAAGAGGAGAATAGTGACAACAAGGGAGAGAAAGGACTGAGAGGCAGAGCTGGAGCTGGTGAAGAAAAGAGGAGATTTGTTTCAGGCGTTGCCGGGGGAGGACCTTGACAGGATTGAGCAGAGCCTGGTTATTACAGGGGTGTGGTACAGCTCTTATGACAGCTCTCCAGCACAAAGAGCAATCGTGCTGTGGGGGAGTGAGTTACAAAGCTGCAGTTCGCCTTCCGTCTCCTTCCTGAATCTTGTTCCAGTGCATGCTGGGCTGCAGGGCTTGCCGCTACCACTGCTAGTCGCTTGATAACCTTCCTCTCAGTGAGCGGGACCTGCTGCCCGAGAGATGTTTGGTGACAGCTCTGTCCTTCGTGACTAGGCAGCGTCTCTGCAGGAGCCCCACTCAGATCCAGATGCTGACTCACTGCTGCACTGCTGTGCTCCTGAGCATGTTTTCCCGGAGAAAATAAAATCTCTCTTCCTTCCAGACCCCCATCTTGTTTGTTAGAGTGACATGCCTTATTTAGGATGCCCAAAATGTTTCAAAAATTGGGGGGTTTGGTGTGGGTTTTTATATAGCCCTGTTGCTGTTTCGCCTTGATTACATCTGTTTGTAAAATTAGGGTTTTGTTTTTATTTTACTCTCAGCATCCAACCAGCTGCAGACTGTAAAACACACAGTGGACGTTCCCTACCTTTTCTCGCCCTGTGCCTGCTGCTTCGGCAGGCAGGGCGGGTGCCTGCAAAGACCAGCTGCTGCCATCCGTAGGGACGCGGGATTTGCAATTCATGGATGCTCACTTACTGCAGGGTGGATGCTGTCCCAGGCACTTACACACAGTTCTTTCAATAACTTAATAAATAAAAATTACATCATATAAAATACGGTCACATGGCAAAGGCCCTTCTCGTTATTGACTGCTGAGTGCTAGTCTCACTTTAAACTGATGATGGTCAGCAGAGCGCACAAAGCCAATGTCGGAGAGAGGCGCAGCTTTGCTGTTGCAGATTTGACATGTCTTTTCACTAAGGCAAGTTTTGACATTCAAGGCTGTTCAATCCATTTAACAAGTCTCTGGTCCTTCATCTTTTGAACCCTGATACAACTCTTTCCCGATTCAACTGTCTGTCCTTCAGCCTTCACGTCTTTGTATTTTCTTGGGTGAAATTTTAACGATTTTCCATTATCCACTTGACTAATAAAAGGTATCTGAAAGGTAAGACATGACAAGGGGGTGCATAAGTGCTCGGCAAAGAGTTGAACGTGTTCAGAAAAAGTTATGGATATCTTGCTGCAGGCACCCTTGTCCTTCTGGTTTCTCATCTTTAAATTTCTCTCTTTTGTTTCTGTCCGTGATGGCTGACCCTTGCTTATGGCTCTTGATTGCTTTCCTGCATTTCCAAACTGTAGCTCCTGGCAATGAACTTCCCTTCTTGCTTCATCTTCTGAATTTTTGCTCTTGCCTCCCCTCCTGGGGGGAGGCGAATCTGAGGGGCATTTCCATAGTCTGAACTTGTTAAAAAGACAGCAAAGTGGGATGGCAGGGAAAGAGCCATGAAACTGTTAGGGTTTGATTCTAACGCACAGAATGAGTTTGTTTGTAGCCACCTCCTGCTGTGTCTCAGCTTGTTCCGGCAGAGTGGTACGACGGCAGTACAGCGAAACGGGGGACATCTTTGCCTCCTTGTTTCTGGAGTGAAATGAAGGGTAGTTGCTTGGATGCATTTAGACTGAAGTTATATTTTGCTTTTACACTAAGGATTTATCTACATAAAGCTCTGTTTAGTTTGTGGCAGAGATCTCCATGCACGAGGAACATCTCTGGCTGTACCCTGTGACTACATGCTTTTCAGTATAGTTTGAGACCAACTTGTAGACACTGAGCTGGCAGAACCATCTTCTTTATGTACAACACATGAGCTTCACTGAGCGCTGAATTAACTGCGTTGTATAGCTGTGCCATTTACTGGTAAACTGGTGAAGTTTTGACTCTTTCGTATTGTTTTTAAAATTGCTTATTAAAACAATGTTTAAAAAAGTCATTGCAAGGTGAAACTTCCAATGCAAGCTTCATAGCGTGTATCTCAGTTTGGACTTTTGGCAGCTGTAGCTCCTGCCTGGGCCCACCCTCTTTGCCGTGCAGTGCTGATCATGGTTCTTGAGGTTCCTCGTGTACCCCAAGGCTTCTTGTCCAGCCAGTTCAAGTCCCCCCCTTTTGGGCTCACTGTTGCTCTTCTGCTCTTCTCTCACCTTACCCCCCAGTCTTACCACCCAGCCGGATTCAGTCCCACCTGCATCAGCTCCCTTTGTGAGTCCTTGTTCACCACTTGGACTCCTCCTGCATTGCCAGTTTTTGCCCCCTGCTCTCATGCAGCCTCAGATGAACCCCTTTTCCTCCTTGATTTTATTGCTCAGCTGGTCCCTGTCCCTCTTTTCCCAGCATCCCAACTGGTACCCATCTAATTACCAGCTGGTCTCCCCACTTCTTGTCCAGACTTAGCTTTCTGCCTGTCCCACAAAATCTGCCAACGCACTCTGTGTTCTCCCCTGCTGGCTCAGTCATCTTCCGGAGATGACTCTGGTTTCTGTTACCCCTTCACCCACCTCCAGTTCTGATTTCACGAGGCATCTTACTGCGATCCACTCTTTCCTCTTTCTGGTTCAACTTCTCTTCCCTTTACACTTCAATCAGTCTTTGCATACAGTTCAGTTGAATTAACAGAAAAACATTCCCCAGCTCTTAGTCCTGTAGTGACTCGGAACAACCGTTTTGGGGAAGGTCTGGCTGCCCTGTAGGCCCAGGATGGAGTGCAGCAATCTGTCCTGGAGACGCACAGCCTGGGAGAAGCTCCCACATGCCTGGGAGGGCAATAGCTCACCCCGGCACGTGGCTGGGGCAGCAGCGATCGGCTCTGGTTTGTAGTCAGAGTTTTTTTGAAGCTAGGTGCTTTTAGCATTGCAGGCAGTTATTAAGACTACTAGAAATTGATTTGGCTTTATTTTATTAAAAGTCTGACTTTAAGCTATTGGGTGTTTAAGCAGAATCTTTTCGTCTCACTGTGTGACTAAAATGGGTAAAGACTCTGCTTCTGCCTAGAAAGCAAATGAATCAAGTGTTTTGTTAACTTGAGACAACCCCTAAAGCTGAGAAGCAAAGTTTAGCTTGGGCATCCTGATGCCGGTGTCTGTCTGGGGTCCCCGTGACGTCCCGGGAAGCTGGGACGGGCTGTGTGACGTGCCAGAGGAGGCTCTGCTGTACTCAGTAGTCATCAAGTCCCTTTCAAACAGTTGTCTGTATTTTGAACTGCGGGGTCTTGTTTATTCTCACCTGCCTGGAAAGGGAAGGCAGCTGTGTTGCTCTCAGGATTAGGAGTTTTTCACATTTCTAGCCTAGCTTTATTCTAGAGCATTTTACATTTGCTTGTTATTGTGCCAGAATTGACTTTGAGTTTAAATAGTTTGGGTTTTGTCCCTGGTGCTTGATGTCTTGATACAGTTACAGCCTTTTTAGTTCCTATCCTAGAGCGGACCCTGCGTTTTCCTGATCACTCAATAGCCTTTCTCTGTACATGTTCCAGCTTGACTTAATTTATCTTGCACAGGGGTGACCAAGACAATCAACCCCTCTCAGAGACACAGCAGTGCTTTTGCGGCTCGTGTTAACACTTCCACCGTGGAGGTGTGCTGGAATCTGCCTGTTTGATCAAGCCAGAGAAGGGCTTAAACAAAGACAATTGCCGAGACAGTGATTTTTTTCTTTTTTCCTTTTTTTTCCCCACTTATTAGAGCATAGTTCTGTACTCCAGGCTCCCCAGCAAACGCATACTCCAGGAGCGCTCTGCCTTTATTTACGCTGATCATTTGTGCCACTGAGACGGAGCTATAGTCAAAACTAAAGATGCCACTCTTCTTCCGCAAGAAGAAACCCAGTGATGACGCTCGAAAGCGCCTTGAATACCAAATGTGCCTGGTAAGCAATGCCGAGGTCTTTTCTGTTCTCTGTGTCTAGTCCTGGATGCCAGGTGAATCGGTGCCTCCTCTGTGTTACCAGTGACCGTGTTACTGATCTCACCAAGACAGCAGGTCATCTTCCTAATGTACATCAGAGAATTCCTGCTCTCCCCGTCTCCCTTTGCCCTCCCATCCACAGGTCCCCTTCGTGCCACTTCCATCCCTCTCTGCTGCTGTGGTTCCACGTAACGTCCTCCACCCCACCCCACCTCCTGCCAGCCTGCACCTGGGACACCATCCCTCCTTTCTCCTCCATGCCCCTTCACTCTTACAGATCTCCCAGTTTGCTTTTCCTACCAAGGAACCTGTGACATCCCCTTTCCCATCATACTTGGCGTTTTTGTGCCCCTCCTTTGCTTCTCACTATTATTTTGTTTCTTCCTGTCATTCAGAGGATTAACTTGCAAGATGCTGCTGTTTGTTTTCCTGGACTAGGATTTGGCCAGGATCCTCTGGGGTTGATCCTCAGCAGGTTGCTGTCATGCCAGCGAGGTAGGCAGAACTACCTGCCTTACAGCAGCCGCAGATTTAGAGTTGGCTTTCTCAAAGCAATCATCTTTTGAATTATTTCACCTATTCTGCCGTGGGAGCTGTGGACCAGCGCTGGCATAGGGGATCTACTGTGCTCTACCCCAGAGGCACCTGCATTTTAAAAATGACAAAATTATGCCTGTTGGATGTCAGTAAGGTATTTTGGAAAGGAAGGCTTTGTTATGTCCCAATAATTAAACCAGCTTTACTGAATTTATTCAGTTGGTAGGGTTTCTGTCCAGCTCCTGTGGGGCTGGGGAGGGATAGCTTAATCTGTTCTAGGATTAGTTCTGTATTGCATATGCTTAGTTTAGAGTCAGACATCCAGTTCCGAAGACTTAACAGAAGCACTAACACAAGCAGGTTTTATTGCCTCATGCAGTATCTTTTATTTAAGAAAATAATTCCCGAGATGCAATGCTGCTCACAGTGAGGCTTGTCCAGTTTCATTGCTGTTAGCGGCTGCATTGGATGTGGCGGATTTGAACATGGAAAACCACTTTTGTCCAGAAGCTTGCTTATTCTTACACAGCACAGTTGCCTCTGCAGGTCCCATGGAAGCAAAATGTAATAGTAGGTTATTTTGGTTCCTGTGCACAGCCAGAAGAAGGGTGGTCGGCTGGGTGAGACATGCCAGTGACACAGCAGGCTCTTTACGGGCTAGGACGGCACTGCTGTTGTTCCTAGGAAGTGCCTCTCTTGGGAACCCATCATTTCCTTTGCATATGCTTTCAGTTAAAATTGCAGAATTAGGATGTGCTTTGGTGCTTTGTGCAGAAATTAATTTATTGCACCAAAAGGGTTTTTCTGCAGTTTGGTTTCCTGGTTCCTTTTGCTTGCTGCAGTTGTAGCAACACACCCTTTGCTCTTGGCGTTGTCACTGAATTACGTAGCTGCAGCTACAGTTCTAGAGAACCGTAATTGCATTTTCTAGGGAGGGACCAGCTGAGTAGTTTAGTCAATATGCAGCAAGAGGCCATTTATTTCTGCATGGTCTGATTCTCTGGATGCCTATCTTCTCTCTCCAGGCAAAAGAAGCTGGTGCTGATGACATTCTTGACATATCCAAATGTGAACTCTCAGAGGTATGTTCTCTGCAACTTCCAGTATTAGCTCACAGGTCTGAGTTCCCTGTCTGCTTCTTGTTACCAACTGTCAGATTTAGTATCATGTCTATGAGCCTTGAGACAGAAATGGCCTTGTCACTGGACTGCTTCTTGCTGTCTGCTGAACTCTGGCTTTCAGGTGGGGGCTTCTTCCCCTTTTTTTTGTGGGAGGTTGCCTGTCCTACCTGATGCTTCCACAACATTTCTGTCCCAGGATTCCTTTTTCATTTGACAAGATGGGAAGGGCAGGGTGGGCTCATACCCTCCACCAGTACCTTGGGTAGGACCCTAGTTTGGGACCTCATGGCCTAATTTTGCTAGTCATGAGGGAATTTGTTTGCCAAAGGCTGACTGTTTCTAATCTTAGAGCTACAAAGTCTGCCACCCGCGCTTATTTTTCTGTATAAGTGAAAATCCCTGGTTCCAGGCTGCTGGTTAAGGATGGAAATCTCACTTCCAGCTTGGCTTCTTTTATGGCAGCCAACTAAATTAGAAACAAGCTGTCTGCTGGAGTGTGAGTGGTTAGTGACAGATTGCCAGGCTTTCAGAGCAGACACAGATTTTCATTCTGGCAGCCAGGCAATCCTGTTAAGCAGAAGCCCATTTCTATTTCACTTTCAGTTTTTATTCGTTGTCTCGTGTTTCTAAAATGTTGGTACCTGTGTAACCTTTTGTCACAGGATGCCTTTGCCAAGCAAGCTAATAGGTATTGCACTGCTCTTTGGGGAGAGATTTGGGACCATCCTGGAGAGGATAGCTGTCTGCTGTGCAGTATGAAATGGCTTTGCTGAGACTTTGGGATGTTTTGTTCCGAGATCGGAAGCCAACAGCATCTTGTGTGTAGGTTTGCGAGCTGTGTGGGACAGTCTGCGAGCCAGTCTGGGTAAAAGGGTGGCAGACAGAGGATGCACACTGAGCCAGCTCCGTTCGTAGCCGCAGCTGGTCTTGGATCCCCAGCTGCTCGTTTTGCATCGGTACCATAAAACTCTGTCTTGCTGTTTCTTTTTAGCCTTTGTTGTTTCAATAAATAACGTGAGCCATCAGTTTGGTCTTAAAATTAACTCTGGACAACAGTTTGGCTGATGCTGGTTCCATGCTGCAGAGCAGGTCACAGCGCTCAGAGCCTTGGCTGGCATGGGCTGGATTTGCTGGAATATCCCTTTTCTGACTGCCCTTCTCGCGCAGAGCCTAGCAGATACGAGGACACTGAGTCCTGCCTGTTGCTCACCTTTCTCACTTAGCCCACTGCAGCGTGTTTGCCGAGGTTGCAAAACCACAGAATACATTTGTATGATGACTAACTGAAAATATGCCTGAACTCTTGAGTCATCTGCACATTGAATATTAAATCATGCGAGACTTGAACTTCTGCCTAAGCCTCAGTCTGTTCTGTGCTATGCGTGACACTCTCATATTGTGGAGAGCCGTTGCAAGCTGTTTAAATGGAAGCTAACCAGGGAGTACTGGCATCCTGGGCCAAACCAGGGGCCAGTAATTTTAAGCATCATTTGCGTTTTCATTAAAGTTAATTATTCACACTTTACAGGTGGATACTGTAGAAGTGCTTACAAAGATAGTATCTTGAGAAGTCTGACACAACTATTTTTTAATTATTTTTAGGTTCCTTATGGGGCCTTTGCAACTTGTAAAGTCTTGCAAAAAAAGGTAATGTTGCAATCAGAAATTATTAGATAATTCTGTTATTATGCTTGAGTATTATTGTTGTGTTTGAAATGACTTCATTTATGTGGTTGTTTATGTGTTGCTTCAGAAGAAGTTTGCTTGTAATGAATTTGGCCACTTGTATGATACTACATAGAGAGCAATTTGTGTAGGACTAATCGTGTCTGTGTGCTTTAGAGCTAACCTCTGTCATGAAAGATGAGATGATTGTTTCTATCTTAGCCTATATAATGATATTTCTCATGTAAGAAACTAGGCTCTTGTTCATAGAATCACAGAATCATAGAATGGTTTGGGTTGGAAGGGACCTCTAAAGGTCACCTAGTGCAACCCCCCTGCCGTGGGCAGGGGCATCTTCAACTAGATCAGGTTGCTCAGAGCCCCGTCCAACCTGACCTTGAATGTTGCCAGGCATGGGGCATCCACCACCTCTCTGGGCAACCTGGGCCAGTGCTTCACCACCCTCAGCGTAAAAAATTTCTTCCTTATATCTAGTCTAAATCTACCCCCTTTAGTTTAAAGCCGTTCCCCCTTGTCCTGTTGCAACAGGCCCTGCTAAAAAGTTTGCCGCCATCTTTTTTATAAGCCCCCTTTAAGTACTGATAGGCTGCAAGAAGGTCTCCCCGAAGCCTTCTCTTCTCTAGGCTGAACAACCCCACCTCTCTCAGCCTTTCTTCACAGGAGAGGTGTTCCATCCCCCTGATCATTTTTGTGGCCCTCCTCTGGACCCGCGCCAACAGGTCCGTGTCTTTCCTGTGCTGAGGGCTCCAGAGCTGGAGGCAGTGCTCCAGGGGGGGTCTCACCAGAGCAGAGCAGAGGGGCAGAATCCCCTCCCTTGACCTGCTGGCCACGCTTCTTGTGATGCAGCCCAGGATACAATTGGCCTTCTGGGCTGGGAGCGCACATTGCTGGCTCATGTCCAGCTTTTCATCCCCCAGTACCCCCAAGTCCTTCTCGGCAGGGCTGCTCTCCATCCCTTCATCACCCAGCCTGTATTGAGACCGGGGGTTGCCCCGACCCAGGTGCAGGACCTTGCACTTGGCCTTGTTAAACCTCATGAGGTTCACACGGGCCCACTTCTTGAGCTTGTCCAGGTCCCTCTGGATGGCATCCCGTCCCTCTGGCGTGTCGACCGCACCACTCAGCTTGGTGTCATCTGCAAACTCGCTGAAGGTGCACTCGATCCCACCGTCTATGCCACTGATGAAGATATTAAACAGTACCGGTCCCAATACAGACCCCTGCGGGACGCCACTCGTCACCAACCTCCATCTGGACATTGAGCCCTTGACCACTACCCTCTGGATGCAACCATCTAACCAATTCCTCACCCACCGGACAGTCCACCCATCAAATCCATACCGCTCCAGTTTAGAGAGAAGGATGTTGTGGGGGACCGTGTCAAAGGCCTTACAGAGGTCCAGATAGACGACATCTGTAGCCCTTCCCGTGTTGTTTAGATCTCATGTTAAATGTTTGACCTTCTGTGAAAATCCATTTACTATTTTAATATTTTATATGATACTGAATAAGATACTGAGCTCTTATACAATTAAGTCTCAACAAATGTGCTTGTTCTAGACAGCAGTATCTCTTGTGTTCATGTTTCAATGGGATTTTTCCTCCTCAGGTGCTGATTCTTCATACGAATAATCTGACATCTTTAGTTCCAAAGTCCTGCAGCCTTCTGAGTCTCATAACTGTGAAGGTAATTGTGATTCTTAACAGTTAATCTGCAGCCTATTTGCTTTGCATTCTAGCTGCATTAAAACACACGAGCCCAAATAAATCCCTTCTGTCCGACTGTCATCGCCAAGAATCAGTAACGAGATGTGAAACCTGCCTTTCCTAGGTTTACCTCCCAGGTAGACAGGTAGTGGTCACTGAGTGGTTTGTATAAAATCATAATCAGTCTCAGGACTCATTTATCCTCTTCACAATCCCACACCTTTCCCCTCAACAGCCTCTCACTGTGGTGGTCAGTCTCAGCAGAAAGGCTGAGTGTGTTGTGGGGTGGATCATCTCTCTCCTACACCGGTGGGTCATTTGAATGTGAATGAAACTGGTGATGGGTGACCATGTGTGATGGGGTTGTATCACCGTACCTGTCATATAAATGCTGAGGGCTTTCAGCTCCACCACCCTCATGTTCTGGTTCCGCGAGAGGCAGAGTCACGCCAGCAGCTCACTTCTCCCCATAGAGGGAGGTCTCCTAGGCATAGTCCTGCCCTCTCCCTGTGCCAGCACTGGTGTTGGAGCAGTTCAGCTTCCATGGAGCAGTTCAGCTCACTGATCCTACAGAAAATGTCTTTTTGTGCCAGGCTGGCTCCATGGAGACGATTTATCCAGTTGGCTCATGCAGTTTGGTGGAAGAGCTCCTTTGGTGTCACTGTTCTCCTTAGTCTTCTGTTTGTTTATCGGTGTATAGAGGCTGGGGTTTTCAAAAGACCTGCAAGAGTTAAGTGCCTATGTCTCCTTGAAAACTTAAGCCACTTTTCGAAACCCCGTTGAAAGGGAAGTAATTTTCATTGCTAGATAATTCATGACCTTTCATTGTTGCATGTGACTTTTTTTTCCCAACCTTGTTTGGTGAAATCATCTACTCTTCCAGGTTCTAGACCTGCACGACAACCAACTGGCATCGATTCCTGCTGATATTGGTCAGCTGACATCTCTTCAGGTAAAAGATTTGCAGCTGCGTCCCAAGTGTCTGTAAAGGGCATGTTACAGGACAGCACAAATATGGGGTTACTGCTATTTGTTTTATAATTAATCACAACTTAAATGATCGTCCTCAGAATGTCAGATCTATCTCATTGACTTGACTGTTGCTGTTGAACTGGCTTGTTGGAAAGGGAGAGCAGGAGAAGAGTAGGAGAGGAGTAGGCATGCTGCTTTATACAGTCCCAGCTTAGCGCAAGGGCTGTCAGTCTAAATGGCTCACACTGCCAAGCAAGTGCTGTAAGCAAGTAGAGCTGGAGCTTCCATTCCCATTGATTTCCCCAAATATTCAGATTTTACCATTCTCCCTGGTGTGATTACGTTGAGAACTCAGTACAGCGTGTCGTAGTGCATGCTGAGGGTCCCCTCTGCTGGGGGTGCAGCTTTAGGTTCAGTCACCGCTCCCCTGTGCGAGCGGGTTGGGGGAGCGCTGCTCTGGAGGAGAGGACACTCTGCTTCCCGGTTCATGCATCTGGGTTCAGCACCTACTGCTGCTGTTGGTTGTGAATAGGGTTTCTCACTGCATGTGGTAGCTAGATGTACCCTGTATCCAGGGCTTCTGGAAATTGATTTTTCTTTTTTAACCCAGGAAGTATTGTCTAAAACCAATTTCAAGTTGTCCTTCTGGGCCTGAAAGTAGTCCCAACAGCATAGATGTGTAGAAGACCTGAGACTTGTATAAAGAATATCTTTAATATCTTTTCTGTTAATACTTCAGGTCCTAAACCTTGAAAGGAATCTTTTAAAATGTCTTCCACAATCTGTAGGAGACCTTGCCCAGCTCCAGATGCTCAATGTGAAAGGTATGGCACATGTTTCTTGTCGGTGCTCTGGGCAAAGCACCAGTTATTATCTGGGTCGTGTTGGGCTGCATTAGTAATTATTCCTTTCAACCAAAGCAAGCACCGAGTGGTTTACACTATGAATGCTAAGGAAGAACACAGGAAAGATTTGAATTCAAATAGTTGGCAAGGCAGGAGAAATCATCTAAGGAGAAAATGGGTCAAACTTGGTCCATATGATGTTTTCATTCAGCCCATTGCCTTTTCTCAAAGGAGAGGTTGTTGGGTCATCGTGCCTGATCTCAACAGCTGAAAGCTTATTTGTGTGCCTGCACGTGGCCAGCATTTGAGAGTCCGAGCTGCCTCATTCCGGTGGCGAGGAGTGCCGAGAGGGCTTGGGGGCACACGTCTTCCTCCGGGAGCGTGAGACCCACCTCGAGCTGGGAGCGCTGTGTGTGCCCTGCAACAGGAGTCCCAGGCCAGGGTTTGTCCCCCTCTGGATAATGATTTAGACCAACCTAAGAAATCTGTCTATGCAGATTCAAGTGTAAGGAAAATAGTAGGTCTTTGGCAGAAGCAGTTCAGTAAAGCAAGCAGAGCAGTCAGCCTGGATAAATTGAGTTACAGAGCAAGTCCACCGACACCCGGAGCTCGGTCCTGGGAGCCAGTGTAACCTCACCAGGTTTGCACAGCCCTAACACACAGGTCACAACCATACCTCTTTTCAAGACTCCTGGGCCGGATACACAGTGCCATAAATTTGGGAGAAAAAGGAGACTTTGTTAGAGGGAGCTGTTGCTGAAACAGGGAAGAAAACGGAGGGTGAGGAACTTGGCAGTGCAGCTCAGTTCATTGCCATATCTGTCTGCAGCACCTGGCCTCTGACCCTAGGTGTGCAGTCCCACACTCAGTCCCTTTTCTCCCATTTCTGGTACTTGCACCGAAGGGAAGAAAACTCTTGTTATGGACTTGTGCACTTGGGCTGTGTGCAAGTAGATGTTAATCCCCATTTGCCTTGGTTGGCAATGGCAGTCTTTGGAGTCCTCGTGTGACCCATGACAGTCCCGTCCCTGTAGTAGAGTATAGAAAATGAGTCATGCGTTATGTTTATGGTTTGGTGTTCCAACAGATGAACTTGCTGGGTCCTGCTTTGGAAAGGTTACATGGTACTAAATGGCTTTTCTCTCTCTCTAGGTAACAAGCTGAAGGAGCTGCCTGCTACTGTGAGCGGCTTGCGGAGTTTGCGCACTCTGGATATCAGTGAAAACATGCTGCAAGAACTGCCGCGGGTGCTGGCTCACATCCACACGCTGGAGGTACGCACCCAGCCAACCGTGTCTGTTTCTCCCCTTCGCAGGCTGCAGGCTCCTTCCCTTCCTACTTGCTCAATATGATAATAAATTTAGCATAGAAAGTGAATTTTTAGGGCTTGGGCAGGACCCGCTGTGGGGGATTGTAACAAGGCTACATGCGGTTCATGGTGTCCAAAATAGCTTTTGCGTACCCTTCCTGCTTTGATCTTTTCTGATCACTTTTTGCCATGGCTTAATCATGACAAAAATAATCCACAGGGAGTGAACCCCCAGGTATTTTCTGCCAGGGCTGTCTCTCTGAGAGTACAAACCGTGCCTGTGGGCTCAGGTTGACTCAGCCGCTTTCCACCAAGGCTGATTCTAAATGAGCAGATGGGATATTTCTGATGAGGTTTTTGCCTCCGTTGCCGTGACAGATCTCTGACTCATTGTCAGCCTCCGTATGTTTCTGGCTCCCTGGAGTGCACATTCAAAATGGGACAAGCATCAAGATTTTTATGGATGTGTTACCTTCTGGCTGCCAAACTTGTCAGTACTAAACTGTGCAAATGTCAGGCAACAGGGCTGACTCAGACACCAGCGTGGAGGATGCGAATAAACGCTCTCCTGTCTCAAACACACATTAGGCTTCACTTCTCTTGTGGGCAGGCTCTGAGATGAGGGGTCTGTGCAGCTTGCTCCCCTGTGCTTGATAAAGTGGTTCCTTTCTGGGCCTTCCTGCTAAGCCCTTCTCTACAGGAGGCAACATTAGGTCTTTTTGGTGGCCACCGTAGGACAAAACAGCAAGCAGTCCTTCCACTTGTTCTTACTGGTACCCCTCTTCTCTCCATGTCCTTTGTATCACCGTCCCTCCCATGCATCATGCTTAAGGGCTCCAGCATACAGAAACTAGTAGAAAATTTCTGTAATTGAGAAGTGCTGTGCCCCCTTGTGCTTAAACACAAAGTAGACGTGTCTGCAGGAGGGAGATGTTCCACTGAAGGACCAGCTCAGAAGCTCCCAAGAGACGGTGGGGTCACCTCTGAAAGGTGTCAAACACCCAGCAGAAATTCAATACAAACTCGTATTTATGTCAGAATTTAGGGTAACATGAAATTATCACTCCATAAGTGAAAATTTGGGGAGCTGCAAGGATAACTGCGGGTGGACTCTGTCTGGGCAACCAGAATAACCTGCAGCTCTGTGTGTTCTCTTTTGGAGACGCTGACCTTGGATGCTTCTTCCATGACCTACCCATCACCTGATATTTGCAGTGCAGGTACAGAGTCCATTCAGCAGTTCCTCTGCAAAGGTAAGCAAGAAGAGTCTGTGGGTGGCAGTGAGAACTTGGGGGACCGCGCTGTGCTCTCATTAGGTGCTGTGGCGTCTTCAAAGATTGCAATAATGAAGGACAAACATCGGGTTGGCTCTGCTTGGGGTGGTTTCTGATGCTCTGCACACGTGGCAGGCTAGTCAGTGAGTTATGTGTCTTTGCTGGCAGACAGCAAAACAGGAGTCCTTCCTTGAGACTTGCTTCTTACTGTCACACTGAAATTTATAACGGTTTCGTTAAAACACCAGAATAGCTGAGTCAGAGACTGAGTGACCGTAAGAAGTCATTGCATCTTCCTGTGATTTTGTTTTCTCGTTTGTATTTTCTCAAGTGGCAGGATTAGGCATTGTCCAGGTATAGCTGCCTTGGGACAAGAAGATAGACTCAGTAGTCACTCGAGGTCCCTTCTACCCTCATTTGCTATGAGAAAGGACTTGGGGGCTGCAGACCCATGGTCTGGGAAAGATGAAACCAGATGGAAGACTCAGAGGACAAAGATAATGTACTGTGAGTTTGTAAACTGTGAGTTTAATACAGACAGGAAGGTTTGCAAGAGGTTTTATGCAGGGGAAGTGCCTTGCCAGACATTTTGCTAATCCCTGAAATAAAAGGACAGTCAGAACTTACTTTAATATGGGCAGTAACATTTGCAGCCCTGCGGAAGTCAACATGCCTGTACCCGTGTGAAGGAAGCCTTTCTCTCTGAGCAGGTTAGCTTTGATCGTCTTCCTGGTGGGAATGGGGTGGCACTATCTCCTCTCAGAGCTTCTTGTTGTTAAGCCTGCCTGAGCTGAAGGAGTTCTTTTGGGCACTCGTCTGTGTGTGGGGAGAGGGAGCACAGTTAGAAGCAGTCTCACACGCCAGCCAGCCCTCGGCCATGCTGCCAAGGAGGTCTTTGAGCACCAAATGTTCTTGTTTTGTGTCTGATACCTTCCAGAGTGTGGAATTGCGTACTACCCTCCCTCGCAGTATCTGCTCCCCGTGCTGGAGAGTGATGGAGGAGGAACATCAGTGGATGGGGTGGACAGGGCAGTGCATAAGTACTTGGAGGAGGAGAGCAAATGGCAGGTGAGGCTCCACTGCATGTGAAATTGTGCGAAAGGGTTTTGGATTTGTCTCTCCGCTCCATCAATGGATCTCACAGCACTTAGCACAGCATCTCTCATCACCTTCCCCGCCATGAGATGTGTCTTCTGGGATCAAGAGAGCATCAGTGCCCAGAGGCAGGCAATAGCGCTGCAGCTGTGGGTGGCTCATCTCCTCCCCAACAGTTGGGGATGGTGTTACCACTGCTGGTAACACACATCGTGAAGAATTGTCGCCATCCTTGAAAGCAATGATGCAGTCAAGGGACAGGGGTGACAATGTGACACGGTGTGTGCAGCATGGTAACACGTGGTTTTTTGGGGGGACAGCAAACTGCAGAAGAACCTTGTGATTCCCAGTCAAGTGCTAGGCATGTCCAGCCCCACCTGGGAAGAGTGAGGCTAGGCATATAATTATGATAAGCTGTGCTAATTCCTGTGCTGTTTAGCAAGTACAGAGTAAATCTCTTTGATGCTGGAGAAGCATGAATGACTGGACTTTGTGGCTATGTTAATCTTCTTGTGCCTTTGGCTGATGTCTTTACTCAGTTAGGGGAAGATATAATCTGGGCTAATAATATCTACAAAAAATTGCTCCTGGGAGTAAATATCTGCTGATACTGCTTATTTTTCAGAACAAATTCTTGGATTATGAGAAGAGGAAGGTAAGGATGAACTTCTGCAAATGCTTTGTCTGCAGAATAGCTCCACTTTTTGTCGTTTTCCCTCCCTTTATCTGTTTTCTCAGCCAAAACTGAATGTTTTGAGAACTGAGTTCTTGCAGAAACCCCCCCAGAGCTTCTCACTCCTCACTGTAGAAGACAACTGGGAGCGTGGGGGAATCTGTGGCTGACTTGTCTGACACACACAGCCGATGAGCTGCAGTCTCTCTTGTGAGCGAGCAATTCTGGTTTAAATCGGTCCGTGTTTGCAGAGTTGGATCTGCGGGCTTTCACACCAGGTGGCTTTTTTCTTGCCTCTCTGTGCTGAAAGCTCAGTTTGTTTTTCACATGAGGTGGGCAGACATGTGTGAGCAGTCCATGCACAGACTGCTCAGTACATCCCTGCCCCGAACTCCAGCCCCTCTGTGACTCCTACCTTGGCCCTTTGGCTCATAGTGCCACCATTCCGGCTCTCTCCTAGTGTTCCTTGTTTCTGTCCTCCATTCCCCTCACCTGGCTGCATTTTTAGTTTGCTCTTCTTTTTATTTCACTGGTCTTTGTCTCTTCCCCTGTCCAAGGCTCACTTTGAAATAATCAGAAGCTCCTGTCATGCCGTTCACCTCTCCCCTTGGCTAGAGCTGCTCGTAGCTGGCTGCTGCCTTCACTATGTTGTCTTCAGACAAGGGATTCCCCTTGCCATCTGGAATCGAACGCGACCTTAATTTTGGGCTTCCCTCCAGGTGTTTGTATTGGCTGTTTCAGTTGTATGGGTTGATGCCCATGGACTTCGGCTTCGTGACTTTGAAATGAATTGTGGGGAGTTTGGAGACTGTCATAAAGAGAGTAGCAGCTTCTGCTTCACAATTTTTGGGTTCCTAAGGAGAGACTATTTCCATCCCCTAGTCAAGCCTCCTGTTTGCAATTTGGCTTGCTTTCTTGTCGTCAAGGGGGTTACCGTGCCTCGTTTTACGTTTTTGCCAGAACTTGTTCTTGCTTGGGAAGGAGCAGAGCCAGCACTCTACTGATTTCTGGCATTCATCTTTCTTCTTGCTCCTCTCAGGAAAAAAAAATGCAGGAGAAGCTGGAATTTGAGCGGCGCCTGAACATGGGGCAAAGAGAACATGCTCTGCTTGTTCAGCAGATCAACAGTCAGAAGGATGAGATACTGCAGGCAGTGAGAGAGGTAGGTCTCCTCTGGGCAGGCCCCGTACAAGACACTGCCTTTCCTAAACTGACCACTTTCTCCTTTGGTTCTCTCTTGCTTTGGCCTAGGACCAAATGAAGCTGGAGGAGGGTCTGACAAAGCACCAGCGCTATTTGGAGGAGGAGCGCCTGAAGCTGCTGCAGCAGTTGAAGCAAGCGGAGCAAGGCATTGCCAGCCGTATCCAGAAGCTGCTAGAGGACAACCAGAGGTAGGGTCCCAGGGTGTCTTGCAGTGATCTCTGTCCCTCAGGGGCTCACGTTATTTTGTCCCATTCTGAGCGGTTCATTTTGCCCTTTCTGAGTGTTACGGAACTGGTCAGGATCGATGTCTGTAGGTGGTGCCATAGCTGTTGAACTGCCAAAGTCCCATTTAAAGGAATTGGAATTTGACACCTTAAAAAATTGTGTTTCACACATATGTGTGCTGTTAGAGTTTTGCAGTGCTGTGGAAAAAATTTGAATTCCTCATGGAAGGTGCATATTTGGAAGTATTTGAAGGTACCGCTGCCTAGATCTGCTGGATGTCCTGCTGGGCTGGTGCTGACGCAAGGTTACCAGCCTGCTTAAAGCTGCTCTTCTGTGCATGAGAACCAAAGCAATTTTCTGCCCTCTGGGGGAGTAGGATGTCCTGCTCAGCTTGATGAAAACCTTGTTTTATCTTTTTTTAGGCAAAACCAAAGTTCAGACATTCTGAAATCCTTGGAGAATGATAGGTGAGTCTCCTTGAAATAAGCTTTTCTAGAAAAGGGGCAAGAAGCTGGGAAGAGGGCTGGGACCTTCCTTTTGGAGCCACCAGTCTGAATCCACCTTAAGTCAGGGGAGGTTAATCTCATCCCTGCAGCAGGTTCCAGTCACTGTTGGAGGCAAGACACTGGACTGGATGTGCCTGGTCTTACCCAGTCTGGCAAACCCAATGGGATGGTGATTTTACCTCTTTTTCATCTCTGAATGGTCCTAGCTAAGGACTTTGGGAACAAAACCCTGTATTCCACTGTCAAGGACCAACAGAAATCCTACATCTGTTGGAAAGCAAGGCATTTATGAAGATAGTCCAGTAATGTGTACAGGCTGGGAGGAATATGTTGAAAGCAATGCTGCCATTCAGCCAACACTCTGAGCTAGCTTTGCCACCAAAAGTGGTTGTCCCCAACTCTCCCCTGCCTATATGCTTCCACCTCCCTTCAGCCAACTGTTTGTGCTGTGGTACAGTAAACTGGATGGGGACACTGACCTGGCTGAAAATAATCCCTTTGTATGTCAGATAGTTTTCCAGCCCCACCAGTTCCTGATCTGTTAAGTGGTGGTGTGTGTGTTTGTGCTGGGACAAGGACAGGGGAGGTGGGAACGGAGGCCAGGCTGCAGCTTTCAGTGGCACTGCTCACTTAGGTCAGCTTTAAAGTGCTCGTCAAGCCTCAAGAGAAAGGAAGGCAAAAAAAGAGACTGGCACCGTGTTTGGGGAGAGTGTATGCATGTTGCATAGGTGTTCTGTTTCTCAGAAAGATCAGCTTTCCAGTCTAAGAAGCAATTGTCCCCATGGTTCTGAGCAAAATTTATGTTGTCTCCTATAGACTTAGAGGTTCCTTACCAAGAAATCACTGAGAATTTTGTGTCTCTGATAAGCACATGGCTTTCCTGAGCAGGTGGCAGGGTGAATCTGCCCAGCCTTTAAGCTCTGAGCTGGGTGGGTGGAGGAGAAGTGAGATAGTGCTTGTTTGAAGGAATTCTTCTTGTCTGTTTGGCAGAATAAGGATGGAACAGCTGATGGCAATAACACAGGAGGAGACGGAACATCTGCGCAGAAGGGAAGTGGCCTGTAAGTCCAGACAACTCTTTGGGGTGGTAAGGTGCAAGAAAGACCTGGTTCCTCTGGAGATGTGCTGATTAGGTGACAACCTCGGGGAGATGCTCTGTCACACACACATTCTTGCTGTGTTGCTTGGTGCAGTGGGGCAGAGCTGCAGGGGGTAGCATTGCACGTGTGCCATAGCCGATCCACTGCTTCCACCTGCAGCTCACTGCCGGTTCTCCTTGAGGTGCAAGCTGTGCTCCCTGTGTAGCTACAGCATGTCACACAAGGAGTTTGTGAGACTGGATATAAGCACACAAAGTGCTTCGTATTTCAGAGGTACCAAACAGATGTTAACTGATCAGGTTCATGAGGCAGGAGGTGTATGGTAAACAAGAATGGTGTTAGGGAGCCTTTTCTACTCATGGTGACCATGAACAGATCTACCGGGGTTGCAAGGGAAATGGTGTGTGTGTTGTCACCCCAAGGAGGGGTTACTCGCAGTGGGATGGGCAGAGCTGCAGGGTCGGCAGGCAGTGACTGGGCTTCTCCGAGCACTGAAAAGATGCAAGCACAGGCAGAGTGGAGTTTGGTCAGCTAGTTTCCCAATAAATAGCTACGATTCTTGCAGCTGAATGAGTCTGCTCTGAAATGAATGAAATGGAAAAAGCAAGGACAGGTTGGAAATGAGAGAGCAGGCACTGTTAATTGCGAGTGATTGTAGCAGCAGTGGTAGATGAGCGCCTGTTCTAGACACCCGCTCCTGACGCAGACTGACAGCACTTCTGTCTCCTAGCTGCCATGCAACAAATGCTGGCCGAGAGCTACAAGAACAAGCTCATCCAAATGACCTACGAGTCTCATCGGCAAGACCTGGTCAACCAGGCCTGCTCCAGGTACAGTGGGAGATGTCTGGGGCTGGTGGTACTGTTGTGAAGTCCCTTTCTTTCCAGCAGTCCCTGGTGTAATTCCAATATATACACCCAGGAACTCCTGCAGCCGCTGGAGTGCAGCAGGACAGCTGTGTAAGAGCCGGTCACAATGCAATTTAAAGAAACTGTCAAACTTAATTAAATGAACCACCTTCTAACCACAAGAATATGCATGTTAATCAGACTTTGGATGAACTATCACTTTTTTACACTGTTTATTTTACTTTATACATTCTGCTAAATGTGGAAGATGAAATTAGACTGGTCTTCTTCCTGTTTTGTTAGCCAGTTCAGTGTCAAACTCTAGCACAGAACTCCTTTCCTCACCTCCCGGGGTTGTCTCAAGGATGCTGTTTGTATATGCGTAGGACTTGTTGCGTTGCTATAGGTACAGAGAGCATTCTGGCTCGCTCTATTTACGAGAAGGTGAGAAATTTTAATCTGGCAGCGTCTGGCACTGAACAGAAACAACCTTGTGTGCCAGTGACCTGCCCAACAGAGGGCAGTGGGCAGACACGGTCCTGCCTGCAAGTGCAGGCAATATATGGCCACATGGTCTGGGTCTCCTTCATCAGCACACCCTTTCCAGTGCAGAACACCAACGTGCAAATTCGTCACCTGAGCAGCTTGCTGGGGCAGCAGCAGCCCCTGTTTGGACTTCATGCTGTGCACATGCAGGCAGCGGTGCTTCTGCTCTGGCTTGGTCTGTGGTGCAGGTTTGGTTTGGTTGTAGGGAAGGAGGTTTTAAATCTGTCAGCCTTCAGCTGTGCAGCGCCATGGCTCTTCACCCTTGTTCAGTAACAAATTTCTCCATTCCTGGATTCCCTGTTGCCTGCTTTTCCTCTTGTTTGCACCAAGAGTCTCAGACCCAGCAGTAACTCCATGGCAAATCCATCTCCTTGCAGCCTAGCTGAGATGGATCAGAAGTTCCAGCAAATCCTGGCTTGGCAACAGCTGGATCAGAACAAAGCTGTTAGTCAGATCTTGCAGCAGGTAGGCAAGGGAGCAAACTGCTTGCAGGGGGATCAAGGGAAAGCAACTGCACGCGAAAGCAGGATCGAGAGTGGATCACGGGAGCACAGGAGCAACGGTGGCTGGGCTGGGCTGCATGCAAAAGTTATTTTATTTAACACTACGTGCTAAACTTTGAGAATCTCTGGTATTCTAACAAACTGACTTGGGTGGTTGAAAGAAAAATGTATTTTTTTTTTAACTAGGCAGCAAATTTTCAGAAATGACGGCAGCACAGACCATGGGAAGCAAAACTGGTCTGGTGATTAATAGAGAGGATTTTGAGACAGAAGTCCTGGTTTTTTGGCAGGTTTCCTGGGTGACTTGGGGCAAGCTGCCTACAGGAAGCATTTTCAAAGCCTCTGCTCCTTTTGAATACCTCATTTTGAACCTGAGACCTCTGCAGCTCATTTTTCAGAAGTGCTGGGCAGCCATGCCCTGTTGCACAGCCTGTGTGCTCAGTGGTGCTGAAAATGAGAGGTGGGGTTCATACAGAGCATTCAAAATGTGTGTTTGAAGAACACGAATATAACTAACTTCTGTGTCTGTCTGTGAAGTGGGTTTTACCTTTTGGGACTGTGGGATCTAAGTCATGGTGTAATCAGGACACTGTTGCCCAGAGTAAGCACTGCTCAGGTGCTTGTACAGGAGTCACTGCAAGGTAACAGGGTTTCTTAGTCCATTTGCAGCTGCATCAGCAACCTCACTAAGCAAGATTTTGCCTGTCCCTTAGATTGAGATGCAGAAAGCTGCCTTTGAAGCTCTCCAAGTGAAGAAGGATCTTATGCACAGGCAGATCAGGAACCAGGTGAGTGAGCAACAGAGGAAAGAGCAACCAGCTACTCAGCTCATACCGCCATTTGATGAGACACTTCTGAGGAAGATCAAAGCGCTGTGAGCGTAGAGCAGGGTCTGGAGGAAATGACGAGCTCTTGTGTTGCTAAGAGCTCTGTAACAAAGCGTTGGGCAGTGTTGCTTAAACTACAGTCTCCCAGCTCCGTAGGAGGGAGTGTCAATGCAGGTTTTAGATTCGTGGAAGTAGTGGAATTGCCATTGCTTCAATCATCTCAGCACTAATGTGGATGAAGTGCTGGAGAGTGGTCACTAGAGGACAGACCTGTATTGGCTCTGCAGGGGTGATCTGCAATTGCAACTATGATTTCCTTCAGGTTGTGTACTTAGCAGGGCTGCTGTTTCCACATGAGTCCACTGCATCTCCATCCAGCACATTGGAACTGCACCTTGAGCCATAAGTTCACCTTTTCTTTCCCATTCTCAGCCTGCCTTTCTGAGCTCCATTCTGCAGAAGGTGCAATGCGATAGTCGGGGGAAGGAGCAAGAGCTGGTGGAGGAAGTAGTGGTGGTTGATGCATGAAGATGGGTGGCTGGTTTCTGACACAGTGCTCCAGAATTTTCCCTCTCCTGATGTGACACTAGCAGAAAAGTCTCAGGTCAGGAGTTGGTGGATAAGCTTAAGAGCTTGGATATATTGAGTCACTCAGCGACTCAGTGACTCAGTCACTCTGCTAGAAGCCTGTGGGTTGTGCATGGACAATTCAGGAGATGAGTCTAACAACTCTCCATTGCCTGAGTTCATCAATAAGAGCCCTGCAGTTTGCTCGCACTTGTTCTGTAAACAAAGGGAGTTTGTTCCTTGATACCATGGCTGGACCTTTTACTATGGAAATCCAGCTCACCCCACCAGCATCCTGCACAGGCAGTGAACGGGCAGGAGCCGTGGGTACCGCCTGCTGCAGAGCCCCGGTGTCGGCAGGAATTTCGTGGTCAGTGGCACACATTAAGCAGCGTGGCCTGGGGGTGGTAGATGGCCTGGCAGATAGGTGAACTGAGCTCTCATCTTGGCTTTGCTGCGGGATCTTGGGCAACTCACTTCACCTCTCTGTGTCTCAGTTGCCCCACCTGAAGGAGCATGTATCGTTATGGGATTTGCTGGAGCATCTAGAAACCCGGACCCTGCCCCAGTTAATCTATAGTTTGAGCGGTGGTGCTCGGAGGACTTTGACAATCAGTTGCTACCTTCCAGAGTGGCTGCAAAAGGTTTGGCTGAACAAACTGATTGCAATGTGCTTCTAGACTTGAACAGAAGGTGTTTAGAGTAGAGAGGAAATTAGAGAGCGGGGGGGACAGCTCCTCAGGCAAGAGACGAAGAGCGACCCTAAGAGCATGTGTCACGGAAGGGCACTAGCAGGTTCCCCAAACTTCTGGGCGGCTCTGCAGTGCCATCCCTCCCAGGGCAGCAGTTAGACCTCATTTTAAAAGAGCATAAATTAAAGTCATTTCAAATGTCAGTAAAAAATGTTTCATCTTCTGTTTAGATTAAATTAATAGAAACAGAGTTATTGCAGTTGACACAGCTGGAGTTAAAGAGGCAAGAACTGGACACAGAGACGCTGCAGGTATGTAGGGCTCTGGGGCTGCCCCACCACTCTCTCTCTGCTCTGGGATCGCAAAAGCTCCACTTGCTTCTTTTGCTCCTTGTAGTTTCCAGATGGATTTATGCTTAGTCAGAAGGGCACTTACCCACAGGACACCACAAAACCCTCTTTGTCGTGGTAACGTGGGAACATTGCTGCTGCTCCTAAACATCTCGATGCTTTTTCAGGGGAGAGACAAACGAGCCAGCCCTGATAGCAATGGGCAGTTCCAGGTTTGCTGGGTGGGGAAGGATTTTGTGATCCAGTTGTTGGCTGTCCCAGAAACATCTGCCTGCCGTGCATCGCGTGTCTTCTTACATTGTTGTGTTGTGTTTTGCTTTTAATTACCTGCCAGTGATGGCTGTCAGCTCTCCCCCTTTATTTCTAAGCCCTGTCTCCCAGGCTGCTCTGCCCCACCATCCCACCATTCGATGGGCTGACTTCATCAGCAGTCACACATTGAGGAATATCAAGTTTGGCTTAAGCAGCTTGGCTTTAAATTTTATTATTACGCCTTTGCATCAGTTGTTTTCTTGTGTGTGCTATTTGCCAGATTAGGTCACCTGTTTAGTGAGCCCGAAATCAGTAGCAAACGCCATATACTTTCCAAGAGTAGTGCACCCAGCAGGCTGGTAAGCGCTGGCTTAAGACAGGATTGCCTCTGAGCCCAGTGCTGGACACCTTGAAGTGTCAGGTTTGGGTTATGCTACCTTAACTCATGCAGCTCCTCCGTATAACGCTGCAGTGTTGGAGGCCTGATGGTAGGGGACCGCCCAAAGTTCATGCAGGGAAGACCAAGGAACCCCAGGCAGATGTAGTTCAAATGACACAGGACTTGAGTGATTCTTATTAGGTGACCACAGGAGTTCCAAAGGAGTGCAGAAAACGAGGCTCTGCCCTAGTACCCATCTGCAGCGCAGCAGGCAGCACAGTACGTTTGCAACTTCAGCACTGGACACTAGGAAACAAGGTGTAAGACAGCTTCATCTCTCTGGATACCCCCCGGCCGTTTGGCAGACTACAGCCCAACGGTTCCCTGCTGTGAACCTTGTTTGAGCTTTGATTGAACCCACAGTGCACGGGCAGTGCCCACAAAGTGCTTTGGCAGAAGCTTTTCTGCCGTCGTGCTTGATACCTCCTGTGCAGCAGACAGTTGCTTCCTCCCCCAATACGCAGGTGCTTTAGGAATGAACTTGAAAGATCATTGGAAAGTGGGAAGAACCAAAAGCACCCTGAGAAAGGGAGGTGTTTGCACAGGTCTCTTGCAAGGTCAGTTTGGGAGAGAGCGATCCCAGCGAGGTGTCCGCAGTGCGGGTGGGCAGGAGACCTCATCTCAAGGTTAGCTGAAGCTGCCTGGGTTTCTTGTCTGGAGCCGCTCCCATGTGTCGTTAGCTGTCCCTCTGACCTCTGTGGAGGTCCTGACGCAGAAGAGCTTTCCTGCCTCCATCAGGGCAAAGCATCTCTGATCAGCTAATGGTGGGTTTTGCCTGTGAGAGGCAGGCGTTCCGGTCTCCTGCCTAAACAGAGGACCCTGTCCCTGTGTAGGGTCCAGATGCGAATCAATGAAGGTTTCCCCACAGTTCTTCTTTCAGAGGTCAGCCCTTTAACATCTTGTCCCTTTGTCCATGGACATCTGAAGTCCTTGTGGCCAATGACCACTGGCCTCTGCTCAGTTAATGATCCTCCCAGCAGGTATGAGCTAGCTGGGACTAGCTGAACCATCTCTGAACCATGCAGAGATGCCACATGGTCTGACGTTCCTGAGACGATTAACCTCTCCTCATTTCCCAGCGATGTGGCTGCAGTGATAACTGACTTGCCCTGGTACCTGGCGGTGCTTGGTGTGAGACCCCAATGAAAGCAAGCTTCCCAAAGGCAGGGGGAGGTTGCTGCCTTACCTGTCCTGCATACCTGCAGGCTTCTAGACCTAGTTTCAGGTGGTCTTTCTCAGCTAAGGAGGGGGACCACGAACACTTGTAATGCCATTGACTGAACTTCTGATGGAGTGAGGAAGAGCTGCTGCAGGCCGGCGCGGTCTGGGGCTGCCCGGGGTGTGCTGGGCGTTGGCACCACCAGATAATGGTCAGTGCAGGCCTGAAAGAAGTGGGTAGAGTTTGGGTTTGCCATGCCAGCTGCTAGGAGAGGATTCAGGCTGTCTGCTCAGCTGGGCCGGAGGCCCGTGGATCACAGGGCTTCCACATTTGCTGTGACTGTTTTGGGTATGGTAAGTGCTTTGCTGGAAATCGGGGCAGGATGATTGCTTGCAGCTATACGGTACGGAGATGTGGATGCCAGAGTCCTTCTGTTGCAGGGGGTGATCACAGAGCAACGCCAAGCACTCAGCTGCCTGCTGCAGCAGCTGCTCAAAGAAAAGAAGCAAAGGGAAGAAGAACTGCAACAAATACTGGTAACAAAGGCCCCTAATTAGGTGCTGTAGATGAGTAAGCGTGTGGGCTGGCTGCAGGGAGCAAGTCCATGGGTCAGCATGGGAATAAAGGGGAGCAGAGGAGGGCTCTGAGGGGTTGTGTCCAGATCCAGAGACTAATTTAACTTCAGAAAGTGCTAATGTAAGCTCTCGGGGGCACAGTTAGTGCCACTCCCTGGTGCAGCATGAGGCACCATCATCATCGTCAATCTCCCCCTTCAGGAAACGGAGTTGTAGGGGGGGATGAGCACAAGCCCACAAGGGCCCTGCGTGTGGTCTTGTAATCCTGAAGACCTCCAGACTCTCCTGAGCTTCAGGAGACCAGGCTCCAGTGTCTGGGGCAAAGTGAGTGGAGGGGATGCACGATCCTAGACTGGCTGTGGGGAGTCAAAGTGGGACCAGCCTGCAGAAGGCCAGAAATGCCCATCTTACCATAGCTGTGCCCATCGCAGTGCTCTGAACTGGCTCTGCACGGCCCCGGCTGTTGGTTTCCCCTCCTACACATCCAAGTCAAGCTTCCCTAAATACCGCTTGCAACGTTATCTCGGGCTGTTGAATGAATGAGTTTGTTTTTCAGCTGGAAATGGAGGCAAAGAGCGAAACCAAACAGGAGAACTACTGGCTGATCCAGTACCAGCGCCTGCTGAACCAGAAGCCTCTCTCCCTGAAACTCCAGGTCGCTGCTGCAGTTAATGCTTTCACTGTAGCTCTGCTCTGCTCTGCAGAGTGCCGGGGGAACGAAGGCAGCCCTGCCTGGACCCACAGGTTCAGAGGGCACAGACCCCTCGCACAGGCTGACAAGCCAGTGGAGACCCCGGGCTGCCCTGCATGTAGCCATCGTGTTCTGAGCAGGGCTGCCCAGCACCCTGCCAGCCCTCTCTCACTCCTGTACGTTGGAGGTTATGGGGCTGCCCGGGTCTGTAAGGAGCCAACATCTCAGCTGTCTGCCAGCGGGAACTGCCACCCCACCGTCAAACTTCTTCCCCGGAGCAGAGGACTCCGAGTACCTTCCAGGCAGGGCTTTTTGTTCCAGCTGAACACCCAAACGGCTCTGCTTGGCTCCCCAAATTCCCCGCAAATCTGTCTGAACGCAGCAACTCCTGTCCATTCCTGCCCTGACGTATTGAGCCAGGGACTTTGTGCTGTTGAAACACCCACGGGGGTGCCCACAAAGAGATGGATCTGAGCTCTGCCTGTGCTGCATATTGGCTTGAATTTGCAAAGCAGGTGCTGGTGCAGACATCGGCTGTCAAAACAGTTGTTTCGTTCTTCCCAAAACAGTGTTTTGAATTGTGCTCATAAAACTCCTAGGGCCAGAGCTCCCCCGGCTGTCGGGCTTTTGAGCTTTAGTGTCTTCAGGGATGCGAAGCAGGGCAGAGGGCAGGAATGAGCACACTGCCTGCCCTTGCTGCCAGCCTTGCTGCTGCCTGTCCCGTGCCTTTTCTCGAGAGCGAAGTCTGGGAGCTCGCCTTGTGTTTTGCAGGAGGAGGGCTTGGAGCGGCAGCTGGTGAACCTTTTAATCGAGCTGTCCGCTGAACAGTACGTGCCAGTCTTTGCTCACCATCGAATATCCTTGCAAGCGCTCAGCACCATGACTGCCACTGACCTGGAAAAGGTACGAGACAGCAGATACACGGTGCAGGACAATACCGCCTGAATCTGCCTTTGCTCTGAGCCCGGCCGTGCTCGTGGCTATACCCGTGACGGGTCTAGCAGGAGGAAGTGTTGGTGCTGCTGGTCTGTCACCTCCCAGTAAGGAGAGGTGCCAGTGCTGCCCTGTGCCCCGTCCCAGTGAGTGACAGCTCTCCCAGAGCACTTGCAGGGTGAGCTGTAGCTTGGCTCTGTCTTTCAACGTCCTTCAGACGCTCTTTATAGTAGAAATGGCACCAGGGGAATTCCCTTATCCGTCTTTGACGCCTGACGGAGGTGCTTCCCTTGGCACAGCCAGGTGTTGCCAGCGAGGCCCAAGAGTTTGTAGTGTCCCCTTTGGGACATAAGTCTCCTTTCCCCTCTGGGAGCTAACAGCCCTCCTCTTGCACCGCAGATCGGCGTGATGGAGGCTGGCCTGCAGCGTGCCATCCTCAAGCGAGCTCAGGAGATCCTTGCTGTGGCCAAGACGATCCCAGGTACCACCGATTCTTTTCTGTCTGGTTTTTGACACGTTGTATACTCACAGCAGGTACCTGAGCCTTGAACGGGGAGATCTGCAGGGCCAGGTGCCTCCCTTTGGGGAGCGGAGCCATGCAAGGCTGGTGTGCAGTAGGAGAGGCAGGGCAGGGAGCCCTGGCAGAGCTCGGGCTGCACCGTCAAACTGGTCCCATCCATTTTCCTATTTACCGGAGCCCCGAGCTCCCATCTGCCTGCAGCCATCCCCATGCGTGCCGGGTGGGTGGGAGATGGGCAGCTCTCCTGGTGCTCAGACCTCCTGCTTATGGTTGCAGAGCTGCTGAAGACGGTGGATGCTGAGGTCCCCGCAGCCCCAGAACCCAGTGCTCCCTTCGAGGAGCCGCCGAGCCCTGTAGTCCCGACAGCTCCGCTGCTGCAATGGGACGAGAAGAAGTCGGAGTGCGTTGTCTGCATGGAGCAGGAGGTGAGACCCCGGCACACACGTGGTGCTGGAGCAGGAGGTGGAGTGAGGGCAGCATCCAGCACAACCCCCCATACCTGTGTCCCCAGCCTGGCCCTGGGCAACGCTTGGATGCTCATCCCTCCAGCTCCCGAGGCTGAGGCATCGCAGGGGGGAGGGAGGCAGGGCTCCTTGCGGGCTTGGGAGGGAGCTTGGTGAGCTCCTGTGCTGGTCTGTCTGCACAGCAGCCGTGGGAAGCGTTCACGGGGCTGCTTGGTCCAGCCCTGACCCGTGTCCTTCCCTCAGGCCCATTGCACTCGTGCTCTCTGCGCAGCCCAGACCCTTGTGCACACACAGCACTGCGCTGTGCCCGGGGATGACGATCGGGCTGCGGGGCTCTGCCTCCCACGCTGTGACACCCCTGGGTGATCCCCATCTCCTCCTGTGCTGGAGTACGGCGGTGCTGGGATGAGTGTTACGAGACGGGCACGCTCTCTGTGTCCTCTCCCCTGTCTCTTCCCCCAGACCCAGGTGATTTTCCTGCCCTGTGGCCATGTCTGCTGCTGCCAGACCTGCTGCGAGCGGTTGCACACTTGCCCCCTGTGCCGCAAGGACATCGCACAGCGCATCCGCATCTTCCACAGTGGCTAGGCAGGGCGGAGGAAGACGAGGCTGCCCGGTACTGCTTCCGTCACCCCTTCCTGGGGCAATGTCCCCCTTCTACTCCATGTCAGTATTAAACAGACACTCGCACAGCATGACCAGCACTGCCCTCCCCGTGCACGGCCCCGGGCTGGCTGCTGGCTGCACCCAGGAGTCTCAGCACCCTCCACGTTCCCCGATGGCTTCTCAGCCTCTGCCTTGGGTTCCCTCTTCATCTGCGTCCCCTCCTCCTGCCTGCCCGCCCAGCATCCTCTTGCCTGGGAGCACTGGGTGATGGAACTGGGTGCATCTGTGGCCTCTCCTTCAGAAACGCACCTCGCTCAGCAGGGACGCAGTTAGTGCCACCTCTGAAGCCACTGTGACCTTGCAGCTCCACCGCTGTGGCCGGGGCACTGCCGTGCTCCCGCATCGAGCCCTGTGGCCCGGAGGTGGGTGAATCTCCTGTGGGAGGACTCGGCCAGGGACATGCGATGCTCTGGGGTGCTGACAGTGCCTTGCACCTATGTCATGCCAAAGGTCTGGGGCTTCTGCTCTGGCGACCCACGGGAGCGTGTCTGGGGCACTGGTGGGCTGCAGCCACGGGCAGCGGGTGCCAGGGCAGAACGAGGGGCTCCCCAACCCCTAATTCGTCCGCCTGTTGTAGGGGAAGAGTCTGCAACGGCCCCCAGAGCCAGGACTCAAGGGACCCGCTCCGGCCAGAGGAGCCCTGTGCGATCCCTCATCCAAAAAACACGTGTTGGGAGCAGAAAGCGTTGCTGCCGCGTGACAGCCAGCACAAGTCCAGCAGCTTGTGGGTGGGCTGGGGCTGTGCCCGGCGCAGCTCTGCATGGCATCCCCCGTGCATTGGCGTGCGGGTAGTTCTCCATTGTCATTAATAAGTAACGATCCCAGTCAGTCCTTTGCCTCTTGACCTTGAAGTATAAAATGCAGAGATAAGCCCGGTCCCACCGCAGCCCTTCCCCCAGGAGAAGTTATTAAAAAGCAGCTGGTTTCTGCTGGTGGCCGTTTGCTGCCTTTTTCCTTCTGGAAGGGGGAGGACGCTTGAAAGCCGGGGGGCTATGGAGCAGTGGCAGTGCCACCACGTGCCTGGCTGTCCCAGCATCACCTCTTCCTCTCCCACGTCAAACCGGGAACAATTTGAGGATCTTGGACTTCTCCAAAGGCGTTGCTCGCTGCAGAGCAGCCCCGGGGACCTTCCAGGCAGGGGCAGACCTTGGACCCTCTGCTGGGGCCACCTCACGTGTGCTATGCCTGTGCAGAGTGTCCCTGCGGGGCATGTGTGCAGCCTCGTGGAGGTGGCCGGGTGGCTGGTGCACAGCGCCGCGTGCCACCAGAAACCCCGGGGGGGACGTGCCGCAGCAGCAGAGCTGGGCCGGGTCTGCGTGACCCTGGCTGAGCCCTTTGGGAACAGCCCTGGGGATGTTTCCCTGCTGCAGGCTCTGCCTTCGTGTTGAGCTGCTGCTGCTGCTTGTAGGAGCCAGCAGGTCCCATCCAGGGATTTGCTGGGTGCTTGGGTGGGGACCTGGCAAGGGGAGGACACGCGGGAGCAGCTGGCGATTGGGGTGCAGTGAGGAGAGCCCTGGCAGGGATGCCTGAATGAGGGCAGGGAGGCTCTCAGAGGGGCTCAGCCACCCACACCCCTCCCCGCTCCCCCTCGCCCGGCCGGGGTGCAGGCAGCGGAGGTGCTCGGCATTCCCCAGGATCAGGGAGGAGGAAGGAGTCAGATGCCGACCTGCCAGGGGATGAAGCGCGGGCGAGGCAGCAGGGAGGGTGGCAGGTCCCAGGCACCCTCTCCACAGCCCCAGCCCCACAGGGAGCCTCCCCCACACCCAGCTCCCCCCAGGGCAGCCAGGGACCACGCTGGGAGCCCCCCCGTGTCCGGCTGGAGAGAGAGGAGAGACGCCCTGGTTCTGCCAGCTGCCCCAAGACCTGCTCAGCAGCAGCGATGCTGCAAACTGCCCCCTCCATCCCGTCCACAGCGGTGCCAGCGGTCGGCGATTGCCGATTGCCTTCCTGCCCCCAGGCTGTGCTGGGGGGGTGGTAATGAGTGACAGGAGCCCAGGGCAAGGTCCGCCGCCTGCCCGTAAATAAGTGCCAGCTTTTTCTGGAGTATCGGCAGTGCCGGGCTGCCCCTCGTCCCCAGGGCCACCGCAGCCCCACGTAGCCGCAGGGCCAACCCCGCTCAGCCACGTATGGGGACACCACAACACCTGGGGAGCCTTGGGGACTGTCACCTTGTCCCCACCAAGCGATGCCCTGTGTCACAGCGGTCTGTAGCCACTCTTAGCTCAGCGCAACCATCTCGGGGTTCGGGTCGGCCTGGCAGGCAGGGACGTGCCGACGGCACGTCCCTGCCTGCCAGGCCGACCCGAACCCCGAGATGGTTGCCACCGGTTGCCGACCAGGGCCACCCCCTGTGTCGGGTGACAAATATGCCCCGGGTTTGGTGTGAAATGAGGCTGAGCATGAATGGATGCATGGGGGGGGGGAGAGGGGGCTGGCGTCCCCCCCACCGGTGAGCTTGTCCAAAACTAAACTAATAATAATTAACCCCCCCACACATTGTGTTTGGGAAATAAGACGACTATAATGGATTTGTAAAGGGAAATGGGGAAAAAAAAAGCAGGTGGGTTTTTTTTTTTCTGGGCAGCACCTTTCCTAGGGCGGCGGAGGAGGAGCGTGCCGGTCCAGTGCCTGCCAAGCACCCCAGGGCCAGACTGAAGTTCAGCGGGGGGCGGCTGCCCTCGCCCCCCCACACACCTCCCAGGGGCATGGCCATCACCCGCCTCCCGTCTTCAAAAGCTGTGGCGGCCAGGCTGTGCTCCTCTGGAGCGCCATGGCGGTGGGGCCAGAGACCGGCGGGGAGTGCGGGATCTGCTACGAGGCGTATCGGGGTGCTGGGGGGGGCCGAGCCCCCCAGCAGCTGCCCTGCCGCCATTCCCTCTGCCTGAACTGCTTGCGCAAGCTGGTGTGCCGCGCCGCCACCGTCGCCTTTGTCAGCTGCCCCTTCTGCAGGATGGTGACGCTGGTGCCCGAGCTGACTCTGGGTGGTCCTGGGGCGATGCTGGCCTCAGCGACCCCACACCGGGAGGAGGAAGAGGAAGGCAGCGGTGCCTCTCCGGCTGCTCGCCAAGCCTCGGGGCGCTCGGTGGCCGTGGAGGTGGCATGCGCGGCTCACGCCCCTGTCTTTGCGGTGAGCGGCATGGTGTCCCCCTGCGGCCTCCGCCGCGGCTCTGAGGCATCGGGCGCCTTCGTGCTGGGGCTGCCGGGGCGGGGGCTGCTGCTGGACACGCAGCCCCCCCTCGCCTCCATGGAGAACCTGCGCCTTGGCTTCGCCGCCGGCATCCTCGTCCTCATCGTCTCTACCTTCTTCCTGCTCGTCTTCCTCAAGTAGGTCCGGATGGGGGAGAGGGGCTCCCGTCCCACACCGCAGCCCCCGCCACCTCCCCTGGGGCAGCCAGGATGGACCCAGTGGTGGGTCAGGGACTTCTCAGGCCACAGACGGCTCGGCCCCAGCGAGGTGGGCAGGGAGAGGGCTGGGGGCTCAGCACCTCCCAGGATCCAGCCCAGGCGCGTGGGGGCCGCAGGATGCTCGGCTGCCCCGCACGCAAGCCCCAGGGCATCAGACTCTTTAAAAATTAACTTATTGCAGAGCTTTCCTTCACCCCCCGGGGTCTGGCTGTGCTCGCATCGCGTTCATAACGTTCCCGGCACCTCCAGGCCCCCCCAGCAGCAGCTCGGCAGGAGTCGCAGCACGGGGCGGCGCACGCTTCCCGGTGTCGCAATCCCGGAGGCTGGAAAATTCCCCTGGCTGCATTTCAGTCCATCTCATCAGGCAGCAAGGACGGGATGAAAGGGGATGGGACGGGTCCCATATTGCTTTTCTGTGGGTGAAACTGTTCGAAAGCAATTAAAAAAGCCCTTTCCCCTTGAGAGGAGAGCCCGGTGTGGTGCATGCAGAGGGACGTGGCAGCTGGGGAAGGGCACTGCCCGCAGAGACACGAGGTATTAAAGACAGATGTCAGCCCAGCGCCGTCTCCGGTTGTTTTTCGTGTACCCGAGGCAGGGAGAGTTTTGCACCAAGAACGAGGCGCCACCTTTGCTCTCAGCGCAGGGGATGGGTGTGATAACCTGGGCCCAGGCATGGAGGAGGGGTCCTCACCTTCCCCCAGCCCCTGGGGGAAGCGCGTGTTGAGCCCCAACTCCACCCGGCAACACCCTCTCGGGCACATCCTCAGGGAGGTGCCCCCCTCCATGGTACAGCCCCCTCCTGGCCACAAACAGCACCCAGGAGCAGGAGCAGCCCCTTCGCGGTCCCCCATGACAGTACCTGCCCCCTCCTCAGGGCAGGTACAAGGATGGACAGGGCAAGTCCATCGCTCCCGGAGCCTCCTGTCCCCCCAGGGAACCCAGAGCTTCCTCGTGTTCCTGCACCCAAGGCAGGCGCACACATGGGCACGGAGGACAAACATGGTTTATTTTAGGTCCCGAGACCGAGCCAGAAAAAAACTGGCAGAGGGAGGTGCCAACGTGGGGAAGCAGCTGCGTTACCTGCTGTGCCTACTTTTTAGAGGGACATTTCAAATCTCAACTCCTGCACCCCAATCCATGCCCAGAGCAAACAGGCCCAGCTATTGGCTAGGACACCTGCTGAGCAGGCACCCTCCTGCTTCCACGGGGCCAGCCTAGGGGAGAGCAGGCTGCCGCAAAGCCTTGCGAGATGCCCGAGGCCCCTCTCCCCTGAAGCCTGATGGAAAACCAGGTGTGCGATCCCTGCGTACAGCACGATTACCTTTTGTACTTCAGCTTCTTACACCAACACACGGCGAGGCGACAGCCTCACAGGAGCTGCAGGCACAGCGCAAAGGGACCGTCTCTCCTTTCCCAGGAGAGGGGTTCAACAGCAAGAATGCTTCCAGAAGAGTTTCTACATCAAATTAGTCCTGATCTGAGGCAGAGCTAAGTCAGTTTTCAAGCGTACAGAGAGAGATCAAGAGAGACTGAAGTAAAACCCATGCAAGCAAAAAATACAGGTTTAATTGCACTTTAATTTTTCAAGAAGTGAAATGCAAATCCCTCGGGTTGTCTATCTGTAATGGGAAACAAGGAGTGGAATTTGTTAGTATTAGCAACGACCTCCACTAGGACACTGCCACAGACGGGGGGGGGCCAGAGGCCACATCAGGGTACCCACACTCAGACCAGCACAAGGAAGGGGAGCCCCAGAAGATCCGGGTTTCACACGCCGTCACACTCAGCACCGGATTAACTCTTTGGTGCTTTGACTTCTGGGGCCGCTCCCCAGGAAACCCCAGCGAAGTTCACCCTGCGAGATGAGCGTCTGCATGGCAGCAGGTCAGCTGTTTCACAGGTGTTGGTCTCTTCCACAATTTTAGCTGCATTGGGCAATTCGCCGCACTGAGCATGGGGTGCAGGGGCAGGGACTTGCCCCACTGCGACACTCCAGAACAGGAATGCCCAGCGCTCTTTCTTCCTCCCAAGAAACTGCATTTAGCACACAGATCAAATTCAGTTCAGAGACGATAAGAGGCAGTTGTAGAAACTAAACTGTAGTAGAATTAGTTTAAGCACTTCCATTTTATTAAATGAAGGGGGTTTATTTGTTTTAAAAAAACCCCCAAAGACCTGCTCTTAGTTTTAAGTTGCGTTAGTGCCAATGCGTGTAGAAGTAAAAGTGCCATGAGAAATCCAAGGTGTTTGCCCAGCTGTCCGTCCTCACCACCTTCCCCTCTTGGTCCGCTTAGACTGAAAAGTTACACCCCAAAGCCCTGGCTGCGCGGCAGAGCCGGCTGAGGTTGGGTTATAGCTTACGTCCCACCATCACCAAGTTTTAACTGGTCACACTTTAAACAGCAGCAGAGAAAAAAGCACGGGAGACGGGCTTGGCTGCCTACAGTAACACTCTCTCTCTAGACAAGCAGCACGTTACACACCTGTATTGCTGCTTTCACTGCCTGTGAAACACAACCCAGCAAAAAAAAATAAATCTCACCTCTGGCCACAGCGGAGAGAGGAGCTGGCTGCGCAGGCCGCACAGTGCATCAGGTCTGCGAGGCCTCCGTCAGCCTTGGGCTCCTCCACAAAACACAGCTGGGGATGTGGCTTCTTACAACAGCCATTACGAGATGCTACATCTGCGCTTGGAGCATTGGCCTAACAGAGCCCTGACTTCCAGTGCCGCTAACGGGTGCCCCTGCCTAGCAGGCTGTGGGTCAGCGAGCACCACGTGTGCCGCAGCTCTGAACGTACAAGGCTGCCGACCTGAACCGCCTCAGCCTCTGGGGTTTCCACAAGCTGCCTCTGCAGAGCCGGTGGCTCACAGGAAACACCTGCCTGGGGTCTCTCGGCCAAGTCTCCCAGCGCACGTTGCTAATACGTGGCGATGAGATGGTGTGGAGGCCCCAGGGTGGCTCCCAGGGACTAAGAGAAACATTCCAGGAAGATCTTCACTGGGGAAGAAGGAGAGATTTTAGTCTGTTTTTTTAAAAAGTAGTTACCTACTGCAGGGTCCTGCCAGACTTGCTCTTCTGAAGCACTTTACAACGTTCATGTTTGCATAAGGTTTCAGATTAATGAATCAACGGTTCACAGAAGTAGGACAGCAATACAAACGTGCAGTAAGACTGGTTGGTTCCTTCAGCTTGTCCCCAACCCCTGCGCGTGTTTGTCAGGTCAGAGCGATGGGTCCGAGTGCCCATGAGTGCAGAAGGAGCCGCTTGCTCTCAGGCCCCATCAGTCTGCAGTACCAGAGCCTGGGAAGCCCCTGGTTGTTCATGACTGTCCCACATATGCAGCTCGTTAAGTGCTAAGTGCACGGGAAGAGGCCGTGCCCAGAGGAGAGGCCTCACAGGCTCACCAGCCGGCTCTTCATCCCAGCCAGTCCAGATCATCGTCGTCATCATCACCAAAGAGCGGAGCTGGAGGGGGACGCCCCTTCATGCTCTGAAAGTAAAACCAGAGGGAAACTTGTCAGTCTTAACAGCTTCCCAGTATTTAGTAATTGCTACACAGTTCTGGCTCCGAAATCTCCATCAGCTTTAGGGAGATGGTATCGAGAAGCCTCATTACTGATGTTTTTGTACTTTTCATATAATGGCTTAATATTCCAGGAGAGATGCTTACAGGCTAAAAGGGATAGGAGAGGGGCAGGACACTAAAACCCTTCAATTAACCTGGCAAGTCTCACTAACTTCATGCCAGCAGGAGTTTGTCATCACTATCTCAGCCCAGGCAACCCCGCCAAGCTCAACACGAAACAAACCCAGATGCTCTTGATTTCTACAGAGAGCATATGGGAAGCTCCGAGCTCCGCTAGCAGGAGCCAGGCAGCCCCCCACTGCCATGGGAAGGATTTCACAGACAAGCTACCGGTTAACGCCTGAACCAGTTTAGTAGGAGGGGAAAGATACAAACACGTACCACTTCCTCCTCATCCTCCTCTTCAGAGGAAACTCGAGGCTTCACTGGTTTATGAGATGCTGTTTCAAAGAAGTTGTCATCCTCAAAGAGGCTAGAAGAAGATAAAGAATTAACAGTTCGCTTGCAGATGATGGGATCTTGGTTTTACAAGTTCTATTAAAGAATGATGGAAAAGTTTTGTCGCCGAGGCAAACTTTTAAGGCACGTACTGTTCACCAGCACAGAACAACATTGGGACCTGGCAGCCACCAATATCCGATCCTAGAGAAACTGCACGCTCCCCTCCGCGCTCAGCCGGGAACCGTTCACCAGGGACAGTGGCACCACTGCCTCCACCCAGACACGAGCCCGTTCTGCAGGTGCCCTCCCGGCAGAGCGTGCCCTGCACAGCCTGCTCTCCGCCAGCACCTGGCTCGTGCCATCCAGGGCTAGCGCCGCGATGGTGCTTCGGCCCGACCACGTGTGTGCTGCCCTGCAGTAGCGGCACAGCTGAACCAGCCTCTGGGTGTGCTGCCGTACCAGACTGAGCTGATCAGCAGGGAAGCGGGACTGTGGCTACCCCAGCAGTCATGCCTTACCTGGAATCTTTTTGCCTGGGGCTGGAGCCCACTTCCTGCTGTCCTGGGGTCTCTCTGATGATAGCTGAGCTCGGCTCTGCGGTGTTGGATACTGAAGCAGGTTCCTTCTCAGAGCTAGCTCCATCTGATGGGTCTGCGCAGTTCCCTCCCTCACCATTTAAGGGAGGGGGCTCTAAACCTCCCACAGGCTCCTCTGCCTTCTGCTCCGCAGCTGGCTTTTCTGGAAGCACTGCCACATCCGCTTCTCCTGGCTTGGCTTCGAGAACAGAAGGTTCTGCAACTTCTGCCTGCAAAGATACTCTGGAGGGGCTGCGTTCAGTCTCAGCTTTCCTGACAGGACTGCTCTCCTGCCTTTGCTCAGCTGGGACAAAGTCCTCATCCACCTTGGGAACAGGCTGTCCTGCAAGTACAGGCCCCTTATCAGGATCCAGGCAGGATTCAGCTACGGAAGAGAGATGCTCCCCCTGGACCTTCTCCTCTTCTGACACCCCACTGCTCTGTGTCGCCTGCTCCTCCTCAGGAGTTCTGGGCCTGGCAGACAGAGGAGCAGACTCGCCTTCCTGGTCAGACACCGTGGAGCCTGTGGGTGCTTCCCCAGGACCAGCTGGAAACGCAACACTCTGTGCTGGGCTATGCCTCATGGGCTCTTCGTGGTCAGTCTTTGTTCCAGGTGATCCCTCCCGTCTCGCTGCTCCTGTTCCAGATTCCTCCTTTTTACTGTCATGATCTGGTTTCTCCTGCTGCCTGCTGAGTAGCTGCAGTGTTACAGTCTAAAAAAAATTTAGTAGAGAGATCGTAGGTTATACCCTAAACATAAACCACCACAGATCCCTGTATCTTCTTCTACTACTGGGCTGCTTTGCCACCCGCAACAAATTTGTGCTTCACAGTTATTTCAGAGTCACAACATAAATTTGTTTTTTTAGCCCAAGACTCATTCTCTCACATTGATCACCTCGCATCTCTTATCACTGTTGTACCTTAATAGTGTTCATGACAACACCCAGCACCGTCCTGCCACTGTATATCTCTTCCAGCTCAAATTCACCCCGAAGAGACTGAAATACACCATTCATTATCTTCTTTACCTGGAAAAGAGCAAGACAGGAAACAAAGATATGATTCATTAACATGTGAAGCACTGGCCTCAACATCAGATACTTCTCCAGGTGAAGGAACGATAAATCCAAGCACACACATGTGGTTTTCAAAGAATCCACTTTTCAAATCAGAAATTCCTGTAACGAAGCAGAATACATCATGCCACCTTAATTCAGAACCATTATACATACACCAAACCCATCCCTTCAAAACTGAGGCAGGTTGCACAAACCCAAGGCAGACTGACACTTATTTCTTATTATTCTTTCAATTTTAAAACCTAAACCTCAAATCTTAAGTTTTAACCTAAAAAAAAAACCCCAACAAAAACAAGCAACAAAGTGGGCAGCAGGAAGATCACATCCTTTCTTCCTCTGTAGACCCCGCTACTAGAAACACAGCGCTTCTATGGAGAAAATAATGCTTTTCCTTCTTATCTCTGCTCAAAGAGAAATAACTCAAGGGAAATAGATTTGCTTCGTAAGGAGAAATATTGGATAGTCAAGCTCACTTCTTCTGTGAAGTCTGCAGGTGAAGATCTGTCCTGATCCTTCTCCAGGTCTCGGATGCGTTCTTCATAGCGAGCCTTCAGCACCACAGTATCAGACTGCAAGGCTGAATACTGCCAAGGGGAAACCGAAAGTTAGAACAGCTCCACAGACACCACCACAACGAACCTTGCAATGGATGGGTTACCTGTGAACAGTTTTTTTAGCGAGGGATAAATTGCTGAGTGGAGTTTTAAGCAGGGCTTTGATAGAGAGTTGCAAAAGACTTGACTGAAAGTAACAGCACCAAAATAAAGATATCCAACCAAGCCAAAACCTTGGAGGTCCACAACCGTGTCATTAGCTCTTCAAGCTCAAGTAACACCAAGAATGGGCACAGCATTACTGAGATCCCAGTGAAATGAGGGCTGGGTCTCATCACTGGGCCTGTTCTGGTTTGCTGGAAGCAACGTGAAGTTATTCCTTCCCTCTCATATTCTGGAACTCATGTTCTTGTTATTCCAGACATAGGTAGCCTGAGGGTAGTGATTACTGTGCTCCAGTTCATATTCAGCTGCTGTGTTACTCCCTTTACCTTTTCTTTGATAGGCTCTAGTTGCTCCAAACGTTGCTGAAACTCAGACAATTTTTGCTCCTCTGCTTTTTTCGAGTGTTTTAGAGCTGCAAGCTGAAAGACAAGAACTAGAGCCCATCAGTTTACAGCCCCTTTCAGTGCCACCTACTTCAAAACAGTTTTGGCTCAAAACCAGTCATTCAGAACAGTGCAGATAAGCAGAAAAGATTGTAGCTGTTGCGTTAGTCCGAGACTGACATCGTCTTGGCTCTCCCTCATTCAGAACTGCAGTAGTAAATTCACTAGCCCACCAACCCAACATAACAGATGCAAGCACAGACACATCCCGCGGACAAGACCAAATTCCGTAACAGTCAAGAAATTAAAAAGTCAAGCCACAAATAGGTGGGAGAGTCACCCAGTTATACAGTCACTGGTTATTTGGCACTACGTTTCAGCAATAAGGAACAGCCCTTTACCTTCTCTTCCAGCTGGGACAGCTGCTGCTGCAGGGAATCTCTCTGCTCACACACCTCCTGGTACTGTCTAACATGCTGCTCCTTGGCCGAGGCCAACGTACGTTCACATTTGGCTTCCCACTGGGATTCCAGCTCTGCCTGGATGAGTGATAGCTGCCCATCATGTATGAGAGATCATTAGGAACACACACGCACAATCTGTATTTGCACAACAAGTGGCTGAAAGCTTGGGGCCGGACATCTCCTGCCCTAGGCTGGAATACCTACATGCAGATGGCAGCCCTGCAGCTGTCACCAGCTACTGCCCACACCTCTCAGAGTTCAATTCCGACCACGATCCCTCAGGCTGGCCTGAAGGTCTGGCTCAGATTTCAGATCTCTTGGCATATTTCTAAGTAGTCTTCCACTCATCATCAGTCCTGTATTCTTCTCTCTACTGTGAGCTCTATTTGGTGCCTCTCCTTTCCTTAGTTTGACGCTCTCTTTAACGCAGTCTAAATCTGATGCTGCACCCCAGCCTGCATCAACGCTGCACCAAAACTCTGCAGCCACATCAGTGGCCTCTGACTCGAGTCAGAACGACTGGTACCCAGCAGCCTTCCTGCCTACTCAAGTCATGCACTTCCTTAGAGAGACATCAGTGTAAATCCTGAAGTCAGAAGCAGGGCCAACAAACACCAGCAAAAATATTTTAGAAAGACAATAAAGTGAACCCTGTGATAGTTAACCCCTAAAATCAAGCAGATAATGTTTTCATTCTTCCACTACCTGAGCATTTCACGACTATTTCCTACCCATAGGTTCCTACAAGCCTTCCAGACACTTGTTGGAGAAGCTCCCAAGACTCCTCACCTGCTCTGCTGCTGCCTGGTCAGTCGAAGTCCGTGCCTTTTTCAGCAACTGTCGAAGCTTGTCCAGTTCCTGCTGATGTGATCTGCGTATTTCTTCCATCTCTTCCTCTGCTTGGGCTCTCTCTGAGAGGGATTTCTTCTTCCTCTCTGCAAGATTCTACAATACAGAACAGGACATAGAATAGGCCAGACTGCGCCAAAGTAGCTTCTCTTCCTCATGCAGAAAGAGCTTCTTTGAGCAGGGAATCTTATCACTTTAAAAATCAAGCTCAGTATTTGAGAGGTAGGAAGGTTAACATATTACTGGCTCAGATATTAAAGAAAAAAAAAAAATCACATAAGCACAAAGGATCCACCAGCACAGGGATCCTTGCCTGCGGATGAGTCATTTACCTAACTTGCATATTTACAAGCAAGAATGTTGGGTTAAATTTCAGCAAACAACTGAAACCCTGCATCTCTCTGTAATGCTAGCACTGGACATACCCTTTCAAGAGTGTCCTTTTCCACTTTTAGGTCTGTTAGCTCTTCTTCCAATGCTGTAATCTTCATGTCCAGCTGTTTGCGGCTCTGCTTCTCAGCTTTGAATCTAGTCCGAGTGTCCTCAGAGGCTTCTTGGAGCTCTGCAAAAAATACACTTAACTGTGGGTTTCAGTGCTACATATATTTCAGGTTAGCGCATTTGGGGGCTGATGGGAAGGAACAGTGTCTCTTGCACAATGAAATCAACACCACGGCTTGCACCTGCAGTGGGAACTAGAACTTATCAAGAGGAGCTTCTGTGAAATGGCAATACTTATACGTCAGCTTTTATCTTAACTTTTCAACCACTGGAACATCTCTGGTTCCTGTACAAGATGTTAGACAGTAATGCCAAGAGATTGCTTCTACAAAAGGCATCCCTGTGACAGGACGATTTGTTCATTGATTCGGCCCACTTTCCTTTTAGTGGTAACAAGGACGCACGTACCCTTCAAACATTTCAGTGCATCAATATCCTTCGATACCCTTGTGACTGATCCTAGGGAAAGCAGGAATAGACACCCCAGAAGAAAGGAAAAACCTACGACTTATGAAAGAGGAAAAAGAATGACATAAAGGAGCTCTCATGAAACAGGCACAAGAAGTCTTACCTGCTAACTGTGCTTGCAGTTTGTTGAGCTGCGTCTCATGTCGCTCTGCCTCTTGCAGGGCAGCAGACAGCTGTTTCCGCAGGTCCATTTCCTTCTTCTGGTGGGCAGTCAGCTCCAGCTGCAGCTGGGAAACCTGTGCTGTGGCAGCTGCTAACTCCTCTGCAACTTTGGCCTGTATCACAAAATGGAGCAGGGAAAAGGGAGGGGAAAAAAAAAAAAAAGGATATGTGAATGTGAGGAGGCGCCAGAACTGTTCTCACAGGAAGAAACGATAAGGTACTGGAGACCTTATTGGGGAAGTGCTGGGATCCAGCACCTCACAGACATCTCCAAATTGAAGAGGTTAACGATAACTTTTTTGCCATGTTACTGTGAGTCGTTTGGCTGTAACCTGTCCAGACTGACTAGAAAGTTGCAGAAGGCCATCAACAACCTCGTCACCACATTAGTTCAACTCAGTGAGTTTTCCTGAAAAGCTTAAATGTGTTTCTAAGACTAGTACCAGTGCCTGGTGGCTCTGCTCAGAGTTTTCAGGCTATGACAACACCTATTCAAGTAAAAGCCTGGGCTCCAACATCTAATTATCTTCAATAAGCTTACAAATCACTGAAAAGCCACACAAAACATAGGCTTGTTCCAGCCAGAAGAGCACCTTCCCTCCAGAGCTCACAGCACGTAGTCACCTTGAGGTGCCCGCGCGGGCAAGGCTGTCATTTTGGAGCATAGTTCTTACAGTAATTTGTTGACCTCTTTAGATTTAGTATTGCTCAAAGTCAGTGACTCATGTAAAACCAGGTACCAATACAGCTCATTAGACAACTTGTAAACAATACGTTAGGAGAGGCTCAAGGCATCAAGACAAAGACACAAAGTCACATTCCCGATCTTGTTGCATGACACAAAATTCAGAGGGTGCTCTGCAAAGACAGAACTACACCCGTCAGAAAACCTCACTTGCTGCAGGGAATACCTAAACAGCTTCTATATCTATGCCTACATTCAGATTCCCAACAGGTTCACACGTTCTTGTAACTGATAAGTTCAGGAAAACTGGAGTTTCTCTCTGCTTTATCCCCGTAAGAGAACTTAAGTGTTTCTCTTCAGACTAGGACCACCACTTTCTGACAGAGAAGAGCTGTGAGCAAAATTGTTCCAACTATGGTGAGGATGAATATGTGCTGACCTTGAGGGCTGGGATGCTACACCATTAATTTTACAGAGGAGGCAGCATTTCTGTAGAGACCGGCTAAAACCAGATCTGCTTTCCTCTTATGTTTCCATAAATGTCTCACTGCAGTTCAAGGTACTAACTCCTAGCATGCTAAAAACAAAACAAAACCACATGGCATATCTAAAGGTTATTCTAACACTTGCCTTTGTCTTTAATAGCAAATAAAGAAAAATAAAAAAGAAAATCCTATGCCAGCAACTGTTACTAGACTTAAGTTTCTGCAGTGAATGCTTCATACCTATACTAGCTCAGCTCCAGCCTCCAGCTTTCAGGTACCAAGAATCTTATGTGATCTGTATCTGCTCTGACAATTATATGATTGTGTCCTGTTTCTCCCATGGGGGAGGTGAAACGAGCAGCAATGTGACAAAGTTCTTTGAAAGGGCTCCCCAAGAAAGAGGGGGCCAGCAGCTACACTGCCAGTTATAAAGCCCTTTTCCAAGTTGAAGATCCATGCTAATTCAAGATCTGAAGCAATTCTTTTAATGCCAATCAGCTTCTAGCTAGTTCAAGAGGAAGCTGGGCTGGCACTATCTAGGGCACAATTATCTATCACCTACACAGTCAGCAGACACACTGCCTCACCTGGTCCCAGCCCCGATCCACTGGCAGCATGTGCTAGGAAGAGAAAGCAGTGACAGGAAACAGGAAGAGTTATGAACACAATTTGAAAGGCAGAGGCATTAATCATCATCAGAAAAGCAAAATGCTTCATTACAGGAGCCTAAGGCATGCCAGAGAAGCCTTTTAAATTATTCCAAGAACTGTAAAAGCTTAGACAGAATAAGGTAGTGAAGCCTGGCTTAAAAAGAAAGAGGCTAAAGGTATCCTTACAGGTACATTACACACCACAGATGTAGGAGCGGTCCTACACGTGGCTACCGTTTCACTGCACTGGGGACTGTGGGGTATTACTTATCGTTACGGTACACAAAGCCTTCATCTAAAGCTGTGATGTGCTCTGCCAGGGTCAAAGATTGTAACCCAAAAGCAGCAAGCTACTAATACCTCTTCTCAGTGATCCTGGGTACGGATGCCTGGCCTGTATCACAAAATAAATGGTGAGTCCCTATTTTTAGGTAAAGAATAGATAAAATAGCTTAAAATTCTCTTCCCTGATTCTGTCTGTCCATAGTGATCTCAGCAATTGCAGTCACAGAGCAAGCTAGGTTAGATAAAAGGAGGAGGAAGGAATACCAGCCTTCATATTTACAGTCAATACTCTCACAAAACTAGGGGAAGTCTTCTCCAGTCTGGTCTTAGCCTGAAGTCTATTCATGTAATAGCGTTATCACCTAGGCAGTGACTGCTGGATCAAGTGGAGTCCTATTGAAGATGAGGCCCAAAAGATTCCTGAAGATCGTATCTTATACTTCCAAAAGATGCTTCCTCCCCAAGTTACTTATCACGCAAGCTGGATGTTGTGCTCACTGACAGAAAGGAATTTTATTTATTATTTCAATCTGACTTATTCCTGGTTAGAATCTCTCACGCTCCCTACATATTATGGGTACGCGACCTGGGCTCTTAGTGGAAAAATGCAGCTCTCCTTCATTGTCTGCTCACGCCAGCGTACAATTACCAGCCATATATCGCTCTATCCTTTAGCATACTTGCTAGCATACTTTGGAAAGCTGAAGTTTCTGTCATTTTTAGGTGCACCGAGTTATGGTTCTCATGCAGAGCAAGCATTTATCATCTCACACTTGAATTGGAGAGATACACAACTCAGCAGGGGAGCACGGTGCAAGACTGAACTTGGTGTAATTTAAGAAGCCAGTGCTTGAGAAAGCATAGAAGACACCATGCAGTTACAGACCGCAAAGCTAGTCTACCCGGGCTAGGCTGTCATGAGTGGACATTACAGGATATGCAGCCACGCATAAGTGCATTTAACTGGTTTGAAAGCTATTTCCCAATAGCCCCTTTCACAAAAGCACAATACATTATTGGTAGAAACAACCAGCTTTTGATTAGTATTAAAAAAGTGTAAAAAAGTGCAATGAAGAAACTCTAGTGGAAAATAATTTTTCTTATAGCCACATTCACTCTATGTCAGTTAAATAGAAGGAATAAAAAAACTTCTGAAACTGTCAGTGCAACTAGATAAACGAAGTACATTTTCAACTCGACAAAGCCCTGTGATACACAATTCCTCAACATGTTGGCCATATACCTACAAAGTTAACAATAAATCAGACACTTTCCTGCAAGATAAGAATATTCAAGCTGTGACAGCATAAAGATCTACGTCTATATCCTCTGTGCTGCTTTCGTTATGAAAGCCATGAAAATATTCAAATTGTTTCTCAAAACAGCTTTCAAAACGTAGGTTCAGAACTGCAGTTGTCTTGTAAGAGGACTGACTTAAGCCTTGACTAACAAGGCTTCAGCATGTTTTAGTGCGACAAGAAGCCCCTTTCCCGGCTGCAGACGGAGATCTATGGCTCTACTCATTGTCACCATTACCTTCTCCTGTTCTGCATGCAACACTCTTGCCTGTGTGTTTTCATTTGTTGTTTGCAGTGAATGGTTCCTCTGCTCCATTAGCAAGTTACTTTGTTCGACGTATCTGTGAACAGGGTAAGACTGCATGAGCATTTATGTACATACATGACTTGGAGCAAAAGGCTCAGATAGAAAAGGTGGCATTTCAAAGCAGTTCTCTTCATGACAAGTCCCAGGCAATTTTGCATGATGTCCTGCACTAAGAGCAGCCTGATCTCAAAGGGGTGGAATGGGTGTGCCTGGCACAGCAGAGATTATATCAGTTTGGATAAGTGCTTTACTTCTTTGCAACAAGTCTAGCATTCCTACCACACAGTCAAGAGTTTTGATAACCTAATATCCACTGACCTTTGCCATTTCCTTAAACAAGTTATTCCCCTTCTTAAACTGAACGGAACACACACCCAACAGTGGAACTTGGGACACCACATCCCCTACAGTTTTTTCCACCTTACTAAAAAGCTAGCAAAAGTAAAGTAACTCCCAGAAGCAGAGCAAGCATGCTCAAAGAAGACAGCATGAGGTTTTTTTTTTTCCTCTTTTACACATTCACATTTACTGTAAACCACAGTTTTGGAGATATGCCCTGCAGAGAGAGAGGGGGGAAAACCCCACACTTAATGCCTTAAAAAAAATTTAAAATATCAGAACATGTCTCTATCCTAAAGAACACCCCTCCTAGTCATGCCTAACCAAGCGTAAGCCAGAAAGTCTTTGCAGACGCAGAGACGCTGTACCCTCCCACTCCTTACCTCTGATTCCGCTCAATCAACTCGCTGATCTTCTCATTCTGCTCCTCAATCCGACTGCTCTTCTCAAATATCTCTTGCTTCAGTCTCTCATTCTCCTAAAGCATAGCCCAGCATGAATATTCATCTTACTCAGACTTCCTTGCAGCAGTACCTAAACCTTTGTTTTCTACAGATGCAGTACAGTGGTGAGACTTATCACCTTCTGCGGTAACATCACAGGAAGGCGCCATGCTACATTTAGCAGGAATCCTGGCATGGGACAGTGGTTGCCAAACCACATTCTAGAGAACATTGTGTCTGGTTGACTTTTTCCACCAACAAAACCCAAGACTGTACAGCTGCTGCCTAGAAAAACTACAAAGCATAAGACTAAGTAGTGAAAACCAGAAGTAGGTGGTTCGTGCAACATGGTACTTCAGCTGTGAAACTCTCTTCTGCAGGATGCTGTGGGTTAAGTCCGTAACAGTTTAAGAGGTGGCTGAATTTCTCTCACATGAACCTTTTGCCAAGGCCTATTAAATACCAATGTATCAACTCTGGCTCGGAAAGTACCCAAACCACAAACTGTTGAGAAGAGCTTTTCTGGGGAGGAGAGGGGTGGAAATCATTTTATATCTCATGCTCTTACCTAGGCAGCTGGTTTTGGCCATGCAAAAATTGAACACATGGGTGGATGGACATTTGGGCCAAGCCAGTACAGCTATCCTCATTAGGAATAACACAGGGGGCTCCAGTTCCTTGTGAAAGTAGTCAAATAAGGCTGGCCATGCTCACCTGGATTATGCGTTGGATATTGCTCATGATCATGGAGGTTTCCATAGTAACAGAGGAGATACCAGGCAGTAGTGAGCTGTTACCAGTGTTCTGTTTCTTCAACTCCTCTACCTGCAGGGATAAGCCATTCTTAAGCCAGATGAAATGAATTTATGGGTGTAGGTAAGAGTCAGGCATCTGCACAGATCCATTTCACTGTTCCATCTGATTAGCTGTAGGGTACACGCTACTGTATCAACTGTGACACCTCCTGAAGGGCAGTGAATCTCTCCAAACACAATGCATCATATGATATTTAAGACAGTAGGAGACAGCACCTTCCCCCAACCCTAGTCTTAGCTTTTTCATAGTAGCTGAATTGCTACCACTTCAAGGTCTGATAATATTGGAATTTTCACTGTTAGTACATTACTTACAAACTTTCAAGTTAGTACATTACTTACAAACTTAATGCAGGCATTTAAATAGAGCCAACTCCTCAGACCACGTTTGGAGAGCAAATAGCAGCAACGTTGTTAACAAGCCTGTCTATGCCATACATTACCTTGGCAGCCAGGTGGTCCATTTTATCTACTACTTTGCTAACGGCCATTCGGATTTCAGTGTTATGCTGCCGAGCTTCTGTCATCAAAAAAGAAGTAACATCCCCGGGTGCTTGAATGGAAAGGAGAGAGATCTATAGTCACAAGGGGAAAATGCCTGCATACAGACATATCAAAAGCAATGCTTAGCAGTTCAAAGCCTGCCAGACAGGACAGCCACTCTCTTCCCAGAAATAAAAAAGTGACATGGTATCTGGAAAACTAATAATGTAGGTATTTTCCAAATAACATGAATAGGCAGGTTCATGACTATGGGAAATTCTTGACCCACATGACAGCACTTAGGTCAACAAGAGTTTGTTGCCCCCAAACACATTAGAACAGTACACAAAAAGGTACAATCAAACAACAGGAATGAAGGTTGGCTTCTGCAACTTGGAACTGAAAATCGTGCTCCAAGGAAGGTTCAGCTATACTCGAGTCTTCACCAACAGAGATTACCTAAATGGTTCTTTAAATGCCTTCGGTCCTTCTTAGGTTGCACCTTTTTTCTGGGCTACGTCCTCCCACTTGGTAAAGGCCCCCATATGTACACTTAAATTCTTTCCCTGGCTGGTAGGATAGGTGTTTACTATTACAGTTCTATTTATAACTGGAAGCACCAGCTATAAAATACCTTTAGTAATACACAGCCTTGGGAATACACCTAGAAATTCCCTCCCCTTTCACACTGCACACAGTTCCTTAGGGTAAGAAAAAGATGGATCTTTATTGGGAAATGTTTGCCCCTATTTGGTATCAAAAATAAGAATTTGTGAAACAGCACAGCATTACACATACATATTCATCCAGAGAAGGGCAACGAGGCTGGTGAGGGGTCTGGAGAACAAGTCTGATGAGGAGCGGCTGAGGGAACTGGGGTTGTTTAGCCTGGAGAAAAGGAGGCTGAGGGGAGACCTCATCGCTCTCTACAACCACCTGAAAGGAGGTTGTAGCGAGGTGGGGTCGGTCTCTTCTCCCAAGTAACAAGCGATAGGACGAAAGGAAATGGCCTCAAGTTGCACCAGGGGAGGTTTAGATTGGATGTAAGGAAAAATTTCTTTACTGCAAGAGCGGTTAAACATTGGAACAGGCTGCCCAGGGAAGTGGTGGAGTCCCCATCCCTGGAGGTATTTAAAAGACGAGTAGATGAGGCACTGAGGGACATGGTTTAGTGGACATGGTGGTGTTGGGTCGACAGTTGGACTCGATCTTAGAGGTCTTTTCCAACCTCAATGATTCTATGATTCTATGATTCATCCTGTCCGTATGCTACCACTGCTACCTAAATCATCATTTAGGTATTGCAGCCTTCTGAAAAGCACGTACTTCTTTTAAACGTACCTTGGTAAGGTGTGGGATACATCTGTCCTACAGGCTGGAGTTGAGAAGCAGATGCAGCAGTTTGGGTGTAAGCAAATGCCATTCCTGGATATGCCTTGTAGAACAAGTTCAATAGATTAGAATATGTTTTGATATTTCCCCCCCTCACACTTAAGTGGTTTTCATGTTTTTTAAGCCCCAGAGCAATGATGATATTTGGAAAGAAAAAAAACAGAATTAGGGAGCAGGAAGTCAAATTACACAGCAGACATAGTAAAGGGAAAAAAACCAAAGCCACTCTTCTTTCAAGGCTTAGATACATGCTCAAGTTACCACAGCTTAGTAAGTTACCTTCTTCACTGAAGTTTAAGCAAGAGCATGTTACCCTACATTTTGAGAGGCAAAGATCAGCGTGTAAACAGCTCACTGCAGCTTACTAGATGTGCAGTCATCTGAACCTATGCTAACTTGAACACAAGGCTATTCCTAGGAAAGGTTCAAACAGTGCAACACAACTTGACTGCAACTTTACAGCTCAGTGCTCATCAGAAGCAGCTAAACAGACTGAAGAATGCATTAAATGCTAGGAGTACTTCACTCATATCAACTTACTCCCTCAGGCAAGGAAAAAAAAAATTACAGTGCAACTTGGGCCAAGTTTCTACAAGAATTCAGGACATCAGGGTCAAACTTTCAAAACAATACATCCAAATCACTATCAGATTAAAACTTCACTTTAATGACTAGTTTCTATGTCATCAAACAGAAAAGCACCAGTGGTTTTGGTGTGGGGTTTTTTTGTCCCCGCCCCCGTGTTTGTATTCATTATCAAATATTTTCTTCCTCTGCCTGGACCTTTTAAAAATAAACAGTGCTTCTATGCAGCATAGGCCACTTGTTGATTCCCAAACCCTCCAGAAAATAGGTTAAGTGAAAATCACTACAGAAACCATATGGTAATAAGCTTGGGTTTAGACTTCATAGAATTGTTTGTACGACAGCTTTGTACTAAGTCTTCACTACCTGATGTGGCAAATACATTGTGCGTTAAGCCCCCAAAGTTTCCTTGTTAGCAAGCAGATTGCATCACTTTACAGCAGCGGCACCACAAGCCTTTTAAAAGGATTATTCTTTTGCTGGATGAAAACCCATGACCCATAAACACATTAAGTGTGCAAATGAGCTCTCACAGAAAACCAGACCATGACCAAGAAAATTTTCAACTAAAATGCTTTTGTTTTCACCTGCTCTACAAGTACTTGGAAGTTTTTATTTTATCTGCTACAAAAGCGGATATTAAACAAAGTCTGGTTAATTCTTAGTTCAACTTTCTGCCTGCTGATGGCTTCTTAAAGTTAGCCCTTTTTGATTAAATTCTAAGCAGCATGTGATGGAAACCCGACAATGCCAAAGCAGAGTCACAAGAAGCAGTCTGGGATTCTTATCCTTACACACTGCTATAGAGTCCTTGCTTCCAGCAATGGAGAAGACAGTAAGACTTATTAGAAAGGACAGAAGTGCCAATATTCTCCTTGATTTCATTTTGGTACCTGAAAACCCTGTGCTCCTCCAGGCACAGCTGAATGGGGCTGGATCGTTGCAGGTATTAAAGCAGCAGAAGATACCGGGGGTGTAGAACCAGATGCTTGAGGTACTGAAAGGGAAGAAAGAAATTCAGCATGCCATAAAGTAGCTAGAAATAATTTAACTCACTCAGTGTGAAACAGTCAAAAAAGTCACTAAATAGACAAAAATTTAACACAAGCCTGTCTGCAACCTTGTGAAAGTTAAATCCAGTCAAATGATAAAAGGTCAAGAGAAGAGTCATCTCTCACAGAAGTTTCACTTCTAGCTACATTTAGACAACCTCTTTTCATTCAAACAAAGGTGGCTCTGAAGTTTACTGACACAAGATGTTACTCAGACTAACTCTAAAGACTGCTCAGATGACCAGCAGCTATTACTATTCCATCATGGGAAGACATGGTAAAGCCCACGCCAGAGCTGCCAGCCCTCTGATGCCCGTTGCTATTATTTCCATCATTTTCAAACAAAAAAATTTCTGTTCGCTGGGAAAGGATTTGTAACAGTTCCATTTATAAATCACCTGTCCTAGAAATCTCAGTGCCACCCCAGCACACATGATGACAGAGCAGCTCATGCGCTGTGGCTGCTCTTCCTCAAGCAGTAATGTGTGCACAAGATCACAATGAAGACATACTCCAAGGACTTCAGTCTCGTGCTTTATGAATTAGTCTACCCTTGGATCAGCAAGCGTTATTAGAAGCTATCTACCAGTTCCTATTTCAGTTCCTGACAGGAATCCTCTATTTGTACAGCCCTTGTACTTGAAGCCTGCGAAGAAGTGAAATTTCTCTGTGCCAATCCCAGGCTTACCAGCATATTACCTTGTGTTGACACTGTGGGCAGTACTGCATGAGCTGGCTGTGATTGTCTCGTGGAAGAGGAAGCCACTGGTTGCGCTGTCCCTCTCAGTGTATTTGGATCCTAAAAAAATTTCTGCATATTACAACGAATGCTAAAGAATGAGCGAACAGTTTGAACCCAAGATCACTTGAGACTAGGTGTTATCCAGTTAACCCAATTGAACTAGATAGGAACAGTGGAATTGTTAAACCCTTTTGCCACAGAAACAGAGTAAGCTTCCCCTGTACAAAGGGAGAGCTATTGCTATGGACTCCACTTTAAGGAATTCACACTGTAGAAAAAGCAAAAAAAAGTCACACTTAATGTGCTTGGTGATGTACCTCTATTTCCGAGTCACTGGAGTCAAGCTGACTACCTGCTGTCCCGGCAAGGAAAGGCAGCATGGGTTGTCCCATTTTAGCCATCCGAGAAATTAGCTTTGCCTTTGCCACATCTGGATTCTAAAAGAAATGTTTGCAGTTACTCTTCCTTTGTCTCTCAGCCCAGGCTTTTCAGGCATTACAGAGATATCTATCAGGATTAGACTCTTCTAAGTCACTGACTTAATAATTGTGGTTCTTTCAATTTTTCAACGACTATGTGAAAAACTAATTTTCAAGCACACAAGATAACACTGTGGATTTGTTAATCTGGCTTGCTTTATATACCCTCCTTCTGGGATGACACTGCTGCCATTACATAGAACATCTATCCCTGCACAAAACACAGCAACAAGAAGAAAATGTGTGAATTAAGGAAGCTGCTTAGCAGCTTTTTCTATCCTGAGGCACACACAAGAAGTCTTCTCATGTAGCTATATAACTCATACTGAATGTCCCAATCACTGTTATCCATTTTAAATTTGTTCATTATCCGAGAAGACAGCTAGCCTTGTGACCTTGACCATCAACATGGTCAAGGCCCTAATCTGCTGTTAGTAAGGTGAACATTTGAGAGTGTCTTGCTCGTATGATGTTCACTTTATCTTCAGCAACACTGAATGCAGAGGTGAAACCAACCAAGCTTCCCTACTCAAGGCTTCGAATTAGTTAGGAAAAAACAACAACACTTACTGCTAGCTGTTCACTGATGGAGTTTGACTTGGCCCGAACAGCTGGCTCCCTGAAAAGCCAAACAGCTGTATGTTGATATTGGAGATTAACAAAGATGAAATTGAACTCCCTAAAAAGTATGACTGGTCCATTTAGTTAATTTAAGCAACAAATGACAATGTAAAATTTGCAATTAAACAAATCAGCCATTACCCAAGACCAACTTAGGACTATCCTGCCACCTGAGATGAGAAAGCTGTTGTAGCAGCACCCATACAGCTTAATCACGCCAGATCTCAGTAATGCTGTAGAGGAACAACTTCTTTCATCTGTGCCCATTTCAATTTCTTTAAATCTGAAAGTCAGCATTCAAGCAGAAAATTTCCTGCAAGTCTTGTAAACAAGCATTCCTCTGCCACACTGATGGCACTAAGTTGGCACGCAGAGGACCCACATTTGCCAAATGATGTGCTAATGCAGCATTGTGCCAGATGTTTATAAGCATTGCCATCTTTTAATACAGCATGTTGTTTTAACTGTGCTGCTTCTTACCCAGGTTTTGGAGGTATCGTAGATGGAGGCAATAAACCAGTGTCTGCGGAGAAGCCATCTGAATTGGGTACCGGAGAAGGTGCAGGAGAATCCCTTGAACTAACACTATGTCCATCCGAACCAGAGCATTCCTTTACCAACTTCACCTTAAAAAGCATGTAACATTACATGTAGCACGTAAAGATGTTTTTCTGGGTTCCCAAAAAATTTTTCAGCAACTTGTTTACTTTTGATGACCACTCCTTTGTCAAGCTCATGCACTTCAAATACAAGTGTACAACTGATTCAGAACTGGGGCAGCTGAGTCTTTAGATCCTGTCATTCCTCACTGAGTATTTTGCTTTCCCAAGCGACTCACAAATAAGACAATGAAAAGATCCCAAAACAGTTAGAACAGACATGTCTTAGTAAACAGCCTAGAGGGATTTTCTGGGTTTAGGGTTTTGTGGGGTTTTTTTGTTTATTTGTTCAGGTTTTTTAATTAAAGATATGTATCTTCCTGAGGTATTTGGTTTATAAGAGTTTCTGAGCTGTAGTTCTCATGCCAACAGCAGGTTTTCACCTTGCAGACAGATGCTGCCACCCAACAGCCACAAAGCAGATGTAAAATAAACGCTTGGCAGGAGACACTCACCCGCCTAACTTCCACCTCAAAAACTAAAGTAGAGTCTGGAGGGACACGGCCAGCCACTCCCTGAGCCCCGTAGGCCCATGCCGGAGGAATAATGAGATATCTTCGTCCTCCTTTCTTCATCCCCATCATTCCTTCTTCCCAGCCCTTTGGTTTTCAGACACACAACAAAAGAGAAAGCGAACAGTTTGATCAGTGACATTACAGTTTCTTTTAGTTACACTGATTAAGATGCTTCAGGCACCAGTTATAGAAGATTCCAGAACACATATAGAGAGATTCTTGTAAAATCCTATTCATTTTCAGCCTGCAGTACTAAACCTTTGTCTTACAACAAGCCATAATGGCCAATTATAAATTGCAACATTAACTTAAGAATAAAGATGCAGCTCCCGACATCTTCATAATGAAATCAAACAGATACAGCAATCTCTAGCATGAAGGATGGAGGCTTCCAAGGTCTCTGTACGGTTACAGATACCTGGTTCAAGTTTTAGATATCGTAACTTAAGCAGCTGTCACAGATGACACTGATATCCTGGAGAAAAGAACTGCACGCTGTGCTGTGTGCACAAGTTCTGCAGTTGCAGGTGGCTTGCAGGGCAGACAGCATTTCCCAGCATTCTGGGAAAGAACAGGACTCCACAGCACTGCGAGATCACTTCTGAACTGCTGTGGTTAGATTTACAAAACACCCACAGAAAACAGTTGTAGTGAAGGATATTTAGAAATCAGAGCAATGCAAACTGTCAAGTGGATGCCAGTATTTAACAGGATGACTACTACACCCAGGCAACATGAATAAGAAGATACACGTTAAAAAAAATGAAGTAGAAAAATAGCGCATCTTCAGCAAAGGACAACTTGTAACAGGTCATATATGAATTACTCAGGTAATGGAAGTGACCTGAACAAAAGCATCTCCGATTCACAACCTGATTTTACAGAATAACGTAAGGGAGTACCACACCACCCAGACTGAAAGATTATTACAGTCAAAACCCTCACGATTTGACTTAGAGGGTAAAACCACTCTAGGTAGTATCTTTTACTAGACCATCCTAAAACTTGTCAGTTGTCTTCACCCTCCCATGCCCTTCTCCCAGGTGTTGTATTAGAGCTATCTGATGCTCTGCTTCTGAGGCACAATGAGGGGGGAGGAATGTGAAACTCTTCTCAAATTGAAATCTTCCTTTAGAGAAGATTTCTTTAGAGATAGGGTTCCCTGAGAACAAGGTAATGGATTAAGTGACTTCCAGAAAAACAAAGACAAAAACACCAAAAACCCCAGCTCTTGAAAACAGGACGCTTCCTTTTTACCAAATAGGACAACTTCTTTCTAACACTGCCATTGAGAAGGAGACTTGGCTATACTGTGCAAGTTAAGAAGAAAATAAAGTTTGAGTGAGTCACTGTTACAGAGTGTTTTCTATCAAATGAAACATGTAACAGAAATAGCATATATGAATCCTGAAGATCTTCAGTAATTCAAAGCTCTGAGACTTCAATTATTACAATGAAAGTGCCAGAAGTTCTACCTTGATGACCTTCCCAGATCCCAGCTTTAGCCGCAACAGCTTGTCTTTGTTAACATTTGAGTCAAACACCTAGAGTTGAACAAAAACACAATACACGGATTGCCCAACTGCTTCAAGATTCTGAACGCTACTTTACACATTCCATAAACTCTTACAATCCCTTATGTGCTATTTCCCATTCTGCTACTTCCAAAATTAATTCTCAACAGATGCAAGACAGAGCATGGCTAGAGCTTATAGTCCATTGCACAGTACAATTTCTTAAAGTGACTAATAGCTGGAGACTCAGACTTTAAAACTGCTTTGAGCTTGATGTTCAGGACAGGATTGGGCCAAGTAAACCACTACACAACAGGCTTCTATCAAGCAGCAAACAACTGTCTAGAAATTTCGTACATTAAACCAAGACATATGCAGCTGAACAACTGTTTCAGGAGATTAGAAGTAAGCTCTGCCTATGTACCATTGGTACATAGAGAGAAGCGTGCCAGGCAGACCAAGAAAAACAAAAAATCCCCTAAAGATGAAAAACAGAAAGCCCTTTTTTATAGCAAAAAAGGTTCAACTGCAAATGGATGCAAATGCAAAACCCTTTGCTGTGAATTTCACTAATAGTAAAACCAGCAGAAGTGTTTTAAAGGTGGTGCTTTGAAACATCAAAGCATTTCTTTTGCTTATTAGTAAACTGGATTGGACACAGCTGTAGAGGATGTAAAAGCAATCTCATTCTGTTAACATTTGGAGATGTGCTTTGTGTCAGACAAGGCCCTTCTTATCACTTCCTCAAGCTGCTGCCAAAGGAGCATAGCTAGCTTCGTTGTCCCTTCTCACCATTTTTATTAATATTAATGTGTGAGAGTGCCTATGAAAGTTAAAAACACCTCAATCACCTCCTCCTGAAGAGTAATGGAATCCCTTATTATTCTACAGGTAACACATATGACCTCACTTATGGTGCCATAAGTGACTGAAAAAAATACCTTTAACATCAGCACCAATACTATGCTAAACGTGGCAGGTTCCTTCCAGGGACTATCACACTCAGTATTAGGAGGTAGCAGAAGTGTCTTTACCTGTCCAAGCCCGTTGTTCTGGAACAGCCAACCCGTATAAGCAATCTCCAGAGAGTCTCCTGCTTCTACTCCCTGCCCTTCTCCGAGAAGGAGATCCTGGTAGAGGACTGAATCGAGCACTGGGGAGCTGTTGCATTTGGCAATGCATACCTGCAGAAGGAAAGCCTATCAATGTCTCCGGCCATTAAAACAGAGTGGCAACTTCCACCGTGACTCATTACAGATCTGATCCATTTCTTACTGTACTGAGCAAGCCCGGGTTATAGATGCAACTTAAGAGTTGTTCCATGTTTCCTTGTGCTGAATTTTGCTGAGCTATGTAAGTCAATACCCTCTGCTCTGCAGAACCGTTGGTCTTACAGTACTTGAGAATCTCCATTAGAAATCCCATCAGAAGTAACAGGCTCCCTGCCTCAGAGGCCTGTATCTAATGAACAAAACTCAGCCAGGCTCATTGCAGATCTGCCTCATCACAGTCATGCAGATACTCAAAGCTAAACTTCAATGAAAAAGAACAACTCTGACTTAGAACCTTTCAGCAATAAGGTCCTCTCAAGAGATACATCTCGATTTGTCTATTGTTCTAAACAGGCCAGCAAGTCATACCTTGCACAGAGTAAGTAGTTACCTGTTTACTGAAATCCATTGCTGCCTTTTCTGACTCAAACATGATGGACCAGTTTTGTCTCTCATCATCATAGAAAGCACTGTAATTGTTGGGTTGAACCTGTGGGAAAGGAAATCAGTCCTATGTTACATGTGAAAAGATGCATTCAACTAAAATAAAAAAAAAAATCCACATCTAAAAGAAGCTTGAAGTAAGAGGAAGAATCCTGCTGTATTACTACCCAAGTTCAGAACACACAAATTAGCTTTTATTTATGTGCTCATTGTTGTGGAAAAATGATTGTAATTCAAATACTTGAGCAAATATTAAGTTCTTCATAGATGCTGCAGCTTTCACAAGATGAAAGCTTTTACAAGCTTCTTTGAAGCTAGGTTTTATAATATATACTGAGATTTTTAAGTGTAAGTAATTTCCTTTTTGTAAGTATTGATTATATTTAGACTTCCAGAATCAATTGGAGGAGTCACTCTTTCCTCACTTCTAAAAATCCATGTACCACTATGTACCACTAGCTGAGTACATAACCCACTAATCTTCCAAAATGCGCTTATAAAACTAAACTAGCATCCTGGTCAGAAATTTGGACTGAAATTCTATTTCAGAGTAGAATTTCTATCTATCAAATCAAGAAATTTTATGTCACCTGATGACAAGCTAAGAGCAGCAAATCAACACATCAATTTTCTGTAAAACTGGCAGAAAACAGAACTTCCTAAGAGATCCCATTTTAGGACTTGAAATGCTCCAAATTGTTCATAGCAGGAAAATGCTGAGTGTCAAATTTCTGAGAGAAAACATTTCCTTGCTATCATTTCCTTCTGCTTGCTCAGTTGAATTCTCTCAGTCACTTAACTACAAATTAATAGCAAGAGGAATTTTGTTCTGTTTCTGTCCATTGTAGGACTGCAAAACTCAAAACATCTCCTCTGTGATCTAGAGGTAATAACATACCTCCTACAGTGTACGAACGTGCATTATGAAATCTGCCGATGAAGTGCTCTGCAAAAGGCAGACGTAACAGTCTCTTGTGCAATACACATTAGGAGGAGGAGCAGAACAGCACTCCCAGTCACTGTGACACCTCTCGCTATGTCAGTCAGATGTTTGATCTCAAAGACTATAATTTAAGACTTAAGAAAGCATTTCAGAGTCAACTCCTGTTTGCTGTGAACAATACAGATCACTGGAAGCTTTCTCATCCAGAGTCTTACCGTGAGTATGAAGCCTGGATGGATCCTTGCAGTTGCGATCTGTTGCTGCTGACTGATGTAAAGGAGGATCCTGTACTGGATTCCACAAGGAATTGGGCAGGGAAGAAGAACAAACAGCAGAAACTCAAAACATCTTCAATTGTAACGTGCTTTGTCAAATTCTCAACCTAAGGCTGCAGAACTTATTGCCAAATACACCATGCAGCAGTATTTTTCACAGCAAAAATACTTAACACTGTATTTAACACAATTTTGTAACCTATTAAAAACCCTTAAAAATAGGCAAGCTTTATTTAGCTACAGGAATCGAGCAATTCAAACTAATTATTTTGCAATAAGCAAGATGCTTTAACTAATCCCGCATTTTTTGCCCTTACTGTGTAAAAAGATGGTGCACTAACCCTTCAATACATAAAACTCGTAATACATGGTATACAGGCACAAAACAACGTAAAAGATTGAGTAATAATAAGTTGGAGGGAGCTTTCCAAGTACTAAACAATGCAGACATAACATTATATTGACCTATTTGGCTCTACTAGACATGATCTAGTAAGGAAAAGTGCTTTCCTTTATGCACCTGTAGCAATGGCTTCTTCACTCCACACAGCTAGGTAGCCAACTGGAGTAATCCGCTAACTGTTCCCAGCTGGGCAGGCTGCAGTATTACAAAGGCAGCCTGAGAAAGGCTGAGTTAGCTTCCTTCTGCTAGCCCTGTCCTTCCCAGCTCCCCCACAAATGCCACACCTCAACACTTCTCAGATCAGCGACTCAGGAATCAGCTGACTAAAATACTTTTTTTTTTTTGTTCTTGCCAAAGCAGAAGCAACTTAGTGAGACAACATGAATTGGGGGATGGGAAACACCATAAATACCAACATCAAGGACAGATCAGAGTATTCAAAGTATCTTTTAAACACACCAATTTACTGGGCATCCCAGTGCTGCATTCTTAGATGAGTACTTGGGAAGGAAGGATTGGGAAGAAGAGATATTTTTGATACCAAACTAACAAAACTTAAGCAAAGCATCTCTGTACTTCCAGACAAAATTTTGCTTTATATTGATTTCCACATGCACAGATGTCAGATTCTGAATAAACATCAAAATCACTTCCACAAACATTAGAAAAGGTACAGCGCCTGAGACACTGCAAAATAAGTTGTAAGAGATCGTACAAGCTCACGGATTGCAGAAAAGAAAGATGTCAGCAAGGTAAATGGCTGAGCCATAAGAAAACCCAGGAGGGCAGTATGGGATAAGCAGCAGTGGAACTAAGACCTCCAACACGAAAAGCAAAGACATGCTGGTGGGCTCAGAGAAACACTGCCTCATACCAGCGCACTCTCGGCATGAAAATGTTAAAGTAGCGAAGTGTTTCTCACCTCTTTAGTAGCATGGTTCCCCACTACAGCGGCTCCATACTTGCCTTGCTTCAAGTACCGCCCATTTGTACTGGAAGACAAGTGAGATACTCAGCTGCAGAACCGCCCCTGCCTCAGATTTCTCCCTACTGTTGCTGAGCTTTTCTTCTTTACAGTTCATGTCCCTTTCCTCATGCCTAAAATGTCAGGCAGTCTTTCTCAGCTTAAAGACACTACAACTTTCTTGCTTGCCCACAGATTACAGGACCATACATTATAGAGTTTGAGTTGAACACTGCTCTTTTCACAGATCCAGGGCAAATGAGTTTTTACATGATGGCAGTGTCAAATGGACAGAGACTTTTACTGCTGTCACTCTATGCTCACACCTCAGTTCTCCACGAGGGAATGTATGAGACATAAGCATCTGACAGAACTGCCTGGAAACAGCGCAAATGTCCGGCCAGCAGCCCAGGATGCAGTTCCCTGTAACAGCCAAATCCAGAACTTGCTATTTATTTGACAACTGCGTAACCCCGAGCTGCAGCACAATAACCAAAACTCTTTTTGAGCAGAAGCTTGCATCGACTTGTAGCATTTCTACCATGCAGACACATCTCTATAAGCAATGGTCTCTTCCCACTCATCCAAAAATATCTTCCCTTAACCTCTCAGAAACACAGACTCTAAAAGGTCATGCAGGAAACCACTGCTGCACTTACTATCGATAAGCATGAACCGCAGTGGCCACGAACACTGACGGTGCTCCTGAAGCTGCTGGGGCCACAGGAGCCTTCTGGGCTGCCTGACCTGCTGAAGAATAAAAAGCAGGAACACCCGTCAGTGATACAGAACTGCCACATTCGCTGGCCGGTGACAATGCCACGACACATTCCTTCCCCCAAGGAAAAAATAACTCCAGAAGAGAGCAAAGAAACAGAGTGATATTCCAAAGTCACCAAAGGCCACTAGAGTAACCAGGTGCAGAAAGGGTACTAAAGGAAGAGAGTATCATTAAAGAAAAGCTAAGTGAATTCTTTGCCCTGCTGTTCTTCACAAAGGCCCTCATTCTCCCAGCAAGACACATGCTGCTAAGTTTTTTCCCCACGCTCAAGCCCAGTTACTTGCCAGCTGCTGTTTGACCCTTCTTAGGCTGCTTTGGTGCAGTGTACTGGAAGAATTCATTTCCGTGGCTTGAGACTGTTTGATCCAGACCAAAGAGAGAGGCCAACCTAGCGCTAGAAAGAGAAACTAATTAATTCACCTTATTTAACACGGGCTTTATAGACAAGGAACACCATTAATCATAAGTTATATAAAATATAAAGTGTTTACCATCACTTTAAAGACAAAGGAATGCATGTTAAGTAGTTCTATACTCATTAGGCATTTAATTTTGAATAAGCAGAACTTTTAGATGGAGAGGTTGGGGTAAGCAGTACAACTGTGTTTCATTTCCTCAAAAGCTACTGTAAGGAACAAACAAGGACTGCAGCTACACCAAAAAAGGAGTTACTTTAAAGCAATGACTAGGACTGCCCTCATACGAAATAGTTGCTGAAAAAACTACGTGGAAACCGAGAGGCCACCATTCAGCACTAGAATTTTTCTTCTCAAAATGTCCAGGAAACTATTCTTCCATTAAGTCTTACAATGGCAGACGCTCTTCCGTCAAAGGGCTGAAGGTTTAATGCTGCAGGCAAGCAGGTTATTCCTACAAGACATGTCGTTGGCAGTTTTACTGCTTTAAGCCCCTTTAGGCTCACCTACTCCTGGTATCACGGGACAAGTGAATAATTCAAACTACGAAGCAGAATCCACAAAGGACACCACCGCTGCCAGTGGACCTGCAGCATTTTACATGAGATGCTTTAAAAAAAATAACCGTTTACTAGAACGAGAGAGGGTTAGTTTACAAGACTTGTTAAACAGAAGATCCTCGAAGGGGGTGGGGAGTTAGCACAGCTGAAATAACAACTGCCGAGGAATTACAAGGGATCTTCGAGTGGCACCAAGTTATTTAGCGTCACGAAAACTGAACGTGCTACACATTAAAACGATACCAACAAAAGCTGAAAACTGCTGAACGCGCTTGAAGTAGCCACCCCTGTTTAAAAATCCTCCAACGTGGCATTTTCAGGACCTCCCGCTTACACCTTTATTTAAGTGAAAACCTGGGATTTCTTTCACCCGTCCCCTCCGTTACAAGCAGCAAGCCCCGAGCAGTCGCTCCTTCTCCTTCTGGAAGGGCTCACGAAGGAAACCCTGCCGGGGTCTCCAGGCAGGCAGATTCAGGCCCCGGAGCCCCCCCACCCCGTCCCCAGGCTGCCTCCCCCCCCGCCGGGCACACCGAGGGGCTCGCAGCGAGCCCGCTCCGGCAACCAGCCTCCTCCCGGGGGGGACACCGGGCTCCCCCTCCGCCCCCACAGAGCGGGACAGGTGAGGGGGGCACGGACCCGGCGCTAAATCCAGTCACGGGAGGGCGGCTCCCCGCCTCGGGTCCGACCCCGCCGGGTGGCGTTCGCCGACCGGAGAGGGGCCGGCGGAGCGGCCCGGCCGGCAGCGGGGAGGGCTCCGCAGGGCCTCACAGGCCGTGGGCCGGCCCGTCGCTCACCGGGCCGGGCGGGAGCGAGGCCCAGCCCCGGGCTGCGCAGGAGACGGCAGCGCCGCCCGCGCGGGGCCCGACCCTCAGCCGCAAAGGTGGTTCACCGGCGCCGCCGCCCCCTCACGGCGGCGGGGAAGGGAAGGGTGGCCCGGCTGCTCCCCGCCGGCCGCTCACCCGCTGGCAGGCGACAGGAAGTCCGCGTCGTCCTCCTCCGCCCCGAACATGGTCGCGGACCCGCCGCCACCGTTCCCCGATGTCGTAAACGCGTTGCGCGGCAGCGGAGCGCTTTCCGGCCGCGGCGGGACGGGACCGGGGCGGGGGAAGGAGGAAAGAGGAAGGGCAGCCACGCGGGGGCGGGGCTTAGCGGACACGTCGAGGGGGCGGGGCTTGGCGGAGGGGGCGGGGCTTGTCGGGCGGGGCTGGCAGCGCGGGGTTGGCGGGACGGAGGAGCCGCGGTCTCGCGGCGCTCGCGTGGTGAGTGACGTGCCGGTGTCAGGGGGCCTCGTGCCCCGCGCCTCCCCCCCCCCCTCCGCCGCCTGAGGGGGCCCGCGGCCGCCGCTACCCCCGGGCGCCCTTGGCGGGACGCGGGGGCCTCGGGCCGGGCCGGGCCGGGCCGGCTGTGAGGCGGCGGGGGGGCGGCCTGCCAGCGGCGGGGTCACCGCGGGGGTGCCTGAGGGGGCAGGCAGCCCCGGGCCGGCCCGCGGCCTAGGGGAGCAGCGGGCCGCGGCCTCGGCGGGACCTTGCCGGGGCTCGACCTCGCCGGGGTGCGGAGGGGGCCGGGCGGCCCTGCGGCAGGCACCCCCGCGGCGGGTCCGCCGGGTGCCCGGCGGCGCAGGGAGAGGCTGCCGGCCTGGCTTTGCGAGCGGGAGCGCGTTTGTTCCCGAGGTGAGGGCTGGGCGCCCCGAGTCGCCGTGCGCTGCCCTTGCTGTGAAGGCATCCCGCCGTTCTGCCCCAAACCCGGGGGGAAGCCGTAGCCCCTCCGGGGCTGGGTGGCCGGCCCGCCTCCAGGGGACGGTCTGGCTTTGCCGGCGGGTGGTTTCGTTGCTCCGCTTGTGCGGCTCGGTATCCCCGCTGCAGGTCTGTGCTACGGGAAGGCTGGGGACACGCGGGCACTGTTATGCTCCAGATTTGGTTCTCGTACTTCTAAGTTACCGAGGGGCGACAACTGCTGTGTGACACGCTTTCTTCTCAGCATCAGAATAGTTTCTTGGTTTTAAAAACATCTGAGCTGGCCCTCGCTAAGCAATTTTCCTCCTTTGCCTTGTAGCTTGAGAAATATGCCTCTTTTGTTGGTGATTTTTTTTTTGTTTTCTCTTGAAAAGCTGGTATCTCTAGGTGCTTTGTGAGACCCGCTGCCTTGTCTTTAAATGCAGCACTTCGGAACCCGAGGATGCTGAAATGCGGCAAAACTGAACGCAGGGGAGAGCAAAACGGCAATAAGGGCTGAATAATTTCCTGGCTTTGGATATTTTCTGGCACTGATTGGAAATTTGTAATAATAGTTACTTTTAGGATGTTTGAGTCCGAGCACGAAGTTGCTAGGTCTGTTGTAGCGCTGCGTTTGCAGTAATTTGAGGGGTTTATTGCAATGAGAATACAGCACGACTGGGATATCGGTGATTTCAATTCTAAAGGGAAAAGACACGGGGAAGCATTAAGTAGCTTTTTCATTGCAGAATACGTGATTATTTTAGAATGAAACGTGCAAAGGGTCAAAAGCCTTGTTTCTGTTTAAAAAAAACCACAAAACCACACACACACAATAGTTATACAATAATTTGATGTAAATTCCTAATGGGAGCAGATTGGTCCTATCTTGATATGGCAGGTGGACATGAACTTCAAATAGGAGTTGTGGTTCCTACGTTCCTTAGATGAAAAGATAACTTGTTGCTTTGCCTCCTTCCGTATTTCTACCAAGTTAGCACTCAAGATATATTTTTTAAACAGTGAAGAAGACCTATGTGGCTAAGTCCTAGTGTTGCACTTGAATTTAGGGTTTTTTGGGTACAGGTAATGTTACGTCTGTACCCAGCTTTTTCTTTTTTTTTTTTTTTTCTTTTTAGTACGAAGTTTAACTTCGACTGTTGGTAGCAGAAACAACAGTCCTGCTACAATCAAGGATTCCTGTCCTGTGAACAACCTCTTAGCTGAGAACCTGATGTGCTTTCCCACACTGGGATTCAGCACTGGCAAGTCTTAATGTCAGTGAGGGTGGGTAGGTAGCTGGTAGGAATATGTCCTGCAGCACAACGGCAAGTGTCACGTCTAAGCCCTGTCTTAGCCACTTATTTTTTTTATTTAAGCTTTGTTCATAGCCCTCTTCTGCATTTGAGTTTGCAGTGGGCTTGTGGCTCCACATGAGTTCACAGTCATTGACCGATTTTTCCTGTTCGTGCTCAAATTCCAAGCTTCAGAATGCTTAATAGTATGACGTTTTGTGCAAAGGTGGATTAAACTCTTCACAAGTATTTATTAAATATACTTTTAATCCGTTTGATCTTAATTTGCCTCTGCTTGAGGCTGAGGTAAATAAAGCTTTTGCAGTATTTTTAATGAGTAACAATATGTGATCTTATAGGGTAAGTTATCGTTCAGTTTAATGGTCCCAATTAATACAATTTATGATGTAATATTTCCTGAGGCTTTCGTCAAGCTTTGGATTATGCGTTACTTTTTTTCTCATCCTTCATTACAAAGGGGGCACTGGAAATAATGTGTAAATATTGCTATTTAAATGCATGTTGGCTTCATAACTGTGGATGTGTCGGTGAAGCTGACTGTGACTGCCCTGCTGCACAATACAAAATTAAAGTGATGCTTTTTGCTATGAATACAAAAATTTTTGCAGTAAGCAGGTTTTTTCTTCTTCCACTCCCCCCCCAAAAAAAAAAAAAAAAAAAAAAGGATTGAAAAGAATAAAACTAGCAGGAGTTGCAGGCTCCCACACAATTTTGTATTGAGAACTGAGAAATTTTGTATGGCTGTTTTCTACTGAGATTTCACTGCTTGTTGGAAGTTACAGAGAATTATTTTAATTTCATATCGGATTTCTAATCTAGAGCAGCTTTTTAACTAGGCTGAGAATTAGAATAATTTCTGCCAGTAGAGAGGAAGAATTAAATAAGCTTTCCAAGTCACTTTTGCATGTTTGCTTTTTTGTTTTAAAGGTATAGTCCCTGCCACTTACTCTGACTTGGAGTGGTGCAATGACAGGGAGGTTTGTGTTTTCTTTTTTTTTTCCTTTTTAGAAAAGAGGCTTGGGAGGATTCTTCTCTCACTTACCCCTTTGCAGTGTAACTTCAAGTTTTGGATTAGTGAGACACTATACCTGAACAAAAGCTTAACGCTTGAGAAGGGAAGGTGTTGAGAATACTAATCTTTAACAGTCTTCTAGTACAAATAGATGAGAAGACCTACTGTATTCACATGGTGAGTTTTGAGGCCGGGCCCTAAGGAGCTTCCTTTTGGCTGTCTTGTTTTCCAACCAGACATTAGGTCAGAGAGAAGACAGAACTTTTTGTTCTTTGAAGTAAAATGTAATATTTTCTCCTTTCCTTTTTGGTTTCTGTATTTGCTATAAAGACCCCTCTACCCAACAGGAAAATTTCATGCCCCTGCAGACCTGCCTTCTCCACACTTGGCTGAAGGTCACCCTGAAAGTTAGCAATAATCTGCATCAGAATTCGGTGAAGTTGAGCTGAAGCAGACTGCCAGCGTGAACTTCTCCAAAAGTCTGCCAGGAAATCGCTGTGAGTCTTGGCAATTTTTTCTTAGGGAAGGATGAAAAAGACTCAGTCTAGTTTATGTTGCTTTTCTCTGGGAAATCCAATCTTAGTTATACTCCATTGCATTTTGTTTCAATCTGGTTTTCTGGAAATGTTCCCAATCAAGTCCCAGGGGACTCGAGACCAATGATTTTTTCATTAACCTCTTTTTCAGCTGAAAGCTGGAATCTGCTAATGCAGAGAATAATGGGACTAGTTATTGTAAACGAATTAAACTCCTATTTTGCTGCACTACAAATTCACTGTCTAAAGCCTTTCATTTGTTGGTCCTGGAATTAGACTTTTCTGGTTTAGAAGCCAATCTAGAAGCGGGAGGCTGTGATGAAATACCTCCTTTTTGTCCTTCCTTCTCTGTTTCTACAGTCTTTAATGTCGTCTTCCCAACATAGGTTTCACAACATCTTTTCTTCCCTCTGTCTCACCAGTTCATATCTGCAAGGGTCCTGTTGGTTTCCAGTGGCACTTGAACAACTGTGATCGCTAGCTAGAGCAATTCCTTCTGTGGAAAATATTTTAAAATTTTCTTTTTGCTCTTTCAGTCTGCACATTTATAATATTAGAAAATCCCACAGTTGTCGTCGTACCACAGATGTGAATGTCATTTATAATCTGTTTAAAAAGTTGTACATGCATATAATTGGTTCACTCTAATGTTTATCTAAATTAACATAGCAGACCATGGTAGCTCTAGATCACGGGCCAAAATGTTGTAAGTGATCGAGCATCTTCTGTTCTCACTGGATGCTCAGCACATCCTGATATCAAGCCTGAGAAGCTGGGAGAAAACTTGGAAAAGAATACAGCTGTTCTGCCATGAAACTAACAGCAAGTGCACCAAGTTCTCTCCTGAGGCTTTGTGAGTGCTATTTCACTTTAACAAAGCCTTCTTCTCCCACACATGCTCATTAGTTATCAAGGATTCAAATCTCATTCTTCTGATGAAGGTACCTGAGCTTGGAATATGAGCTTTGATATATTTAGCTGATCTTTTGGCTAACCTGGATAAGAGAAAGCTTGACAGTTGGCTTTTTTTTTAAACACTTAATGCATCTCTTCTTGGGGGAAGGAGTGTATATGGTAAATACACTTTCAGGTGTTTTCTCACGTTAGAGATAATTTAATTGGACTTGGATCTGTAGGGTTAAAAAGTACTTTCAGACCACCTCCAAGATGCAGTGCACTTCTGAGCTTACAAGCTAATGCTTGTTAGCCAACCGGCTAGCCTGCTCCTTTGTGAGCTTGGAAAAGCAGCTATCTGAAAGGTATGTGGCTTCAGCCTCCTGATGGAGATGCTCGTCCCTGTGACCCAACCTGCTCCTTGTCTGATTTCTTTCAAATGGTGAATGTACTCTGTATGGGAAAACTGAAGCAGCTCTGTGCATCCCGGTGCGGGCTGAGTGCCCGGCCTCAGTGCGCTGTGCAGCTCAGCAGCTCCCTGCAGCTCCTGGCTGGGTTCCTCCATGTTGTGTCTGGACGGAGGCTGCACTGAGAGCCAGGGATCCGATTAATCAGTTACTACCTCAGTTAACTTTTCCTGCTCTGAAGGCATTGTACTAAAGAGACTTGACAGCGTATTGTCACAGCTTGACTGCGTTTTCAAGCTTGCATCCTTTACTTGGGAAAGAAAAACACTAACAAACGTGGAGTAGACTCAAAGCCAACGCTCCCAGCAGGCAGGCGATCCCAGTTCATTCTCCTCCAGCCCTCGGGAAGTGACCACAGCGGCTGCTGTCAGTGTAGCACTCCGTGGGAGGGCAGCGAGATACCATGCACATTTCTGACATGGTAAGTCAACCCTTGTACATCAAAGTGATAAGGGAAGTAGAAGCGCAAGCTCCTGAGGAACACACCCAGCCTTGGAATACTGGGGAAGTGAAATGCAGCCCACGGTGTTGGTCTGGTTTTCTCAGTTGCCTCTTTTATGGTGTCCTTGTTTGATCTCCAGGTCTAATGGATTTGACAAGAGACTGAGTCATGATTTCTGGGTTCTCTGCCAGGAGAGTTTTATACAAATCAAGTTACCATTGGCTTTGGTGCCCTTCATTAACTTGGGGTAAGACATTATCTCACAAGGACATACTGAACCTTAATGTTTAAGGTGGTGTCAGGTGAGACTGAAGGATGCTGGAGGAAAATGTTACAGGTACTGTCAAATTGAAGCCCAAACAATTTAAAAGAAAGTGAGCTGGGAGTTTTACAGCTGCCCTCATGTTCCTGCTACAGGTTTGGCTGTACTTGTAAAGCCATTTTTGTGCTGCTCTCTTCATACAGGGCATAAACACAAAGTAGTGTCCTTGGCTATAAGATGTCCTGCTATATGGATAGTAAAGCCTAATATGCTTTATTCTGACTGTTTTGCTTCTTTGATAAGACGTAGTAGTTTAAAAAACCTTTTGGCAGTAGCATGACTTTCCTTAATTTGCTGAATTCCTGAAGTAAAACCATCCCGTACATCAGTAGGATCATGTGCACTGCTTGCCAGTTGATCCCTTTTTGTGCAACTCTTGCTTTTGATCTTGCTTGAAACCACTGCCCCTACAATAAGGGCACTTGTATTGCAGAGCACAGTACAGCTATACTTCTTCCACTTTTTCTCCTTCGTCACATTTTTTCTTCCGTAGCAATTGCTGACGCCAGCTTTCCGATCAGACAGGTCAGAAAGCCAGCTACCCTGGCAGGGTTTGTCTTGTACACGTTGTTGAAGAATTTCTGCACAATTTATGATATATCTGCCTTGTTATTTTTTACCACTCCCCCAAGCTCCTAAAAATTGGCCTGTAGCTTTGAAAACGTCGCATTTCTTCATTATGGGGTAGATACTAAAGGAAACTAAGCTTGCTTTGTTACAATATCCAAAAGCAAGCAAAGCGCTGATTTCTCTGTCAGAGAAATTAATGTTTGAAATGTGTTTTGTGTAATGTGTTTGAAAGTCATCTCTGCAACACATTTAATCTGGTCAGGGAGTTCTAAAATCTCTTTGCATTTTCGCAAGTATCTCGTGAGGAAGACTCGGGAGTTACTTTCGCTATTACGGGGAGCTTTATGTGAGCATCCCAGTCCTTGGTCTGGTCCTAACATGATTGCAGCCCACTGAAGGCATAGTCCGAGCAGTAAATGTTTATCTTGGATCATATGAAATCTTTGGCTGTAACAATAGGGATTGTCAATGTTTTGTGAGGGATGGTTTCACCCCGAGTAGAACGTAGCAGAAATCCCTGCTGCTTCAGCCCTTACCCCCATTTTGCACAGCTAGGAGAAGCTGAATATAAATATTTCCCACTGACCATATTGCAAGTAATGGGTCTGGTTTGAAATAGGCTGCAGGTCAGGCAATAAATAGGCTTAAAGTGGAGTAAAAGTGATCATAGCTAAATCCAAGCAGTAGTTAATGATTAGCCTTTGATATAGATAATGATATGCGTTCTGCTTGTCAGCATTATCTGAAAGTTTAGAAACTTTGATCCGTCTCAGACTTGTTGCCTGTTTGGAGAAGACTGCTTTCCTGGAGGTAGTAGATGGAAAACCTGTCTCTGGAATAGTAAGTACTCAGCTTTCTTTAGCTCTGAATCATTTCTGCTTTGGATTAACAGCTCTGTGGCAGTCCAAGGGTTTGAAAGCTAAATGAAAAAAGCAGTCTTCGAAGCTTTTTCTCAGATTGGTTTATTGTCACTCGTAACAAAAATAAAAAAATTGTTGATCGCTATTTGTTCTAGCTTTCCATGCCCTAGAGGTTTTCCTGTCGGAGGAGTGTCATGAGGCCAAGGCTCTTCCAAAGGCAAGTTCCTTCCCAGAAAATGGCTTGATTTGATTGGCCTTTCCCTCTTCTTGCTATCGTAGGAGATCTTCTACCTCGCTGAGTTGACTAAGAGTGAAGGTGGGATTGTATTTTTGCATTTCCAAAAGTTAAAATGTAGAGGTTCTCTCTTCTATGGGCTAGGGCTATGAATTTGTTCTCCGAACTCCTACAAGTATTTGCATTACTACCTGGAAGCTATTTATATGTCACACGTTCCATCCTCTTGCTGTTATCCGACATCACGGAGCAAGAGTAGGGAAGTGCCTCTGGTGATATATATTTTGGTCTTACCTGTCTGCCGACACAGAGATCGACTTCCTGGGCTTAATTAAAAACACAGTGGAATGGATTTTGCTGATGATGACCTATGTTCTACCTTGCATTTTGCTCAGAAACAGCTTCAGGCTTCTGAAAACAACAGGGGTTTTGAACAATTTAAGAACAAAATAATTTGATTTTTGGCCGTGGTGGAACAAGCTTTTGTTTTGAGGGAGAGTCATAGATGGTGATGCAAAGTGAAATGAACACGCATTCATTTCCCTTCTGCAAGCAGGTAGAACGTCAGTGTTTTTCTAAAAGTCAGTCTTGCGAACTATTAGGTCTTTATTGAAAAGCCTATATTTAAAAGGTGACCCTGACACGCCAGAGTAGGAGTTGGAAGTCCCAGCGTATTCCTGTAGGAGCTGACATCAACAACACATGGCTATTGCGGCAATGTCTGGCACAGGCTGCAATGTGACAGCTCCAGGGAAGATGAATGGTTGAGTGGCCACTTTAAAATGCTGCGTCCACACATGGACGCATCCTACATCTAAGGAGTAACTGTAGACAAACAACTTTTTAAATATGAAAAGAAAGGAGTGAAATGTGCTCCTGGGATTGTTATGCAAGGAAGCTTTCGCATGTGGTAGAAGCTAATGCACAATGAAGGTGTTTCTCTGTGATGAGTGTGTGGCAGTACTGGACATGTAAAAACATACATGAATTGCTTAAACCAATATGTCTCATATCATGTGTGTGGAATGGATTCCTAAAACTTAATTAACAAGGAGTTCTGGAGGGTGGTTTTCTTCTTGTCCAGATTCTCAAAACACACCTGAAAGCCAGTTCAGAACTTGTACAAGTGTTGCCTTTCCTGGGCTAAGTCTGGTTATGATGTTGAAAAACAGCCAGAGGGGAAAAATGAGCTTATTTTCCGCTTGTGCAGGTTTGTGTAAATGGCTAGGTTGTTATCAGCTGATCCATTAACTTAAAACTATCTTTGTTACCACTGCACTGCAGTGCCTGAGGCATTGTCTGAGTTCAGTGGACGGAAGATTTCTCTGCCAAAGGATTCGCTGGATGGTCAAGAACAGGAGCTTCTTAGTTCAACTACAGGACCTGTATCTGGGTCCGTAAATGATGGCCTTGCTTTCCAGAGCACAGAGCAGCTCCTCGCCATCTCTGCAAGAACTGATAAGTCCTTGACACGTACAGGTTATCAAACTACATGTGCAGACGTCATGCGCAGGGTGGTGACTGGGCAACCTGCTCCAGCTGAGCCTGCTTGAGCAGGGAAGTTGGACTAGATGATCTCAGGAGGTCTCCTAAACCTCAACAGTTTTGTGACTGAAAATCTTAACTGCAAGTCCTCCTGCGGTGACATGTGGAACAAGGGCAAGTGGGGTAAGATCTGGGAATCTTCTGTGAGTCTTCTGAATCATCTCTGTTGATGGACTTTAGGCTCCCTTTTATGAGGCCTGTAATAAACCGATGCCATCCATTTTATTACCCTCAGCATTAGTTTTATCTACGTGAGACAAAGGTATTTATGATGTTGCTAGATAGCATCTGTAATCTTGCACCTGCATTAAAGGCCAGGTAATGCATTTTTAGGGCACATTGAGTCACATTGCATTTTTGCAGCTGAGGAAACTTCTGCTTGCTTACTTGGGAATGCACTTGCTGACTCCTGGTTTCATTTTGTGTCTCCTGAGATTATTTTACAGTCTTATAGGGCTTAAGGCTAGAAGGCACCCTTTGAAATAAATCTGGTCAGAGCTGTTTATACTGTTTAGCCTGGTATGTGTCCTTCCTACTTCAACAAATCATGCAGCAATGGTTTATCAGGTATTAACTTGCAAGTAGTACCTTGCAAGCGTTCCTTATAGATTGAATGCTTCTGCATGTGGCCACTAATGGTCACAAACAATAATACAACTCCCTACCCTCTGGACAGAGACACCCTTTTTGTGTGAGATAGGCTGGCTCTTTTTCATACATACCACTGCTGCGGGTGGCGTGAACCTGCAGGAATCTGGATGATGAATTAGTGAGCATGATGGCGAATCTTGTGCACAAAAGGTTTTTCCTTCATTTTAAGATTTAAGTTTTCCCTTCATTTAAAAAAAGTCTGTTGTAGGTAGAAGAATGCGTGCTAGAAGCTGTTCTTGATCAGGACATATAAAATAGGAAGAGAAATTCTTCACTAGGCCTAGGTTTTCTACGGAAGCAGAAGTTGTCTAAGATACAGTTCCAAATACTAATTTTTTTTAGATTAAAAAGTTTTTGAAGAGTATTGCAAGGCTCAGGACTCTGTCCCATTTGCTCCTCAGCATATGGTGAGGCAGCAGGATGTTTCCTGCTCTCTGGCCATATGGGTCACATCTCCCTGGTTGCCATTCCAGTGCTCGGTTGTGTAACATCTCTGCAGAAACCACTGCAGAGGATAAGGAAGTATCTATTTATTCAAGAAATTATGTAATCTTGGAAAATATGGGTCACATGGCACTTCTTTTCTGTCTCCTCTTCCCTGCTGCTGTCCCGTTTCTCTCCACCAGTAAGAAGGAGGGTTAAGCAGCTTTCTCCAGCTGACAAGTGAGCACTAAGTGGTTTTTAGCGAGAGGGTCCTCAGGTGAGGATTTCTGACCGAAATCGTCGTCGTGCCCAGTAAGCAGACTGCACTCAGCTATTCTGGCATCCCAACAAGGCCTGTTAAGCCACTAGGATTTTCTGCCTTCTCTCTGCTTGAACACAGCATGGTCCCTGGGGGGAAGGGGAGCCCTTCAGGTTTCTCCTCCCTGGATGCTGAATACTGGGTATGTTGTGACATGGGTACGTATTACTGTGTTACTGTTTCATACCCTTGATGGTCTGAGGAAGAGAGGTGAAGCTGTAATAAAGTGGCCTGTCAGACTGTGGTCCTGGGATAATTGCTTCAGAAGTCTTTGACATGCATAGGGAGTGCTGAGGTTCTTCTGTAGATGCCTCCTGGGAATTGCCTTTGATGGAAACTTGTTAGTACTAGCTCTGAATTCACGCTGGCATTGGCTATAAGGGATTTTGCTGTCTGACATGCTTATGTAGGAGCCCTTTAGCCTGGATGTTTTATAAAGAAATTGTAATGTAGCATCCTCTGTCAGTTTTGGCATCTCTAATGCCATGCTTTTCTCTCCAGATGAGTGTTTGAGTCAGCTTTTGTATGGCATCATCTCTGCTTTGGGAGCTGTGGGACTGGCATTCACTCCTCAGGTCTTGCGTGTTCTGAGATGCCTCAATTCTGCTGCTCTCCAGAAACTTCTGTGCTCTTGGGTGTCAGAAAAGGGGGACGACTGTCTCATCCGGCTAGACAGGAAGGAGAACAATAAACGGTGCAGAGCAAATATAGGATCTGAAAGGCTACTGGTGGAAGAAATAGAGAAATAAAAACAGGGAGGGGGGAAGTAATGCACATGTACAGAGCGGAAGAAATTGTGCTCGTGATGGGCTTGAGCATGGCAAGTCGCTCCTTCTGAGTGCAAGAGTCACAGGCCTGCTGCAGAACTGATCTGCTCTGGCTTTGGTACCCGATACAATGCTTGCATGTCCTTGTTTTCTGTGCCCAGCGAGAAGAGCTGGCTGGAGGTGGGTGCTATTCTGTTGGAGCTGGAGCAGTAACGTGAAAAAGGGGAAAGTTTTGTGACACTCAGAGATAAACAGGCAAACTTTGAACTATTGAAGAGATCCTAATTGCCTTTCAATTGGTACCACCTTTGACACCGTTTGAGTTCACTGTCTGCTGATGTAGCATCTCACCTTTCTGAATAGTGACTATAATGTTTATTGGTGTTCGTTAGCAGTAAAAAAAAAAAACTTGCAGTTGACATGTCTGTTCCTGGCCTTCTGCTTCTGGTCAGTAGGTGGGCGGCTCTGGGCCAAGCGAGCTGTGCTTTGTTCCCTGAACTGCACTTTTGATTTGCTCAGCTTATAATAGTCCCTCTGGCTGGGGTGTCGAAGACAGCCAAGGGTGGAATATGGTCAGATCCTTTGAAAGTGTCCCACTGGGGACTTCAGGTTAATTTGAGCTCACTCGGGTTGAAAGTGCTTGTGTTTTATCAGGATGGTAGCAGGTTGTTGCTGGTGTAGTAGAATACTTCAGTTCACGTCATTTCTGACATCTCTTTCTCCAAAACTTTTTTGCTGTGTCCTGCCTGGCTGTCCTCTGTGTGGATAAGAGCCGTGCATGCTCAGTTCACCAACCGTCGTCAGCCTCGTGACAGCTTTCAGCATCTGTCCATCACCCAGAAATAACTCCCTTGAGCCACGCTTCTGTGACAGATGTGCAGTCAGCAATGTCTGCAAAACAGATGAGCACTAGGCTGCATTTTGCAAGCCCGTACCCTGTGGTGTTCACAGGAGCTGCCAGATCCAATTCTGGTGTCATTCCTAGTATCATGCCCTTCCTACCGTTTTGCATTTGTCAGGGCAAGGACTGTGTTGTATTTGCAATGGCTTGAAAATGATCTAGTCAGATGTACCCACTGCTGTATTCTGAGCCCAAAAGCCCATTGCGCACCTTCAAAAACTTTTTCACTTTTAGCACTGTATAGGGGATGGTAAGAAGCAGCTTGTTGCTGCTGTGCTGAAGAGATGGTGTTATTGTCTCATGCCCTGCCAGGAGTGGGGCAGCCTGGAGAGCACGTGTAGGTGGTGATTCCAAGATTTGGCCCAACAGTTGGAGGCATGGATTGGTCTCTAAGATTGCAGTTCTTTCAAAAGAAAACTTAATGTTCGCTAGTCTGTGTGGGAATGTGCGCAGGATTCTCTTGTAGATGAGGGGAGGTTCTACTGATTCCTGTGCTGATGCAGTCACCCCTCCATTGCTGACCTAGAATTTGTGAGAAAAGAGACAAACTGAGGAGTGACGGCATTGGTTCTGTCACCTCTTGCTGAAGGTTGATGAGGTCATTGTGGAAGTAATCTTACCTGCTCTACTGAGGCAAGGATTGAGAGGTGGCCAGCACAAGCATTGTAGGATAGGATAAGATAGTTAAGTTGGAAGGGACCTACAACAATCATCTAGTCTAACTGCCAGGTTGTAGCTTGGTGGACTTTGGGACCCTTTGTGAGACAGCAGAGGATCACTCTTGGATCTCGATGCAAAGCTTTGTGTGCGTTCCAAGTGCTTGAACCTGGGCTGTAAGTGTCAGACTTCTCTAGCAGAAATGAGGTTACAGCCACGAAAACTCCTCAGTTTTGCCATGCTTCTCAGGAGTATCCTTCATTTATTGCTTTTCTATCTCCTGTAGTTTCAGTATGGCTGAGCAAAAACCTTGTCCAGAGAGGAGTCTGTTCGTTGCTCAGCCTGCTTAACTCACCATTGTTCTCTCCATCTGTACACATCTCTTGTCAGCATTTCTCAGCCTTTCCTCCAATATTATCAGTCTTACAGTCTTAGGTTTTCTGCTCTGCGGGATTGTTTTCTGCTGCTTTCACTTCATTGGGCCTGTTAGTAATGACATGGGCTGGCATGATGCTCTGCTTCACGAAGTTCAGTGCATTGTCTGTAAAGAACAGTCTGTCCTTAGTTTGGTTTTTTTTTCCTTGTTCAAAGATTTAGAGATTTCCTGAGGAGTCTGCAGAAGCTGGAAGATTAGGAATGACCATCCCCTTCTAGGGAAGCAGATCAAGCAGGGTCTCTAACAGACGGTGACCAGACAAGTTTGCTATGAAAATAAACTCCATCAAAGGGATGTGATTGTAGCCATGCTGAGAGGAAGAGCTCCAGCCCCTCCTCTAGTAATGGGGATTGTGCTAAGTGAGTGCGACCAGCTTTGTCTTAGTTGTATAGCTGAGTGTTGCTTTGGTTCAAAGCAAAGGACAGGACCTTAAGGGTTGAACCAATGCTGATACTTTATCAACTTCTTTTAATCTTCATTTTAATTAAAAGTTGATTAATGTATATAACTGCACCGAGCTGCCAAATAATGTTGTGCAACAGCAGGAAGCCTGTGTGAGCCAGCACCTCAACTGGAATCCATAGTCTAAAATTGGACCACCTTTTTTTTTTTCTTTTCCTGTGCCCATGAGTGCTATGCGGTAGTTAGATGTGGAGGGTGCAGCCTGTCTCTTGGGGACGGAGCAGCCCTATAATGAGAGGGACAAACGTGTATTGGTACAAGTGTGGAATGTGGGAAGGAAACACAAGGATTTGGTAAGAATAAAATAAGCAAACAGTGGCAGCCAGGAGCCCTGAAGGATAGAGGTTTGCAGCTCAGATAAGTGTGAGAAAACAGCAAAATGACTCCACTTTGCAAAGATCACAAGAGAGCCCTGCCAAGACCCGCAGACCCCCCATGAGTTCCCCCAGGCACCGAGGAAGGGGCATGTACTCTCAGAGCGCGATTATTGGCCCCAACCGTGTGATCTGGCTGTGCTGCAGAGAACCTGAACTGAACTCTGGCTTAATCCTTCACCCCCAAACTTCCCTGCATGGGTGGCATGAGGCTTGGTTCCACTCTCTCCCCTTATCCTGCCTCTAGGATTTGCCAGGGTCGCCTTAAGAAAGGGTCTATCTCAACCTGGGCAAATACCGTCAGTCGTGGGCATGGCTCATGAACAACGGAGCATTTTTGATATGCCATGTTCTCTGCCATCACCTTCAGCATCCACGGCTGTGCTGTAACGGTTCCAGCCTGGGATCCTTGATGGGATCCTTGATGGAGGTGATGACAGAGGATCAGTTCTCCTGCGTGGCTTTCTCCCCTCATGAAAAACTAACAGCCCTGTAGGTTATTTTTAAAAGCCCATTCTTCTGCTTGTATTGTGTATGATAGCTGCCAAAGAGCTGGTCTCTACATGCTACTGGCTTGGCTGCGTCTCCCTTCTAACGTCCCTGCTGACTGCTTCCATCTCTGCATGTCACAGTCTGCCCAGACATCATCCCCTTTCAAAGCTGAACACAAGATGTTGTCTGTAGCCCTGCTCAGCTCTTTTTTTGCCCATCATTCTCCACTCCCTGCAGTCCACCCTCTGGCATCTCAAGCTGGACGTCCTCCAGAGTACCTGTCTTCTTCCTTCAAAAGCTTCTGAAACCCATCTGTATAAATAGCTCAACTATATCCCTTCCGCTTACAGGTGGAGAGGGAGAATGTGCCCTCTGTCACACAGTGTGTTTTTCTGCTTGACTCCACTGATCTGGCTTGAATCAATTTGCAAGCTTCTCTGGTCATGGACAAAACCCAGGAAACACAAACTAACGCAGCCTGACAACCTAACCCTTAAAATGTATTGGAGGTCCTCTCCCGAGCTGTTTCCTTCTCTTTCTTGCTCTTTATCCGAACCCCTTCTAGTGTGGTGAGCTTTTAGGAAGCCTTAAACTTCTGGTAAAGGCTTTTGGTTGGGACTCTAAGGTGGTGATGCAGTACCAGGCCAAGCCACACAGTTCTGCTGTGACCTTGCAAACATCCCTTAAAATCTTAATATAGCACTAAGAGCTCCTTCTTCAGGAGTTGCACAAGGAAAAAACAGAGGTGCAATTAAGAGGTGTGCTGGGCACAGCACTCTCCTTCCTTGTGTGTCCGAGTTCCAGCCTGGGGTTGCTAAAGCTGCTTGGGAGAGCTCCGAGGGGAATTTTGGCATTGGAGAACAGTGTGTATCTGTAAAACATATTATATTAGATTACTGAAGAATGATCTGTTTGTTCCCCTTATCTTTAAAGTGTGTCTATATAGCTTGACCCAGGAGGGGGCTGGCTGCCGTTGCTGGATACTCCTACAGTGTGAACAGGTAGAATTGGTCTGTCCCTCAGCTGTGCCTTTAAGCAGCTCTGGAGCTAAGCCTGGGATCCTGGAGGAGTCACAGCAAGTCCACCCTTTTGGAAAGGAAGCAGTTAAAGTTGTCAAGTTTGCCAGGAAATTGAATAAACTAGAAGCGGTGCTTAAGTCTCATGATGACTAGTTCAGACCATTCAGTGGAGACCACGGTTAGAGCCAGTGAACAGTGCTGTAGTGTCTGCAGACTCCCTGCTTCCCCTCCCACCTCCATTTACAGCACTTTTAAAAAAAAAAAAAAAAAAAAAAAAGGATTGGACTTGAGACCACAAGCTCAGAGCCAGTGGAGCTCAAACAGTCTGCCAGCTGGACTGCTGTAAGTAGAGCACTGATAACTTTTGGTTGCCTTTTCCATTACTTATGTGTTTTATATGTAGCATTGCTTTGTGTCATGCAGGACGGAGACGTATGTGATGCGCAAGCAAGAGATCTTTGCCTATTCCAACTTGCTATTTTAATCTTTTTCCCTTGGATTTCTGTCAGGAGCTTTCATTTTAATTCTTAGTAAATCTTACCAGGTCTTTTTCACTTCTTCTTCAGGTGAAGAGAGAGGCTTCCTGACCTCGTTCTTGCTACCAAAAGCGTTGGTGAAGAGACCCTAGGTAAGAGTCACTCCAGCTGCGTTGAGACAGAAGTCTGGAGGCTTCTGTGCAGGAGCCGGCCCCATCGACACGGCTGGCGTGCTTGCTACCACTGTGTGCTGGGCCACTGCAGCAAGCACCATCTCTGTTGAACAAGTAACTAGTGTAAAGGAGACTGAAGGGCTGTTTTTTAAGGCTCCGGTCCTTTTGGGCAGAGCCTGTGGAATTACTTTTATTTCTTGCTTTTTCAGAACTGGTGTGGGAAAGATGAGGCACTGCTTTGAAGGGAAGAGCTTGCTTCTCTAGCGGGCATTGATTTAGGGCTTCGTTGTTAATCCTGTTAGACTTCTGATTTGGAAAGGGGCTTCGTTCCTTTTGAATGTGACTTTAAGGACGCTCTGTTTGCACACCGTGTTTCAGACCGAGCTGATTTGTAAAGTACTTTCTGGGAGCCTGGCAGATCTTTCCCATAGTCTGTCTTGTTTCTGCATTAAAAGGTGTATCTCCCTTGGGTGTCTGGAAGGCTGTTTGCTGCAGGAAAAAGTCTGTGATTTACTGTGGAGTGGCAGGATTCTGGATTAACAGGGCAGAAGCAATAGACTGGGAAACTGTGGTGGAGATTATGTATAATGGCAGTCATCTTATGGCTGAGACCTGCTTGAGAAAACTGCTTCGTGTTTGGCATCTCAGCAGCTCGTTTACCTGTTGTTTCTGTTGTGCACTGGCATAAGGTACCTATCTTTCCTCCCCTTCTCTGTGCCCTGGAGTTATGAATGGCTTGTATGTGTGAGATGAGGCAGCACTGGTTAAATATTGGTGGAGGGTGAAAGTAAGTCCTAATGCTGAACTTGAGCTAACAGTTTTTTGTTGTCAGATCCTGCTCCTGGCTGCACACCTCCCTGAACCAGCTTGGTTTGCTGAGCTGCCAAGGTGGCATTGCAGTGGAGGGATAGAAACCTCTATCTGAACAGAGCCTACCTATGTGCTGAGGTCGGTCCTGCTCCAAGATGATGGCTTAAAGTAAGAGAAGTCCTGCGTGTAGCTCTGAGTCTTGCTGTTTTCCTTAAGAATTTGAGGGGTCATGAAATGGAGGCTGTGGCTACTCTGGCCTGAGGTGACAGCACCGAGAGGGAAAGAAACAAGCCCTGGAGAGAAGTTCCTCATTCCTCTCTCCTGTCCCACCCTGTTTGTTTTCTTATGTGGTACTACTGCAGAGTACAAAAAAATCCTTGTGTGTGTGCATCCCTGGTAACAGTGCAGCATCGAGGCAGGTGTACCATCTGGTCTGTGCCCTCCAGATGTGCAAATGCTTCAAAACACCTGAGCCTGCTGCAGCCACAGTCTGTTCCGGATCCCCTCTCCAGGGCGTGCTCAGGAATCCACTCCAATGCCTCTCTTTCTCTCTGTGCAAACATGTGGAGCAGGCAGCAGTCGAGAGATCAAGTCACCCATTCAGACAAAAATACCTGCTGCTGAAGTGCTGGGTTTGCACAAGACTAAACCTATTTAAAGAATTTGTGATAATAGAAACTTACGTGCGTGGATTTTTTCCTCCAGGTGTGGAGTCAGACTTGTTAAAACCAGCGCCCTTCTTTTCGTGATACGCACAGCTCCATGTCAGTTAGCTTGTCTCTTAAGAGTCTGCACAAGCAAACCAGACATTTGCAGCTTGAAATATTACACAGCCATTAACCTGTTGCTGCTGCTGCCCTAGATACTGTTTTTTACCCCAAGGCACAGGCAGAGGCCTCCTAAGTTGTCACTCAGAGACTGATTCTACTGAGGTGTTCCACTGGAAGCGATTTATTTTTAAATGGAAATTTATCCACGTGTTGGTTACCTTTAGTAACACAAAAGACAGCTGAAGTGGCTCAGTCTAGGTTATTTCCTCTTATGCCACTTAATATCCCATCCTTTTCAGGTTTTCATAAAATGTCTTTCAGTGTGGGGTAACTGCAGTAGGGGGTTGGATTTGGCGTTGGAGCACTAGTATAGTAGGGTGGGAAGGAGCTACACAGGTGAGCATCAAGCATACGCTTTGTAGCCTGTACCAAGACACTGCCCGTCCACATGCAGCCACTTGTGAATACTTGACCTTGTTGTTTGTTAATACACTGTAAATACCTAGAGAACACATCCCCTATTTCTCCCTTTCTGAAGACCAGTGATGATAAATTAGTGAGAAGTTGAACACAACCCAGCTACGAAGGGAGTTTTTAATCTGGTAAACAGCCAGGGCTTCTGTGGAGCGTATTGGAACCTGCAGAGTTTGGCGGGAGGATGAAATCCTCAAATGAATAAATAATTGAATTGGACAGTAGTCACTAGCGAGAATGTTGCATCCAAAGCAAAAGCAATGTATCAGTCAACTGAAAGAAGAAGAGGGAGGAGACGAGATTTTGGCTGGGGGAGAGGGGAGGTTCTTACGTTACTTCTTTCCTCTTGTGGCACACTTATCTTTGATCCCGTGGTGTAAAGCACTTTGGCTGTTCTTCTTCCTTCCCTGCTGCAAAAGACAATTTGAAGTTTGTGTGTCTTGGCAGAGGATTCCTTTCCCAAGTGTTTGTATTTTGGGACTTCAGTTCTAGCGCTTGAACATTTCATCTCTGGAACAGTATAATCTTCAAAGCTATGCTATATGAAAATCACACCATTTGTTCTGCAGGTATGCTTTGGTAATGCTTTTCTGTGTCAGGTGAGCTGCTTCTTACATCAATCTCTCTCTTTTTTTCCCTCCCTCTGAACATTTTTCTGAGCTGTTTTTCTGATCTTAATATTTAAGCGCAAATTGGGGGCAGAGTGAGCTAAAAAATATTAGCAGAAATATGGACAGGGAATACATTCTGCTTTTAGCCAGTGCCATTAGATTATATTACAAGTTAACTTTCCAGGGGAGTTATTGTGAAGTTGTCTAATGCAATAAGAGATTGGCTACAAACTTCATCTGCACAGAGATGCAGAAAATACCTGAGCTGTGTATTGCTGGTGTAGCTTATAGCAGCTGACTTGGGTGCATACAGGTGCTTACCTGCATTATTTAATTTCAGTGTCTGCAGGGTGTATTAATTCTTTCTCTTGAGTTCTTTCCCAGCACTGCTGACTTAGTTTCCTTATCTTCCCCAAATCTTTGACTTCTCTCGTTGCTCTTTTTAGTTTAACTCCAAAGCCTTTTGAGATCACCCCCTGCCACTGGTGCAAGGCTGCACTGGCAGTCGTGTTCTGGGCCACCGGTGATTCCTGCACAGCTGTGTCATAAGGTCACTGCCACAAACTGAACCAGCTCCACCATCACCTGGTTGCCATTTGGGGTTTTGTTTGTTAGTGCTGCTTTCAGTTTAGAAAGCTCTTGTAGTTTCATTTCACCTTCCAATCTAAATGTATTCATACCTATCTGTTCAAACACCATATTGTCTTTTAGCTTAAAAAGCCCTTTTTTCCCAGTTGTAAACACTCCTGAGGATTTGTCTGGAAAGAAGTACATCTCCTCTCTTTTTTTTTTTTTAAACTTTAATTTGATAAAGTGTCTGTACTTTGGTTTTTATTCCACTTGGTTTTACTTGAGTGCTGGCCTAGACTAGGAGGGTACACAGTATTCTAGACAGGGTCTAGTACAGCAGTGTTGGTACTTACTTACTTTAGTGGTATCTCACCTGGACTATACTAGGGTTGCCTTTGCCTCTCTCTGTCACGCTGACAGATGCTGTCGTTTCAGGACTGACTGGTATTCCCAGGTTGTTTTCTCTCCTGTTGCTGTTTCCACGTGGTGACTTTTCATTTCACACCAGAAATTGTCCCTGGTTCCATCCCAAGCTGTGCTGGGGTGCAGAGCGCAGAAGCCATGTCCGCATCTAACCACGAGGTGTATTTTTATTTTTAAACATAGTGTGTCCAGACATACCTGATTTGCAGTAACCAGATTAGGGATTTGGACTGGCGGCCTTTTGAGTGTTTCTCTCATTGTGTGTAATGTGATTAGAGGGGAGATGTGACAATGTAAAGCTCATGGAAACGAAATTGGATTGCCTGTGGCTATTGCAGACCTTTGCCTGGTAATAGGTCTTGTACCACCTAACATGATTTCTTTGTTAAACATGTTCCCAATAAAATGCGTAACTGTCAATTAAGGGAAATATTGTAATCTGATCCTTTACTATATACAATTTAAAACAGGGCTTGAGATATTTTTGCCTCTTGCATGACTGCAATTGAGAAGAGACTTGGGTTTTTTCCTCTTACAGATAAGAAATGTTCCTTTATGCTGAGCACTTGTCGCCATGTGCTACCTCAATCAGATTAGGCTGCCTTTCTGGCAAGAATGTTTAGGATGGTGCAGAAATACGATGATGTAAAGCTCAGAGGGACACACCTCCTTTAAACTGTCCTGCTCGCTTTGCTGTGTGTTCTCTCTAGTCAGAGTGCAGGACCATGAGGATGCTCCAGAAGTTTATCCAGAGGCAGTAGTTCTCAGTGACTTAGAGTATTTTCTCTTGCAGTAGCAGCAGAGAAACCATATTCTGTTTAGAAAAGTGCTTTTTGTTTTGTTTTGTTTTGTTTTTCAGGGTCCCACTTTTCTACGTGCCTTTTTGAATATCTCTGTCATAAAGATGTCTCACGATCACCACATGAACGGCTCCATGTTGCCAACCATGCATCCTCCTGAACATCACCACTCAATGGCAGCCCCAGGACATGGTCATGGATCTGACATGATGATGATGATGGTAAGTGAAGAAGTCATAATTAACCAGAGAGCTTTTCCTTGTCTGTGGTTCAGAGTAACTTGTCATCTTAAAGACTATGCTTTTGAGAATCAGAAATTAAACTTAGCTTTGGAAGGCATGAATCAATCCAGTTAAAACACAGACCCCATTGTGGCTCTTCTGGAATGAAGGAATGGTACGAGGTGGTATGCAACATGAAATGTATTTCAGAGCTGGAGATCCTTTGGCAAAATTGTCTTTTCTTGCAAAAACCTTTCTAGCAGCCAGCCTGGTGTCTGCTTTCTAGTCAGCTAAAGGCAGAAATGCAAAATAAGCATTTTCCTGCAAGAAACAGAGATGGATGGAGTTCTCCAGGCTGTTAGTGTTAGCAAAAGCCTTAACTGGCACTGAGAGGATTGCACACTAGTATGATGGATTGTGCTGACCTGCAGGCGACCAACCTCTGTGCCCTTTTCCTCCTGAGCTTTTAAGTATGCACTCGGTTTGGGGAGTAAAGTGCTACCAGGGCTCTTTGCCACGTTGGCCTTAAGGCTGTGTTGGTCCTGAATCCTGCTGCTCTAGCTAACTTCGATTTAAACAAGCTCAGACTTATGCATGCTGGCATCACTGAAGCTTTGCAGAGAACCTGGCCAGAGCTTCCATGGAGATGACCGTAGGATCTGTTGTTTGTGTGTAGCCAGTTCTAGGGAGTTTTTCAGCTTTTTCTCCCTTTTCTAAATACTTCTGGAGTGAGTTTCAGATTATTAAAATATGGTTAAACTTTGAAAGGAGGGGAGAGAGTGTGCATTTCCATTTCAAATGAGAATATACTCAGGAGTATATTTTGCAAGCCTCCAGTTAAAGTTTGCCTGCCAGCTGTGTGCCCCGAAGAAGGAATCAAGAATGAATGCTTCTACTTATATTGCAAACAGTATCATAGCAGGAGAAGAGAGGACTAGAACAGCCTTCCCCTTTGTGAACATGGCCCAGTACAAAGCCCAGTAGTGCTGGTGGAACTTGCAGACTCACTGATGTCCTTGTGAAGCTTTTCATATAATCTAGCAGCTAAGTATTGGCATTCTCTGATCCGTTACTTTCCATGTACATGCTGTTTCTTTACAAGTGTCAAGTGCTCTTATCTTCAATGGATACTTACAGGACCCTGCCTTACCCTGCAACTGAAAACTGTGATTAATTGCACAAGATTTTGAATTAACATTGCACATAGCGCTGTCAGGGAAGGAAGTAAATAGGTACAGCATCTTAGATAATAGACTGAACACATTTTAATGTATGCATATTCCCATTCCTCACTTGCACCAAGTAACAGGCTCTGTTTCAGTTGTGGTTTATGGAACTAGGCTGTAACGCTCTTTGGTTTGTGCAGTTTTTGTTTTAAATGTAAAAATGTTAAATTCGTTAAAGAAATGGAAGTACTCTCTAAAAGATGTTTTATAGTAATTTCTGCTCTGGGGATAATGAATGTCTGCTGATTCTTACAGATGCTGAAAATAGTCATAATTCTGAACTTCAGCAAATAACCTTAATTAAGCAATGAGGGGAGTTCAAAGAGAAGTTCCTCTAGCTTAGTGAGTACTTTACATGTGAAAACACTGTATGCAGCTGTGGTCAAGACACGCTAAACTGCAATGTATTTACCTGGATGGGAAGATTATATGAACTCCAGCTGGCCAGGGTATCATTGATGTCTCTCCTTCCCACAGCATTCACCATGCAGGTTCAGGAGCCCTTATTTTCACCAGGAGGAAGCTGTGGTCCTGCTTTATATATAATACTCCTTGTACCTGTATTTAGGCCTCTATTTTCCATAGGATATTAGGAGCTTCTGTAGGGAGACAATAGTCTGCTGGCACGGTGCAGGATGGGACCAGAGGATTCAGCTATGCAAGCCCTTATCTGTATGAGATCTTATGAGGTCAAGACGGGGAGAAGAAAGTGCCCTGCGCCCCAGCCCATGAGTAGTCATGAGGAGGCAAGGATGAGCTCCACAGAGACATCCCCAATCCCTGACTACTTCTGAGGCTGAGGAGAAAAGGAGCTCCAAAAGCAAGGAGAAGGCACTTTTCTGTAGCAGGTTCTGTGAAGGACAGTGCCTTCTGCCCAGGGGGCACTGCCTAAAAGAGCTGCCCACTAGAATCGGAACCTGGAGCATCTTTAGCCGTGTCTCGCTTGTGTGTGTTACGCTAGATTTACTGAAGAGTTTCTTCGAGTCCATCTGGTGACCAACTGAAACGATCTAAGTTCTTGTCATAATACAAAAACCTTTACTAAATCTTGTGAGCTCCATCTCAGGATGAGCTATTCAGGCTCATCTCGATGTTCTTTATGTTTTGGGCAGGCAATGACTTTCCACTTCAGCTATGAGAATGTGCCATTGCTGTTTTCTGGACTTGTAATCAATACTCCTGGAGGTTAGTAAAACTGTCTTGTCCGGTCCAAACAAAAAATTTGCAATTGATTAATGTTTCAGGAATTACCTTGCTACTTACGCCAAAAACATGCAGGCACACTGCGTTGAGTCTGTTTTAAATGGCATCTGTGGGGTGAAAGAAGGGAGATGTTTGTATAGTTTGAGAATTTGACTGGTCTTATTAGCAAAAGTGATTGCTGGTTTCACTTCATGGGTGAAATTCCAATTAGCGTGTGGATGAAATTCGCATTTACCATCTGTACATGGGTGCACACAGTGCCCAGCCATAGGCTGTGCAGTGTGACGCGGTTGTTGAATCACACAGTGTCTCTTCTGACATGTTTTGAAGCAAACGTCTTCTGTTGCACAGATATAATAATGTTTCCTCTTTTGTCAGAAATGGCTGGTGCTTTTGTGGCTGTCTTCTTCCTGGCCATGTTTTATGAAGGCCTTAAGATTGCCCGAGAGTGTCTGCTCCGTAAATCCCAAGTCAGCATTCGCTACAACTCCATGCCAGTGCCAGGTCCCAATGGCACTATCTTGATGGAGACACACAAAACTGTTGGGTAAGAATTTCACTTCATTCTAAGACAAATTTCTTCAGCAGCTGTCAAAGGTGAAAACTGGGACAGAAAAAAATTTATGCAGCCAGTATTACTCTCTGCAAAGTATACTGACTCCAGACTGGGACACTGCGTGACACTGGAGGACACTGTGCTTGAGTCACTTGGCCACCCTTTAGGATGGGGGACAAAAGGAGGAAGGCAGCAAGGAGTCAGATAAGTTTGTTTTTTTTCCCCAGAGCAGTAACGAACACATTTGGGGAGTTTCCAGGAACAGAATTTGGGTGTTATAGCCAGCGACCCTGACAGAAAATACTTAGGATCCTTCTGTTGACAGATAGTCAAAGCCTCTACTCAGAAAAGAAGCCATTCTGCTTATTGGATGTGGGGGTAAAGTAAGCTTGTAGAAGTCTGTTTCTCAGCTAAAAGTTTTGTCCTCCCAGCAAGTACCATGCTTTCTTTGTTATCAGTCAGCTCTGTGGGGAAAAACACGGTTACAAGTGACAGATGCATGCAGAAGTCTATGTCCAGCCTGCTTTGTTATCTCCTCTGCCATTTCCTGCTCACCTTGGCATCCTGTCAGCCTAAGAGCTAAGGTTTCTCTTTGGAGATGTGCATTTTCCCGCCTGTGTCTCATGGATGCTGACTGTTCTTTGGGTTTTGTGTTCTCAGACAGCAGATGCTGAGCTTCCCTCACCTCCTGCAGACTGTACTGCACATCATTCAGGTCGTGGTCAGTTACTTCCTCATGCTGATCTTCATGACGTACAATGGATACCTCTGCATAGCTGTGGCGGCAGGGGCAGGGATGGGCTATTTCCTCTTCAGCTGGAAAAAGGCAGTTGTTGTGGATATCACGGAGCACTGCCATTAACATCGGATGCTGCCCAGAAGCTTCTGCACCCCACTGCTCTCTTGAAGTGCAGCCATCACGAGGACTGGATCGTTCCTAAGCTGAAAGAGAAACAATATAAAGAAAATCAACTGGACTTCACCACAAATTCCTAGCTGGGGTGTAGGGATGTGAGGATCTGGGGTATGCTGCTCCCCCTTGCTGCAGGCTGGCAGCAGGGTTGACTCTTGAGGGTCCCGTGGTAGCCATTCTTGGCTAGGATTTGCTTTATTCTTAGATTATGCCGTGATTGAAATTAGTTGGCTGACAGAAATGTAGAAAATATTCTTTTTAAAAAAAAAAAAAATTTTAAATTTAAAAGCTCATCTGTGAGGGTTTTATGAACCGTAGGTAAAGATCAAAGTTGCCAATGGAGCCCATGTGTGTGAATGGCTATTTTAATTTTACTTTTTTTCAATATGTACATAATGCCAAGGGAGGAGATCTCCCTGGCATTGTAGCTTTTGGGGCCAATGACACCTTCTGTTGCAGAAGGACTCAGCCTCTGAGGAAGATTTGGTGCTGCACATCAGACAAGCTCAGGTGTGTCCTGGCAAGGGAGTACTTTGACATAAGTATGTGACTCGTGCTTCAGGGGGGTCTAGATGAGTCCGTCCTCCAAGCCCATCAGAGTATGATGACTGTTGTTAATCTTCTGATGTATCCAGCAGCTTTACACAGCTTCAAGTGGTAACATACGGTTTGGCTGCTTCTACTTCACAATCATGGAAATACACAGAGTAGACAGAGGATGACAATTGTGTATTTACAGGGCAAAAAGATTTTAAATAAACCATTGAACCCGCATTTACTTCACGTTGAATTGCACCTGGATGGATCTAGAGCTAGGCTTTTGGTTTACTAAAACTAGTTCTGTAAATGAGACAAGAGCTAAATAACGATTTCATGACACTAAAGGTTAAAATGTCTGAAGAGGGCATTCCTTGATTGAGATGAAGGAAGTAAACCAACAGTGTATGAAAGAGGCAAAGTTATTTTCATGGAAAAATTCTAGTCACCTCCTGATGAGAGATAGGAAAAGCTCTTCCCCAGTCTGATCTTTGAAGGGAGTTATGTCTGCAGTGGTCTGCAGAAGGACATACTGGTGCCCTCTCTCTGCATCTATCATGACGGTAAAAATCTCTGAGCCTTCTAAGCAATCAGGCCTCTCTGTGAGAGTGGAAAACAGACCCTTCCAACCCCTGTGTGAGAGCTGTGAGGAAATCGTAGTGCTTGTCAGAGAAAATTGAAGCAGTTAAGTGCTGGAGATGGTTGTTTATGTTTTGAAAGCTTTACACTTCAGGGGCTTGATCCCTGAAGGAGTTCAGAGCCAACGTTGCCGACACGCTCTGATTGGTTTCTCTTGAACGAGATGGAGTTGTTGCTGTTGCAGGGATGTCTGATTATAGGGTATAGTCACAAGTGGCTTTGTGTACCTCTTGCTGTGTCTTTCTCTAAAATGAACCTCTGCTTGGCCTGATCTTCTCGCCATCACCTTTTAGCCACCTTTCCTTGTAGTCAAGTGACCAGACTTGAAGTCTCCGATTCAAGCGATCAGAGATGAATGACTTGGAGATTAGGCAACAGCTGTGGCTTTTACAATATAAATTCGGTTCTCTTGTTAGCTTTTCTGCCTCATTCTACGTGTAGCACCTGTGCCCTTGAAATTGTTTCTCCCCCCGAGGATGAGTACCTCTGTCTTGAAAGGGTCATCTCCTGCCCACGCTCACACAGGAGAGGGCGCACAGCTTTCTCCAGCGTGCAGAGAGGGAAGTGATGCTGACCTAGCAGCAGTCACTTGGGGAGCAGGAACCCGGGCAGAAATCTCCCAAGTGTCTAGCAAGTGCCCAAGCTACCTTCCAGCAGCCTGTAAGAATGATGGTTTGAGCATTGGGCAGTACCCGAGTTAGAAATGAGAGCCCAGGCTGGGCTTTGGGGAGAGGTGCATGAGGGAAGGTCTGAAGGGAAGGTGGTTAAGGAGAGAAGATGGAGGGCTGTGTCCTCTCTGCTTCTGGGCTCGCTGATACAGCGAGGCACAACTGAGAAAGGGACGTTTCCAGTCCATGTCTCCCTGCCAGCTTTGGCCATGCTTTCTTTTGGTTCAATGTTGACAATCCAGAGAAGCCACCTACCAGCCTCCCCCTGGTCCACCAGATGCCACCGGCTGCCGTGTTCTTGGCCCAGGTTGCTGTTTGCTTTGCCAGAGTCTGAGCAAAACCTGGCCTCCCTACTGGTGACTTGTACTGGCTGCTTTTGGGGCAGTCCCAGCCTTTCTGGTGGCTGTATTTAAAGTTGTCCTGATAACGCTAAACTCACATTAGGTAGTGCTTGGAGGGAGGACTCTAATGATTGTAAGACTTGAGTAAATTAAGTTCGTATGTCAACACACATGTAGCATGCTTGGAATGTGATGTCCTGTGTCTGTCTTTGTACCCCGATGTTTGGTCTCCACACGCTGTGCCTCTGGATTATCATCTTGGAACAAGTGCACAAAACATCCGGGCTGTGTTCATCAGCCGGCTTTTGTTGTTTTTCTTTGAGTGCCTTTTCAGTTTGTCTGGAGCCAGTCCCACCAAATCCAGCAGGATTTCTAGTTTTGTTTACAGTGGACTGTCAGGTTTTCTTTTTACTCTTGCTCTTTGTGGCGGTAACTTGTCTAATGTTACTGTGAATATCAAGAATCTCCTGTATATAATTAACCAATAAAATAGATTGCATTTTACTGTGGTGGATGTGTGTTCTGGAAACAATCCTCAGTGCAGAGACTGCAGCTGAAGTGGAGGCTGGCAGCTCTTACCGCAGCATTCAGAAAGAGACTCCAAGAGCGCGTGCCTGCTTTTATTAGCAAGAGGCCCCGCAGCCAGGCGACTCCAGCCTGGCCTTCCCCAGCCCCTTTTCTCTGGCACGACTCTTCTGTGCCTGCTCCGACGGTGCGAGTGAGCAGTGGGGGCTGAGTTTCCACCTTCAGGTGGTTGGGGATGGGAGCGAGGAGCAGCATCCTCTGGGCCCATCCCAGCCACGAGCAATAAGCCCTGAAGCTGCTGGAATGGGAATGCAGAGAGTCGCTGATGCACAAGTCACCGTTTCTTTCAGTCCTTGTTACACTTTGCAGAGTGTGGGGGAAGCCGAGATGGAAAGAGGAATCGATCTGCTTTCCCCTACGGAGGGAGGAGTCGAAGGGCAAGAGTTTTAGGGAGCTGTAATAATGAGCCCCCTCGGTGCATGGAAGGTGTCTTGTGTACAGCAAGGAATACCGGTCTCCCTCACAGAGTCTTACTCTAGACTGTATTCATCCACACAAGAGAAATGAGGGGCTGGGTTGTTTTTTCTTTCCCTGTGCAACCAAAGGATGTCTGGAACCTGCCAAGATGTTTCCCTGTCGGAACTGGGGCATGCTGGGAATGCCTGAATAGCAGAGCAATCCCTGACAATTTCATGTGGTGTTAGACTGGAAAAGCAGCTCTGCTCTAGGCCAGTCTGTGGCTCTTTCCAGTTTGAAAAGTTTTAAGTTCTGTTCATTTCCCCAGCCTGACCTGAAATTTGATACACCTACAACACGGGAAGCAAGAATTTAACAACTCTGGTTTTGAGCATTGCTTGAGACACTGAAAAAAATATAACCAATCGCTGTGCTGGAAGATGGTAGAAAACAGTCCCAGCCAGGAGCAGAGAGCGCCTCCGGTTCTATCTCTGAATTCCCTGAGGGTGACCTGGTGCAGGCCCCAGGGCTGCTGGCACCCTGCTCTGCCTCCTTCCCCGGGCTGGAGGGAGCAGAGTTTCTTAAACACCAACAAGCTGCTTCAGTTTTTATACCTTGCTTCCTTCAGGTCACCTCACTGCACGCTAGACGACTCCTTTCTGGGGCTCTGCATTATCTCACCTTTCAGTACGCGCCCAGCCAGCTGATGGTGGTACGAACCGCTGTTGTAAATCCAGGTGTGTGCCGGTTAGTCTGTCAGAAATCGATCCACCTTTCTGCTTTTTACGTGACGCCATCTGTAAGGGAATAGTTGGTGACCTTCGATCCGAGCAAGAGACATCGCTGGCAGCTACCTGAAACTCCATCACAGGGTGACAAACCAGTGCAGCTGGGGTGACGCACTCCCCAGGGCTGAACGGGAGTGAAAGGGGGAAGCGTAAAGGAAAAGCTGCTCAATCAGGAAATACAGGATGTCGTTCCGTGTCCGCGTGCCCACTATGTTCTCCTGCAGCCAGGTCTGCAGCCGTTCCCTGCTAAGGGCCCAACCCACGTCCCAGCTGCGGCACTGGTGGTGAAGCAGCTGTGCAGCCATCTCTGTGAAATACCTTTGGGACTAGCTGATTTTAACAGACGTGGGGGGCTTCCTTCCTGACCTCAGAAGGTGACAGAGCAGCGTCTAGAAGCGCTGCCTGTCGCACCCAGAGTCGTGACACCCGCTGCCTTCATTCCCACAGGCTCGTAACGCTCTAACCCGACGCTCTCCAGCATCTCCTTAGCGGGGTCACCAGTGCGTAGGGCTGAAGGTTTAAATCAACGCATTCCGCTGGCTCCATTTTGAAGATTACTACATCAAAAGATCCCCCAAAGATCCTGCTGCAGAGGCAGTGTTTTGCCTCCTCGCTGTATCGGGGCGCACACAGGTGAAGGAAACACCGGTGGTCTTGGTGTTTCCATCCCTGCCTGCGTGCTCTCCGCAGCCATTTAAAGCGGCTCGTGTGATTATTTTTTTTTTGTTAAAAAAAAAAAAAAAAAGACGCATTTATTGAAAACAAAACACTCGGCCAGGGGGCATGCACAGGCGTGTTAACCGGACAAACTTAAAAAACCCGACAAAACCAAACAGCAGCACAATGGGGGGCGGGGGGGCCCCTCCCGGCTGGCGCGGGGGGCTGGCGGCTCGCCGGGCGCCGTCTCCCGCTCAGCCGGGGGTGCCGGGCCGCCCCCGCCGCTAGAACTCGAAGGTGCCGAAGTGGGCGGCGCGGCCGCCGGCCTTGGGCTGCGGCTTGTAGCCGATGCGGTCGTTGATGATCTGCTCCCGGCTCTTGTGGTCGGCGCCCAGCGCGACGGCGGCCGCCGCCTCCTCGCCGGCCGCCGCCACCTCCGCGTCCTCCCGCTGCTTCTTGCGGCTCTGCGGGGCAAAGGGGCCGCGTCAGGGCGCTCCCGGGCGGGGGGGAGACAGACCCGCCGGGGGCGGCCGCGGCCGGCCCCGCTCGCACCTCCAGGTCCTTCCGGATGCTCTCGAACTCCTCGATGTCGTCCAGCTTCAGCTCCAGCCGCGTCGGCTTCCGCCGCAGCATCGCGACCCGCCGCCGCCGCTCAGCCTCAGCCGCCGCCGGCGAGGGCCGAGCGCGCCCAGGCCTCGCCTCCCGGCGTGCCCCGCGCGGCCCGCCGCTAACCGGCACCGCGCCTCCCGGCGTGCCCCGCGTCCCCCGGAAGCGGTTGTGAGGCGCCGGGGCCTGTGCGCGGTGCCGCTCGGGTCGTCCCGTCCCGTCCCGTCCCGTCCCGTCTCGTCTCGTCTCGTCTCCCTTCCCGGTGCGCCGCCGCCATGGCCTCCGTGCGGGCCCCGGCGGCGCGCGGCGGAGCGCGGCCCCCCGTGCGGGCCCCCGCGCCTGCGGAGGTGGGCGTCTGGACGGGGGGGGGGGGGGGGGGGGCGGCGGCACCGGGCCCATTACCCGCGCGGTACCGGTACCGGTACGGACCCGCGGGCCCGGAGGAGCGGGGAGAGGCCGCAGGGCGACCGGGGGCTCGCGTTTGCTTTTGGGCGCGTGGGGTTTGACGTGGCGGGGAGGCCCCGGTGTGGGGAGGCGCCCCCGTGCCGCCGGTGCCGCCAGAGCTCGTCAGAGGGGCCGCGCCCGCGGCGCCGGCGGGTTTTCAGGCGTTTTTGCAGATTCCTTGAGTTTTTCTTGGGAAGTCTGTTGTAACGCTCCTCTTCTGGGGGGGGGGAGCTGCTCGCCTTTCGCCTCCCTCCGCTCTCCGGTGCGGGCGCCGGCGGCCGGCGTCGCTGGCGCCTGTTCTGGGGCTCGTTCGGCAGGATTAGGAAAAGCTTCGTCTTCTAAACCGCGGGGTCTTTTTTTAAATTGAAAAACCTCAGAGCCTTAAACCCGGGGTCCAGGCAGATAATAAAGAAACAGAAAACAGCACAGCCTCACTTAAGAAAAATATTGAACGTGGCATTTTACTTTTGATCTTTGCACGTGGGGCATAGCCTTAATGTCGAAAATCAACACCTCGCGTACAATTTCAGGGCCTCTTCGTGACGTACGTACTAACATTCTGTAGCAGAGCTTTCTTGCCCAAAGAAGCTGTTTGTTGTCTCCTTCTTAGCCAAAACACACTTAAAATTCTGCCTTCACCTTCCAGGCCACAAAGAGCAAGCCCGCAGAAGAGGGCGATGCTCCCCCACCCAAGAGAGCCCCCATCTTTTATGGCAGCTTGGAAGAGAAGGAAAGGGAGCGTCTGGCAAAAGGAGAATCGGGGTTGCTGGGAAAAGAAGGGATGAAAGCTGCCATCGAGGCTGGCAACATCAACATCAGCAGCGGTGAGAATATTTAACCATCTTTTCTTTTTTTTCCCCCCTCTCGCTCTGGAATGTGACACTTTCAAACGTCTCTGATCAGCTTTGGAGCATAATTTGAAATCAAAACCACGAGACAGTTGCCTGGGCTGTTGGCTCTTTGTTTGGGTCTTCCTGTTTGAGAGGGATCTCTCGTCCAACCGTTGTTCTCAAGCTGATGTTTCATTTTTTGTTCAGGTGAGGTCTTTGATCTCGAAGACCACATGAGCGAGCGGCAGGCGGAAGTGCTGGCTGAGTTTGAGCGCAGGAAGAGAGCCCGGCAGATCAACGTGTCCACCGACGACTCTGAAGTGAAAGCCTGTTTGCGAGCGCTTGGGGAGCCCATCACGCTCTTTGGAGAAGGTCCTGCAGAAAGGAGGGAGAGGTGCTGTGTCTGCCCCGAGCGTTGCAAACAGGGAACTCTCAGTTTATCAAATTCCTGACGTTTTCCTTGTAGTTGGGGTGCGATGAGTGCCGGCAGTCGGCAATGCTTCATTACAATGCAGCAAGAGTGCTGAGGAAGAAAGAATGGCAGACAGTGATTATTTGTCAGGTTAGCTGAGAATTCACTGAGGGAATAAGACTTAATGTGTTTCTTTCCAGATTAAGAAATATCCTTTCGGTGGTTGGCACAGACGCATTAAAAAAGACCAGGAAAGATGACGACAGGTCTAAAAAATCCAAGGAAGAGGTAATGGTCTCTCTTGTTCTCTCAGTGCTGAGCGAGACAGGTATGATACCCTTTGAGGTGCCTTACTTTGACGGTCTCTTCTATGTCCAGGGCTCTTGGTTTTGGTCAGTCTTTGGATTCTCATGTCATCCTTTCATGCTCCTTCTGCGTTGCCGATTAGCAAAACTGTGGCGATGTGTTATCTAAATCAGGAGCAGTAAGTCTGGCTTGTACTGCAGGCCAAATTCCATGCTGCGTACAGCATACAAAACGAGATCAGACGTTTGGACTGTTACTTAGTGTAGCAAGTCCTTTATTGTTGTTTGTCTTCATACTTGGGAAGAAAAAAATATGTTCCTGCAACTGCATCTGTTTCTGCCTTTGATTCTTCTTTCTTTCTGCTTCTCCTTTCTCTTTTCTGAGTCCGTTTTTTCCTTATTATTTTTGGGGGTTGCTGTAAGAAATAAGGACAATTTCTGCAGCTCTGGGCTTTCTTTTTACTGGGTGATGTGTAGGGAAGGAGGGAGCTGTACGTCATTAGGTAAAAATGAGTTAGTGTTCAGTTGGAGTATTCCTGAGTGAAATGGCAGCACGTCAGGATCTGATCTGTAGCGCAGAGAGTTTGACTTGTTTCTCTTAATACCTTTTTCTAGGGCTTATAGTTACGCAAAATGCCCTTAAAAAGAGGCCTTAACGCAGCAAAATTTAGGAGCAGATGCTGTGGTGGCACTTACGTACTAAGAGGAGGTCATCTAAGGTGGCTGAATGGAAGAGCTGTATCACATTAGCTTTTTCTTCAGTTTTGTTCTTTTTCTTACAGTATCAGCAAACCTGGTACCACGAAGGACCACGCAGTCTGAAAACAGCGAGGCTGTGGCTTGCTAACTACTCACTCCCCAGGTAAGGAAAAACGGCACAAATGAAGGAGGGAGATGCAACCTTTTGTAAAATCTAGCCGCTAATCCCACTGTGGGTAGCGCAGGACATTTGAGATCAAAGGAATGGGGAATGTACGCTGGTAGACAAGTGCAGTGAGCTTGGAGCTTGAGTTCTCAGTGACTGAGTGTAGCATTAGCCCAGTTTGGGGGAAGAAGGGGGAAAGGCCTGTTTCCAGCAGCAGGGTAGGGAAAATATAGGGACTTTGTACTCCACCTTTCCTCTTCACAGGGCAGTGAAGCGGCTAGAAGAAGCCCGGCTGCTCAAAGAGATCCCGGAGGCAACCAGGACCTCGCAGAGACAGGAGCTACACAAATCCCTGCGAGTAGGTTTGGCAGCTGCTCAGCTGCTGTGTTTAAAACTTTTTGCTGATCTCCAGAGAGATCAGCTGCCCGGACGCGCTGTCCAGATGCGTGTAGTTTTCTGTGCTGTTCCTGTCACCTGTTGGAAAGCTCTGCTTTTTCTCTCTTTCCCTATGATATGCATAAAGCGTGTTCAAACTCTTTCTTCAGTGATTCAGAGAGATGTACTTTAGTTGTTCCCTTGCGTGGCAGAGGGATGAAGAGACATCCCTGCGTTGCCTTGCCACTAGCCTGTGAAGCTAAAGGAATTTATTCCTGGCTTTGTCACAGGTTTAGCTGGCTAGGAAGGGGCTGCTCACTTTCCTTTCCCTGTACAGTGGTCACTAGTGCTTAAAACCAAGGGAAATAATAACTAACACAGTAATGCAAAACATGTTTTAGGTGACTCTGAGATGCCCTTTTCGAGCATGTTAAGTCAGATTCCCAGCTTAACCGAACAGAATGGCTCAAGCACACAGTGTGCTGCCACTCTAATCCTGTTTACACCCAGAGGCTTTAGCTGCCAGAGGATTTGCTTCTCCCCTGAGTGCACCACACTGCTTGCCCTAGTCTTTCTGGTGGTATTCATTGGATGAGTTGTAGAAAGAGGCCAAAACTACAGTAAGTAGTAAGTACAGTAAGTTCTCTATCAAAACCGTAGTTGCAAAGCAGGCCTGCGGGGTTATCGGTGGCAAGTACCATGGGTGGCGTGTTGAGAGCTAAGCTGTGCCCCGGGGCTGTGCTAGCTTACAACAGTCAGGCTGGCTCGGTGGCCCTCCTGCTTGGAGCTGGAGTGGCTCCGAGGTAGCTCCTCCCTTTGACAGTGACTTTCTAAAGGCCTCTGCCTCCTCCTGTGTACATTTGCCTCCTTCACCTCAGCCTTTGGCCAGGGCTTTCCCTAGGTCGTTTGTACTTGACTCATTTATTATTTTCTTTGTATTCCGTCACAGTCCTTGAATAACTTCTGCAGTCAGATTGGAGATGATCGCCCACTGTCCTACTGCCACTTCAGCCCCAATTCCAAACTCCTCGCTACGGCCTGTTGGTAAGTTTTCTTTTACAGCACTTGCTTTAGGGGCCAGGGGGGCACAACAGGAGTGACGGAGAGGGATGTTGTTGGAGGCCTGTGAATCGTGAGAGTTCAGAAATGCTTTTTCTTTGTACTCTGAACTCTCTCTTCACCCCGTTTTAGAGCTTAGCGGGGATTTCAGTCTGAGTCCGTTAGTCCCTATGGCTGGTTGCCCAAAGCGTATTGGTATGTTAGCCATTGCAGAACCCCCCAGGGTGGTTTTGAAGCTCTGTGTTTGATCTCTTCTTTGACGTTCCTGTCTACTCTGATGTCCGTTTCTTGTCTTCAACAGGAGCGGATTGTGCAAGCTCTGGTCCGTGCCTGACTGCAACCTTGTTCACACCTTACGAGGTAGAGAGCAACTTTCACTGAGACTCTTTGCTTAGTTCTTCTGTTCCTCTCCGGGTTGAGTTCCCATATCTGAATTACTTTGTGATTCAAAATGTAGTGTTCTTTGGGCAGATTTTACTCTGAGAGCAGCACTCAGGCTTGCGGAGCATGGGCGTGTGTCTCATAATCAAGAGGAAGTCCTGGCCTTTCTCTTAGAGCCAAGACCCGAGTTTGTTGTTTCTGTTTCTGAATGATGTTCTTGTTTTCTTTCAAAACCTGGTTTGAGATATTTTGAGCCAAATATTAGTGTTTTTGGCCAGGCCACTTAACAGCAGTGAGGTTCTTTGGACAGTGGTCACAACTTTGACTAAATACAAATGTGAGGACAAATCTCGTGATCATATGTTGAATTTTCACTGCATTTTGAGGGTTACAAACCTTGGCGTTTGATACTCTTAAGTGGCTGCTACTGGAGTTGCAGTTTAGCTGTTTGCAGGACAGATGTGTCTGGTAGTAACAATGCAACTTCACCCGACATGGCAGGACACAGTGGAAGTGTTCACTGGTACCCGACTAATCAGTAACAAAGAAACGCTGTTTTTCTGAAGAACTGGCCAAGATCACGTGGCAGATTATGAATTGTGGTTTTCCTTTCTCTTAAGGACATAACACCAACGTAGGAGCAATAGTCTTCCATCCCAAAGCCACTGTCTCCCTAGACAAGAAGGACGTTAACCTGGCCTCGTGTGCGGCTGATGGGTCTGTCAAACTCTGGAGCCTTGAAAGGTCAGAATGATACCAGACATGCACAGCTGCAGCATTGTTGTTTTGGGGTTTATGTTGTGTTATTAAACATCAGACATTTACCATCCTCCTGCAAATATAACCTTTTCTTGTAGTTATACCAGTGCAATTCCTGGCCTCAGTATGTGCCACCTTCTTCAGCAGGAAAAGAGATCACCCTGATTAGGGGAATCAAGGTGAGGGGAAATCGTCTGAAAAGAATCAAGTCAGAATTGCTGCTGGGCACTGGTAAACTGCTTTGGGTGATGGATGGAAGATGTGGAGATTGTTTCATTCTAACCTTTTATTTAGGAGAAAATTTCCCCTCTTGGATATTAAGAAATGAACTTCTGAGTTATTGGGAAGCACCAGTATTCGGAGAGGGACTAACCAAATACATGACCATGCACCATAGCTTCATCCAGTAATAAAAACAAGCGGCCCTATCATTGCACAGTGTAGTTTTGGAAGATGCACAGCATCTATCTCAAGCCTGTGAAGAAGAGAACGGTGTAGATACCGAGCCCTAGCACCTGCTGTGTTTGAAAAGTGGAGCCCTGCAGTGCACCTGAGGAAGAGGCAGGCGGCTCTGAGATCCTCAGTTGTTTATCCTTAGCTGAAAGCCACTGTTTCTAATTGCAGAAGCATACCTGTGCAAAGGGACGGGTTGTTTATTAGTCTCATGTGACCACATCTCTTTAGTTGGTCTGTTGGACAGAAACTCTGCACGCTGTTCAGGTCTTCTGCTGAAGGCTACTGGCCTGCTGCCTGTAATTCTGGGAGAATAAACATTCACTCTATCCTGCCTGCCCTGCGGTTCCTCAGAACAGCTGGATTTGCTGTAGTTGGGGATGTGTTCTGTGTAGCCACAGTTAAAACTCCCTGCTGTCCAGGGAGTCCGCGTTTTGTTTCTGCTGTTGCTACTTTCAAAGTGCAATTAACAAGGGCCTTGTTAATTTTCCGGAAATAATTGCCCCAGGAGAACTTTATAACCAACATGAATCCACATTCATGGGTTTCGCTTAGAGCTTTAGCTGTGTGAATGAAAGGCAGAATTCAGAGTCACTAGTTAAAACACTGATTTTCCTGTCTGGCTTGCGCTTAATTAGCAGCTGTCTTGCTGTGATCATAATGTTTGCAAAGGCCTGGCTAGAGCCAGTCACCTCTGACCAGTGTCCGATGATTTTTGTTTCTGTTTTTCAGTGATGAACCGGTGGCAGATATTGAAGGACACAGCATGAGAGTGGCACGTGTGATGTGGCACCCATCTGGCAGGTTCCTGGGTACTACCTGGTATGGAGATTTGGTTATTTGCTTTAAGACATTACCTAGCTGGTAACGTCTAGCTGGTAGCCCCGTGGGTACCACTGCTTGTCTGCAGAGGAGCCCCACACGGGCAAGGGTTGGCCATTCTTGACAACGGCTGGGCTGTTGCAGTGTAAATCATAGAATCATAGAATAGTTTGGGTTGGAAGGGACCTCTAAAGGTCATCTAGTCCAACCCCCCTGCCGTGGGCAGGGACATCTTCAACTAAAATAACTAAATAACAGCAAGTCATTGGGATTCTGTTCTCTGCCCCTCATGTGAGATGCTGTTGGTCTCCAGCTGGAAATAAAAGGCCCACAGAGTTAGTGAAATATCCTGTTATTCTCCCTGGAGATACATTTAGTTGGACAAATGCTTTGTTTTTACAGCTACGATCACTCATGGCGCTTGTGGGACTTGGAAGCTCAGGAAGAGATTCTCCATCAGGAAGGGCACAGTAAAGGTGTCTATGACATTGCCTTTCACACAGACGGGTCTCTCGCTGGGACTGGGTGAGTTTGCTTTGCGTCAGGACTGGACGTGAAATATTATCAAGGTTTTGTCGCTGTCTGATGCCAAGCGCCCCAGCGATTTCTGCGGGTGAAGCTGAGTGTACTCTGGCAGTTGCTGGAGTCTCCGATGGGTAATGCTCGGGTCCTCTCTTCCTAGTGGACTGGATGCTTTTGGCCGGGTGTGGGACTTGCGCACGGGACGCTGTATCATGTTTCTAGAAGGCCACCTGAAGGAGATCTACGGGGTTAACTTCTCCCCAAATGGGTAAGAAAGGAGCTTGCATGGTTTACATGGGAGCTCTGAGTACAAACCCCAGCTCCCAACACCACGTTCTTCCTCCACCCTTTGGCAGATACCACGTCGCAACTGGCAGTGGTGACAATACTTGCAAAGTGTGGGACCTCCGCCAGAGGAAGTGCATCTACACCATTCCTGCCCATCAGAACCTGGTGACCGGGGTGAAATTTGAACGTAGGTGCCTCCTCTCTGATGTTCCTTATCCCTGCCTCTCCTGAGCTGAGGTGGCAGGGGATGGGGCAACTCAGAAATGCATCTTCAGGTCAAGAAGGCCTGTACTGGTTAGCAGAGACGATTTGTCATGTTTTTATTTGCAAATCTCGCTTCTCCCTTTTTCTCCTCCTCTACTGCAGCCAATCACGGAAACTTCCTGCTCACAGGCGCTTACGACAACACCGCAAAGATCTGGACTCACCCCGGCTGGTCGCCTTTGAAGACGCTGGCTGGTCACGAGGGAAAGGTGATGGGACTGGATATCTCCCTCGACGGCCAGCTGATAGCGACCTGCTCCTATGACAGAACCTTCAAGTTGTGGACAGCGGAGTAGCTCAGAGGTGCTGCTGGTGAACGGGAATGGAGACGTTAATGGCTTTCAACTAAGACTTGCTTTTTTTATATTAAAGGAAAAAAAGGAGTCGGCTATTGCAACATGCGTTACGGCAGCGGTAGTCACTGGCTGGTCTTGGGCTGAGGTGTTTCTGAAGCACCTGTGTTTGCCAGGGCTTGGTTGGAGTCAAATCTTGGGTGATGTTTTTCCTCTTTTTAGGACTTTGTTTTTATACTGCAGACACTGCTTTCTGCTGTAATTTGGAGATGATCCATCTGCGTCCACCCTCCCTTCCACGTTAGGCTCACAGGTTTTCTCCAGTCTGTTCTAAACATTTGTAGGTAGCCACACAACACCTCGGGTATGGTGTGCTGTTGAGCCTCTGTTAACGCCCTTCTTACCTTCCATTTTCCAGGAGCCTTTGGTAGGAGTCTGTGGCTTCAAACTCGATTTGCATTTGGAGAAAGAAAAACTAGCTGTCAGAGTTACAGGAGGATGGTACCCTGCTTCCCCTGCCGCTGCAGGGGAGTCTCTGAATGTGGAGGTCTGCGTCCCCTTTGTACTCCCTCACAGTAGATCTTAAAGGCCAGGGAAATTTTTCTTTTCCGTGTACCGTCTCATGTCCTCGCTCCTTGAGCGGTCTCATGAACTGGGTGTTTCAAATCCACGTAGGCATCTCCTGTTCAAGTTTTTGCTGTGTCTCACCTGAGACGATACGAAGAAGGCTATTTCAGCATAGGATTGTCTTGTTCTAACTTGCACTGTGCGGAGCTTTCTTATTTGTTGTTTATTCTTTAAATTGAGGTTTTGCAAATGTTGTGTTCTGGAAAATTGAAACGTGTTTTGAATGTGCACCCTAGCCTCTGGGTCTGACTAAGGAATGGAGAAATTACAGGTACTTCACAACACACGGTTTGATTTCTGTCTGCTATCGTAAAAAACCTTTGGGAGAAAAGAAAAGACCGATTCATCTCCCCATTGTCAGCTGGAGAGCAGCTGCCCATGTTCCTTGGGAGTGAACACAGTGCTGTTCTCAACAGAAGTTGGAGATTGTGTTTTAAGAAAAAAAAACAACCCCAAACCCACTCACAAGTTACTTTTCTTCTAGCGGAGTGCCAGTATGGTGGCACCTGCCACGTGCTGTATGCTGGCTCTTATTTACTCCCAGGGAAAATGCTATGGGTCGAGAGGCCAGCGACCAACACAGAAAAATACTTCATTGCAGCCTCCTCTCGTGTAAGCCTGGATAAGCTGTGTGTGCTCAAGCTGGTTCTTAGCCACCTCATAAAGTGGCTGCTAAAGGCAGCGCCTGGCCGCTGTGCAGGGGGCTCCCAGCGGCACAGCCAGGACAAGCCCCCCCAGGGCGTTTCTCATCAGGTTGCCACTCACGGGATGATGCTGGCCCAGCAGTCGCCCTGCAGGCTCCCATGTTTCTAGCTGGCTTAGGATGAAATTTTGGACCCCAGTGAATGTTCTGCGTTTACACTCGCATTGTTCCCGGTGTATGAATCCCAGTGCAGGGTTTCTGTCGCACCACGTTCAGCTCCACTCCACTGGAGCAAGGGGAAGGAGGCCGAGCGTTCCCTGCCCCGTGCCCTGGCCCCCTTCAGCGCTGCTCCTTGGCTTCTCGCAGCTCATCTCCTCCTCCCTTAGCCCCCATCACGTGCAGCTAGCCTGCACAGAGGTTTTGTAAATAAAATACACAAGGCTCGCTCAGGAGTGAGAACTTGGCCTGAATGCATCCATGCTTCGGCTTTTCTTCTAGACAACTCCAGTGCCTTCCCGCCACCCACAAACTGAAACCAGTAAATCCCCCTGCCCCACTGATCGCACATCGCTGCTCTACAGGTGCAAGGTCTCCCGGTGCTTGCAGTCGGGGGGAAACTCGGGGAATCGCATCCCCTTGCAGGGCAGTCTCTGTCGGAAAGGTTACTACAGTCAAAACACTGCCACCTCCTCCAGCAGCAGGTCCGCGTGGTCACTCATCTGGAGTACGTGAATTCCCGAGTTAAAACTGGCACAGAGCAGCGTGGAGCTGTCGCAGACGGCCAGCGAGGCCAGCGGTCCCGATCCCTCGAGGCACAAGGTGGCCAGGCAGGCTGGGGAGGGAAGAGAGAAGTCACTCGGGACACAGTTTGACGAGCTGAGACATGACCACACCAACATCCCACCTCCTGGCTTTGCCCGTGTGCGTCCATCTGCTCCGAGGGTGAGCTGCACCCCTTGCTGTCCCATGTCCAAGGGCAACGGGACGTGACCTCTGGAAGAGACACCTCCACCCCCGTAAGCCCCACAGGGGATCTGTGCATTGCCCAGCTAATGTGGATCCAGGCTGAGGTCGGGCTCTGCCCCTTCCCTGGAGAGGAAGCAGGGATGGATGGACAGACAGACCCCACTGGGCAGAGCTGCAGGGCTCGCGTGGAGGCATTCCCAACATGCCTTTTTCTCCCAAATTGCTTACAGTCCAGAAAAATTCTTCGTAAGGACTGTGCTACACTCAACATGCAGTTTTGATAAATCACCAAAAGAGAAACAGAAATAAGATTTACAATATCCAGCACCACACCAGCCCTTCTGGTTGTGTCTAGTATTAAAAAATATCCTGAGGCAGCATTTGTGCAGACACTAACCCCACGCTGAGCTGCTAACAGAGCCGCATTTGACACAGACGTACAGGCAACTCGTGGTGACTTACACCCTTCCAAGAGCACCTGAATTAAGGCTGACGGCTGTGAAGGTCACCCAGTTGTGAAGGCAATAGGATCAAAATAAAGCTGCTGCCAACCCCGCGGCTGTCTCGGCGTGCACAAGCACCAGGGTGAAAGAAGAGGTAAGTGAAACAGAAGGTGAGAGTTTTCTGTGGGAGATCATCAGGTTTCTATTTTCATCCTGTGTTAAATAAGTGCATTTGGAGAGGTGCTTAGCCACGGGGAGTGTCTAATGCTGATGACTTCTGCCGCATTCAGTGCCCATCTGTGAACCTGAACCGTTTCCCAAGAGGTCTCTGCCTTCTGCCCAAGGCGTTCGGTTACTAACAAGCTGCTGCTATGGCAGGGCTTGGCAGGTAAACAGCCTTCGTGTCCAGCTCAGGTGAGGACTCGGCCCTCACCAAGTACTCCAGCAGGCAGGGTTAACCCCGAAATGCCCGCGGTTCCCCTTCAAGAGGATGAACAAATTGAGGGCAGCTGCTGGCCAGCCCTCTATCCTCCAGCACAACTTCTATTCTTTACAACTTTCCACTGGTATCTGCGGAAAGCCCCAGAGTTCCTCTGTTCTTTTTGATTTTTTTATCATTTGTTCTTTCATTGCTGAACTTGGACATATCTTTAAAAGCCATCTTGTCATTACTTCCTTTTAGTTTAGGAAGGACACCCGTCACCTCCAACGTTACGCACCCAAACACCCTCCTTCGCTGGAGGGTTTGCTCTGGGGCATATCTCCACCCTGCCCTGCAGCCGGATTAGAGTAACACCCAGAGATTTCAGGCTTCATTGTCCCCATTACCACCGGTAGACAGAAACGAAGGAAGCAGTTTTGTTATCCCAGGGTGAGGCACACTGAGTGGGCAGGACCCTCCCCTACCTCCAGTGTGTTGGTTCCAGACCTTCACTGTGCTGTCGTACGAGGACGTGGCAATGCTGGGGGCGAGAGCTGGGCCCCGTGGAAGGAAAACGCATGAGGTCGTGGTCTGGAAATGCCCTTTGTACTCACGCACTCGGTTCCTCGTCTGCCGTAGGTCCCACAGCTGCAAGGCAACAGGCAGCGTTTAGAGCTCAGGCTCTCTTACTGTCACTTGCCAACAGGGAGCTGTTTTACAACGAAAGGAAGATGGTTTTGGATTAAGAGCTCCTTGCCAATGCTCAGAGTACAATGTCTACCGCCTTTGTCCCCTGCTCATGCTCACAGTCCTGGAGAACTTCAAACCCCAAAGGATTTTCACCACCGGTGACTCTGTGGGCATGTGCCCACGCCCATTAGAGCTGATGGGCTAAGACTGTGCAGGCAGAAAACCACGTCTCCAGCCTGCTCCCGTCCTCAGCCCTGCTCTCCCTGGGATGGGATGGTCTCATCCTCTTGATGCTCACACACAGGGCTCAGAACCTGCAGGATTGAATCCCTGGTTTGGAAACACCTCGAGCAAGGGGTCCCTTACAGGCTTTCTGCAAGAACCTCATGCTCCTCGATGCCATTACCGAAACAAAACCCCAGTGCTTTAATCAGGAAGAATATCTGCTCGGATATTCTCTGAGCAGAAGACTTACCAAAGGGACAGGCAGGAAGACACTAAGCCCTGGCCCTGGCTGGTGACACCAACATAAGGCCAACGCAACGGGAGCAAGCAGATCCTTGGAGCACTGATCTGCTGCCCTCCGCTGTATGCTGTCGACATTGGAGAAAAACCAGAAAAAGCAGGACTTGCTGCCCAGCAAACTCACGGTCGCCTCGCCGCCCTCGCCAGCGGAGCCGCTGCTGCTGCTGAGGCAGTACCGCCCGTCCTGGCTCACATCGCAGCACATCTGAATGTGCTGCTTGGCTGGAAACGTGTGTGCCACCTGCAGCTCCCGGCTGTCCCAGATCCTGGAAGGAATAGGAGTGGGGAAGGGGGGACTCTGACGCATCAGTGCCACGATGGGCTTCCCTCCATGCCCTCCTGCACACCCTTGCTGCGCCCTCACGCTTTGCCCTTGCTGCCGTCCCTCGTGGGGCAGTCCCCCTCCTTCCTCCCAGCAAGCCGAGCTCCCAAAGCTCTCACTGCACCCTTGCATTTATCTGTCCTGGATCAATCTTTAGCCAGAGCAGCTGTGCCGAGCTTTTTTATAAATTCTCTTTTTCACCCGCAGTTGCCACCCAGTGCTGCTTACAGCCAGGGGTGTCCCCATACTGTCCTCCCCTGGCAAGGGACCATGCTCCAAGACCCAGGTGAGCTGGAAGGGGGCTTCTAGCCACCCCAGCAGGGTACAGGAGACCAGGTGGTCATGACAAACAACCAAAGAAACAGCCCCTTGTGCACCGGCATCTTCCATAATCCCCGTGTGCCCCAACTCCCTTCTCTGTGGCCACACGTAGAATTTACCTGATCGTTTTATCCTCTGAGGTCTGGATGACGTAAGGCTCCCCAGGAACCCAGCACAGATGTGTGACCTGCGGAGAAGAAAGGATGAGCAGAAGCCCACCTCTGCGTGCAGCCCAGGCTGGTGTCTGCCTGTAGATACACAGCCGCCGAGCTCCCATCCTCTCCCTCCTCGTGCTGGGTTGTGAGCAGCAAACGTTGGATGAAGTTTTTTTCGGCTTCGCACCAACGCTGCTCCCCCACCAGATTCAATCCCAGCGTGGTTACTGGGGGTTATCTGCAGGCAGGGAGGTGCCGACAGCTCAACAGGACACAGAGCCAAGGGAATAGGGGTACCGCACGCACTAGAAGACAGTACCCATACCAGCTCCGCTGCTGGGCTGGTACAGAAGGGAATGCAGCCCCCACTGCATGATGTGCTTCCTAACAGCTCTGAGGTAGAGCATTAATAAATTGCCGTATGTCTCTTGGTACCTTTGTGCTCCTGGATTTGTTGTTACCTGGAGAATGAAGTAACCGGCCTCAAGCTTTGGTCTCCCCAGGTGCTCAGGCAACCCGTGCAGTGCCTCAAGGGCTTCTTGTAGCACCGAGCTCAGAGCAAATTCACTCTACACGGCTTCATGTGTGAAATAACCAAGTAGGCAGCGAGGTGCCGTGATAGACTGCAAGGAACCAGCGGCTCCTACCAGATTCCTGGAGATAGCGGCTCTGCCCAGACACTCTCCGGTCTCTGTGTCCCACTTGCACATGGTGTTGTCTCGTGAACCCGTGCACAGCTGGGAGGCATCTGCAACCACAAGTTAATGCAAAAAAAAGGTCAAGAAAAGTTGTCAAGAAATCCCTGGGGAATGGGAGCGTGTTGTCCCTCACCCGGGCTCACAGCCAGTCCAGTAACAACCAGGTCATGTCCTGGGAAGTGCTGGCTTGGCCCCGAAGTCCCATGAAGCTCCCACATCATCACCGTCTTGTCCCGGGATGCACTGAAGACTCTGTTTGAGTCAGGGGCAGAGGTGACCTGCCAAGGACAAGATGAGAGAAGCCTGTTAGCCTCCCCACCCAGCCCAGCCGTGCGCGGGGAGAACACAACACTCCTGCTGTCGTGTCAAAGCCGAAGACATGCAGAAACGTGACTGGGGAGAGCCTGGCCTTCAAACTCTGTTTTGTCCATGCTGGATGTGCACGTGCCGGATTGCCCGACGCTCACACCGAGACTCCTGCTTGCTTCTGCTCTGCCAGATCCCGGCCACAGGCAAACCCCGACGCAGCGGGGCTGGGGGAAACCGCTCAGCCTGAGTGCGATTGCTGCAGCCCGTACTGTGGCCGTGTGTGTTGTGGCGGGGAATGTCGGGCAGCTGGGGTGTGCGACCCACTAGCGGGACCCATGTCCTCTCAGAACTAGGGAGCTGGATGGTGGATGGGGGTTCTCGGATCTCGTTCTCAGAAACCATTAATTTTGTGGGAAAAAAATCCTTAAAAACCCAAATGAGCCCAGTGCACGGTTGCTTTGAGCACTGGGATGAACGAAGCCCCCTTCATCCCTCCAATGCCCACAGCACAGGGGACCCACGGGGCTGTCCCCAGCCGAGGTGCATCGGCCACGCCATGCACACAGGTATACAGCCCTGCACGTTTGCTCTCCGAGTAGCGTGTTTGGCTTTGTAATCAGGATGCCAGAAGGAAAATTAAAGCCCTGCTGTTCCCAGGCATGGCTGATTTGTAGAATAACGATGAGTCCAGCGGAATGAGACCTGAAGAAAAGTGAACGGCATCTCTGAATCAAAAACTTGACCTAGTAATTCATCCTGAGTTTTTGCTACCCAGTCTCTTGGAGAGGAAGATAAGCCCATGTCCAAGGCTCCTGGAGCCCTGTTTAGTCTGGATGCAACCACTCCCTGCTGCTTCCCTGGACAGCGAAGTATCGGTTGGGACCTTGGGAAAAACCTAACGCATTCCGATACCCCGGTCCCTCTTTCTGACGGAGCAAAGCGAGCCCCCTGTGGATGACAAACCATCGCTCCATCATGCCTGGTTCCCCCGTTTCTGACAGGTAACAGTACGGGAGACCCCACCGCACTCGATCGGTTGTCGCTCACCTTGGTGACCTCCCGCTCGTGCCCGATGAACCGCCGCAGCGCAGCCCCGGATCTCCAGCTGCAAACAGCCACGCTCTGCGGAGGAGCAGGGAGAGGCAATCAGCAGCGGCAGCAGGAGGGCGGGTGAAGGGGGATTATGCACGTTCTTGGTTACGTTACACCGAGACCCGCGCACAGTCCAAGCTTGGAGAGGGAACGGGTTCTTCTGGTTTTGAGCTCCTACAGCATATACAACTGTCTTTAGAGCCCGTCCATTGCCAGGTAACGTAAGAGAAGGACCAGTCCCATGATTCCAAGCCTGGGTGAGAGCATTTGATGTGATCTGAGCTCTGGAGAGGTTACAGAATTTGATTCAATGAGCTCCAGTGTATGCCCTCACCCTAAGCTCATCTTTTCTTTCTAAATTCAGCAGCTGACAAAGTTGTTACCGTTCACGGAAATGTTTAAAGCTCACATTTAAACTTTATTTTCCTAACCTGTCAATACATTTTCCTGCCTGTGACTGTGCTTTGTGCCCCGTGGCGCGGGGTACCTCACCTTATCCCTTCCTCCTGACACGCACAGGTCTGGATTGAGAGCAGCCACAGAAGTGACGGCATCGGTGTGCGTGGGGCCGTGCTGCTGAACGGCTCGAACAGGTCCTGTCTCTTCCACGGAGCCATCGGCCCTGCAGCAGGCACAGAGACAGCGGCGGGAGCTGCAGGGCGCTTTAAGGCAAAGTCAGGGTGCCGTTCCCCGACGAGACCGAGGTCTGGGAGGTGGCACCACTGCCTGGGCTGGAGAGTGACAACATCTGCCTCTAGAAAGCTGAAGAGAAGCTGTGACTGGACAAATGCATCTCCTGGACTAGGTGAGACGGAGCAGGCCTATTCCACCTCTAGAGCTGCTAAATATTTAGATGTTTACTCACTCCATGCTGGTGCAAAGAAGAAAAGAAATTTTGATCTTGCCAGCCTCCGCTTCCACTAACACCTTTCAGGCTCTGCTGCTCTCCTTTGCTCTGACACCAGCCTTGCCAAGCACGTCGAGTCCCCCCCGCTGCCACCCTGTGCTCTCGGCTGATCTCCAGGCAGAGATCGCCCACCTTGCTGCCAGGCACCGAATTATTGCACCTTGCCGATGAAAGCTGATGACAGTCTCTGAAGAGACAATGAAGCAGTTTGGATATTTGGGCCAAACAGCCACCCCTGAAGCTGTTAGCCTTCAGAGCTCTGCCTTAGCCATCACAGAGCACGACCACCGGCCACGTTTACATGCTACATTTTGGATTTCAGTCCCCCAAAGAAGCTGAGCAGACTTTAGAAGCGAGGGTCAAAAATGAAAATCTGATTCATACATTCAATAATGAAACTAAAACCATGTGCTTGCTATATTTTCTGTTCATTTGCTGTTCTGTATTGACTCTCATAACTGGTTTATTAACTTAAGACAGGATCACCTGGGGTTGTTTTACCTGTATTTGGTGGTGTGGAAGCTGATTTTACTCTGCAGTTTCCCCATAGCCCTGCCGACGAGCACGGCTCCCGCTACGGCCAGCAGCGGTGAGCATCACATCAGCATCTCGGGCACCTGCTGCTGGGACACGACCTGTGGGTGAGGAGACACAGCATTACTGGGAATCCAGAGAGGTTTCTGCTTGTTCCATACATGGGATAAGGTGCTGAAAACACGTTATCTACATCTTAACTTCATTTAGAGTAAGAGGAAAAACCTCGGCGGAGGGGACATCTGGAGGTCCCTGGTCAAACCTTTTGCTTAGAGCAGAGCCAGCTTCAGAGGTGAGGTTACTGGGACCTTACAGCTGCGCTTTAAAATATCCAAGCTTGGTGAGGCCACAATAGAGATGGCGCTGCTGCCTATAATTCTTCTAGCGCCTTACACCTCCTCTTACTCCAGTACCTGCTCTTGACTTCCATATTTCCCGGAGATCCCAATCTCGAGACTGGTGAATGCAAACACCTTCAGGCTGAAGTTTGTACAGCCGGCTGGTGGGACTGTATCTTTAGACCAAGATAACTGCAGTCACGGGCAGCTGGAACTTAACTGGACCAGCCTGACTTAATGTAAAGCTTGAAGTGGTCTTTCCATAGGCTGAGGAACACTTTGGGACCAGCAGCTTCTATGTCCAAACTCCATCCCCAGGTCCAGGCTAGACAAAACTATCTTGATAACCCAGATGCATTCAGCAAAAAAATACTTGCTGTCCAGGCTGAGACCAGCCTGCCCCGTCCCAGGGCATCCCCCACAAGCGGCATCACGACAGCCAGTCCCTGCACGAGCATCCCTCCGGGTGAGGAGCCTTTGGCGGAGCCGCGCTCGGGCCGAGGCAGCATCTCTCCCTCTTACCCTCGCGGGTCACAGACCGAGCAGAAACCAGTTTCAATGGCAGTGAATGACTTCTTCTTAGCTCAGGACACACTAATTGGATTTAGTCTGTACTAGGTGTTCATTAGCGTTCCTGTCTTCTGGGTCAGTAGTATTTTGCTAATAAAAATCAGAAAAAAACCCCCACCTGCTTGTTCTAGCAAAGAAAAAACCTGCTTCAAGGCTCTGCCCACAAAAACTTGAAAACCAAATACTGGAAGCACTAAGCAAGAGGGGGTGGGTTTCTACGAAACACTCCTTTTCTAATTTTACCCTGACAGCCTTTGTGATTAGCAATTAGTAATATCCAGTTAATCTCCGCCTGCTCTATCCATGAGTTTGCATGTTCAAAAGATGTGAAGAATGACAAGTCCCACAGTTGAGGGGCAGTGATAATTCGGCAATTTACTTCTTTCAATCAGACCGAGTGTCCAAATCGTTTCAGTACATTAGGAACAAATACAATTTTTCTTTGACAATGGGAGAACTCTGCAAGTTGTTTCTCCTGCAAAACAAGATTCTAGGGAAAAGCTAAGACGTAAATTCTGATTTTTTAATTACAATGATTACTATGTTTCCCAGCCAGCGGTTAGTTTCCCCACTCATGTGGTTAATGTACACGTGCGATCGTCCCTACCCGCACATCAGCTCAAACCGAGCTGGATCAAGGCAGAGAGCTGCCGGCAGCCGCGGGAGGCTGCAAGGAAAGCGGGAGGTCTGTCTTGTGTCCAACTGCATTCTCCCGCCTCTTGCCCGCTGCAAAAAAGAGTAGATTTTTCTGAATCCTGAACGAGAACAGCAGTTGCTCGGGCAGGATGTCCATCTGAGGTTTTACTATCTGGCAGGCTTCCTGACACGTTTATCATGAACCTGGTCCATCACAAAGCTCTCTAATAACGGGGATCCTGCAGCAACTGATCCATACAAAGCTACGCCGCCAGAAGACTGGATTTCACGCTGAAGGATCTCCTATCCTCCCTTCCCCCCAAATGCATTGCTTAACAGAAATCAAAAACATTTTTTTACTAAATTGTTTTTTTAAAAATAACCCGTGCTGCTGCCTAAGCCTGTTGGGGCATTGCAGTGAAATCCGTACCACGGAACAGGGAAACGACAATATCCACAGCGGCGGGCACAGAAATCACAGCAGAGCTTTCTCCCCGTTTTCACGGGGTGTTAGACATCCCTTGGAAGAGGGGTGTTTAACCATCTTTGGGGAGGACACAGGGGCAGCCCCGAGTCCCTATAGCCGGGGGCGAGCCCACGGCAATGATGCAGGTCCCTATAGCCGGGGGCGGCCCCGTGGGTGGTAAATGGGTGCATCCCGGGTCCCTGTAGAGGGGGGCAGCCCCACAGGTAGGATGTGGGGCAGCCGGGTGGGTGCAATACGGGTGCAGTCCAGGCCGCTATAGCCGGGGCAGCCCCTGGGAGGCGTATGGGGACAAGACAGGTCCCTATAGCTGGGGCAACCCCCTAGGAAGGCTATGGGGCAGCCCCTGGGAAGGAGACGGGGACAGCATGGGTCCCGTGGGGCTGGGTTAGGGAAGGATACGGGGCAGCCAGCCCAGCCCCAGCCCCGGGAACCCGCCGGGCCGGGCCGGGCCGGGCCTTGCGAGTCCGCCCCCGCCGCGCACTCACCGGGGGCCGGGCCGGGCCGGGCCCCGCCGTCCCGTCCCGTCCCGTCCCGTCCCGTCCCGTCCCGTCCGCGCCGCCCGGCTCCTCGGCGGCGGCCGGGGCGGAGCGGTGTGCGCGGCCCGGGCGGGGCCGCCGCCGCCCCCGCGGCAGGTGCCGGGGCGCAGCATGGCCCAGCGGGGCGGGGGGCCGCCGGCGCTGGCGGAGCGGGCGGCGGACCTGCGGGTGAGCGACGGCGGCCAGCGGGGACCGGGACCCTGCCCCTTCCCCGGGGGCGCCTCAGCCTCGGGCCGGGGCCCTTCCCCGGTGCGCGCCCGGGGGCCGAGGGGAGCCCGGGGCGTGTGGGGCTGCCCGCCGCGGGGGGGAGATCTGGGGGGGGGGAGAGGGGCCGCGCGTGGGTCTGGGGTCGTCTGGGGGGTTCCGGTGGGGCGTGGGGGTCCCTGGCGGGCTGTGGGGCCGCGTGAGTGGTCCCCGTGGGGAGGTGGGCGCTCTGTGGGGCCGCTGGTGGGGCGTGGAGCCACGCAAGGGGTCCCCCGTGGGGATGGCGGCTCTCTGTGGGGCTCCTGGCAGGGTGTGGGGCCGTGTGGGGTCCCTGGTGGGGTGTGGGGCCATGTGAGGGGTCCCAAATGGGGACTGTCTGTGGGGTTCCTGGCAGAGTGTGGGGCCGTGTGGGGTCCCTGGTGGGGTGTGGGACCGTGTGAGGGGTCCCTTGTGGGGAAGGAGGCTCTCTATGGGGTGCCTAGTGGGGTGTGGGGCCGTGTGAGGGGTCCCCCATGGGAATGGGGACTGTCTGTGGGGTTCCTGGCAGGGTGTGGGGCCGAGTGGGGTCCCTGGTGGGGTGTGGGACCGTGTGAGGGGTCCCTTGTGGGGAAGGAGGCTCTCTGTGGGGTGCCTAGTGGGGTGTGGGGGCTCTGGTGGGGTGTGGGGCTGTGTGAGGGGTCCCCCATGGGAATGGGGACTGCTTGTGGGGCTCCTGGCAGGGTGTGGGGCTGTGTGGGGGCCCTGTTGGGGTGTGGGGCCATGTGAGGTGTCCCCTATGGGGAAGGGGGCTCTCTATGGGGTGGTGCACGAGGACCCCAGGAGGCATGGGGCTGGGGGACGGCCCTGGCTGGGCAGGCTGAGTGGGGGGCTCGGGGCCGCCATCGCCCCGTCGAGGCCTGCCCGCTGCCCGCCGCCCGCCGCTCTGTGTTCCAGAACAAGATCGTGGACCGGTGCGAGCGGCTCCAGCTGCAGAGCGCTGCCATCGCCCGGCACGTGGACGAGGTGCTGCCTGCCAAGGACCAGGGCGTCCTGGTGAGTCCCTGCCCCTTCTCCCAGCGCAGCATGGAGCATGCTGGCCCCGCGTGCCCCCCGTTCCTGGTGGAGATGCTGAGCTCTTGCGGGGCTTGTTGGTGTGCAGGGGTTGTCCCTCTCCTACCCCACAGCTTGTGCAAGTGGAGTGCCAGGGTGCGCCTGCGATTCCTGCTTCATCTGCCTAAAAAATGCACACAAACAGTGAATTTCTTGGTGTTAGCCATCAAACATCCCACTAGGACCAGTGTCTTAGCGATTCCTGATTTTATTTGTGCCTCACTGTCACTGAGGACAAAAGACAGTTCTCGTGGTGGCTCTGTTTCTCGCTAACAGCGAATCCAGAATGGTCTGCTGAGGGATGGGACTCTGGTCCCTCGCGGGTTGTCACTTAGGTACCAGGGTTAGGCCAGGAGGCAGTGGGCAGGTTTGGGACTGGTTGTCCACTTTACCTCTCCTTGCATCGTGATGATTACTGTGGCTTGGGCTCAATTAACAGAGTAATCTTAACAGCTGAGCCCACAGAAAGCCAGCAGAAGCGGTTGGTGCTCTTGTTGGGGTTGAAGCAAGGCTGATGTTTCTCCTCTCTCCTTGCTCTGGCAGAACGCAGCCAACGCAGCGCGGGAGCTGGTAATCCAGAGGCTGATCTTCGTGGGGAACGCGTGTGAAAATGAAGAACAGCGGTTGCTGGAGAAGGTGCACGTGGAGGAGGAGCGGGTGCACCAGAGCATCCTGACCCAGCGGGTGCACTGGACTGAGGCTTTGCAGAAGCTGGCTGCCCTCCGAACCTACCTGGTGGACGTGATCACCAACCTGGATGACCAGGGCCTGGTGGTGAGTACTGCTCCTTGTACCGAGGGACAGGTCAGTCAGCCCAGAAGTGACCTAGACTTTTTATCGTGGATATTATGGGACTTAAATACAGTGTTCAGCAGCTTGCTGCACTGACAGCAAGGAGGCAGAGTTGGAACAGGACCTATGTTTGCAGGCCTAGCTCAAGGAACCTCCTTCACCTGGTCCTGACAAGCCCCTGTGGTTTCTCGGTGGTTCCTAGAGCATCTGCTCTGCCCAATTCTGCTTTTGCTTGCGGTGAGGTTCAGAACCACCCAGGCTCAGGTCTCCAAGCTCTTGGCTTGAAGCTGCCGGCTCTCAGATGCCCTTAGGCTCGACAGCCAGGACGGCTATGGCTTGAGAGCTGCTCTTACAGCAGTCGGTTGGGCCACCAGTTTTCTAGTGTTTTGTCTAGTTTTAATCAAAACGTGACCCTTGGGAGCACCTGCAGCTCTTCTTGAAGGTCTGCCCTGTTGTCTGGCATACCTCTGATTGGGGTATTTACTGTGCAAAGCAGCCCATGCTTCCCTTCGCTCCGTTCCTTTTCTGGCTATTAAATTGTCTCGGTTTACCCAAGCGATTCCTCTCCTTGTAGACGCGAGCGGGTAGGCATTGCACCTCCTCTTCCTTGCTCTTAGCCTCTGCTTGCCACATGCAGCTTTGTGAAGAGGGAGGCAGCAGCTCTGCTTGGAAAACAGAACCGATCCCACGGACAGAAGGTAGATGGCTGTTCCTTTAGTGGGAAATGCAGCTTCTGTCCTGCTCCGGCATCTTAGCTGGCTGGGCCGTGGCCTCACTGTAGAGAGTAGAGGTTGGAAAGCAAGATCCATCAGGTGCCTGTGGCAGAAAACAGCGAGACCCTCAATTTCTCCTTTTGCCACGTAGTGGAGGGGAAATAGGGATGACACATTCTCCACCTTGGATCGTTGGAGTTGGTGCTTGTGTCTATCAGGAGTCGATACGTGTCATGTCACAGGCAAGTGAAAGGCTCGTAGAGCACCCTGCAGCTCATATTTGAGCAGGGACCAAATATTTTCCTACCACTTTGCTAATTGGGCTGTACCTTGAGAACACACCATTGCCAGCGGGTGCAGAAACAAGGGGACTGATCACGAGGTTATCTGGCTCTTGGCGTAGGTCCTCGGCAGCTTCACCCCTTATTGAAAGCTTTGGGGGTTGGTTGCTGCAAGCACAGGATGTTCTTGCAGCGTGCCCTAACGGGGTGGGGGAGGAGGGGGGACCTCAGGGCTGGGGTTTTCACACCCTGGGCAAGGCAGGGTGCAGCGGTAAGAGCTCCCAGATGCAGACAGGCTGGTGTCCACCACAGGGTATGGAGTCAGAGCTGGTTCCTTGTGGGTCCAAAACTTTCCATCTGTCTCAGCTCTCCCACGTGTTTCCCTTGCGCCAGACGATCCAGCCGTACTTGTGGCCTTCTGCTCTCACACCGCTTGCACGCGCAGCAGAGCGGTGGCAGGCGCTGTCTGGATGCTCCCATGCCCTTCTCGAGCTATTTGTCACCCAGCCACCCAGTCCCACTGGTGCAGCAGACATTACCCCTAGCTAGATGTAGATGATGTATCGCCCTCAGCCGTTCCCACTCATTTTCTGAGCCAGGGAGTGCGAAGTGCTGCAGCTGAAGAAAATGGATGTTGGATGCTCCCCCTGCTCCCCAGGGCCAGCACTGGGGTGCGGAGTGGTTTCTCTGGGTCAGGAAGGAGAACGGTGCTCCCTGGGTCCCAGGTTTGCTGTGCCCCAGCCTGCGTTTGGGATTTTATCTGTGGGGATTTCAGCTGTGATGACTCTTTCTCTCCTTGTCCCCAGCGTGCAGAACAAGAGATCTTCGAGAGGTCAGTACCTGGCTGCTCCTGGTCCTTTCCCTGACCCCTGCTCCAAGCTTGCCTGCACCCTCCGTGGCTCCCGCTGCGAGCAGCATGCCATTGCTCAGGCAGCAGGTGACACCCCCCCTTTCCTCCCTCACGCTGCTTTCGTTGAGGACAAGGGCAGAGCACAGAGATGCCAGTGTGGCCTCTTGTCTCTGCTTCACGTGCTGCGCTGCAGCTCAAGACGGGGAAGTCTTGGCACCTAGAAATGCTCCATGTGCAATGTCTCGCCGGAGGCATTGCCAGATGCGCTGGCCCTTGCTTACGGGAGACCTTCTCCAGCTCCACAGGGCTCCCTGGGAGATGGAGCAAGCCTGTCCCTGGCCTGTTGGCAGGAGGTAGGATTGTCCGCCTGGAAAGCTGGCGTGCTCCGTGCCTGGGGGGCTGCTGGCACAGCATTGCCCAGGGGGGCAGCGCGCCCGAGCTCCGCACTCGGCGCTGCCTCCTTCCCCAACAGAGAGATTGCACGGAGGGGAGAACCAAGTGCAGGTGTCGGCATTTCTGGCAGTCATCATCAGTAACGTTGGGCTGCCCTTCCTTGAGAAGGCAGCTTGGTGGCTGCATTTTTACAGGCATTTATTTCCGTGGCTGCTGCAAGGGTGCTAGCTAGCACGGGTTGGACTCTGCTACCCAGAGCACTTTCAGGAGTATTTTTGCCTGGAGCCTGCCTGTAGAGAGTAAGAAATTGGCCACAGCACATCACCAGCAGCCAGTGCCAGAGCCTGTACTTACAGCCGTGAGTTCGTGTGTGTATTGCAGGCCACAGGAACCCAGCAAATCCTCAGTCTCCTTGCTGTGCTGTATGAAACCTGGAGTCCCGGCTTGCTCTCCTGCTGTATCCCCCTTCGCTCTGACAGCGAGGCTTTGTCGATAACGAGGGAAATCTGATTCCCTCACTGCAGGCTGTTCATTGTGCTCCTCTTGTACCTTGATGGCCACGCTCAGACACGTTTAATCTGTGCCTGCTGAGTGAGGAGGCTGTTGACTCAGGCTGCTGGGATTGTATTTTGAAACACTGAGGTCCTTTCAGAAGGGACTGTAATCAAAGCCAACCGAAAGTATCACTTGGGAGGAAAGTTTGTCCAGAACCCCCCCGTGCAGTTTCTCTGCAGCAAGTGCTCCTCTTGCAACTGCTCCAGCTCATATTTCTGTCATACTTCCTAGTGATCTTAAACACCACCCAGCACTGGTCAATAAATCATTGTATTTCGAAATAACGCTTGTGTTCCTTTGCTAGGACAGAGGTGGCGGAGGGAATCTTAGAGCCACAGGAGTCCCTGAAGTTAAACTTTAATCAGGCCTGTGTTCAGAGTCCGCTGCTGCATCGACTGTGGGCCTCAGCTGTTCTCTGCTGCATCGCAGGTCAGTGTCTCGCTCGGGTCTCACGCTCTCTGGGGACTCCTGCATGCTCGTTCATGTTGTGCCCAAAGAAACATCCTGATGCTGTGTCGAAACATCCTGATGCTGTGTCCTGCCCAGGACATGGGACATCCTGCCCTCCTCTGCTGTCCCAGCCCCTGCTAGTTGCTTGGAGCCCCCCAGCCAGGGGGGCAGCAGCAGCTGTAGGAGGTTTGGGAGGGGGGACAGCGGCTCGAAGCAGCTGGCTGTGGCTAAGAGGAGAACAGGGGTTTGAAAAGACCGTGTCTTTTATCAGCTCTGTCGATTAACCTCACTTGGTTTCTTTTGCTGTTTCCTGGGTCACTTGGTGACAGCAGTGAAGCTGATGCTGCCGTAGGAATCTCTGTCACAGAAATTCCTCTTTACCGCCTTTGGCATTGGCCTGCTGGTGATTTTAAAAGAGGGTGAACTCACCCGCGTGGCGTCTGTGAGACGCTCTGACATGCTGGAATGAGAAGTGAGTAAATGCAGTAGCTTTCTGATCATAAGCTGAGATTGTGGCTGTGCACGAGCTGGTGGTTTGTTAGAGACGTTTGTGATCTGGTTCAGCTCTTGCTGTACAGCTGAGGTTGCATCGGAGGCGTTTGTCAGGCCACTGACGTGCTCTGGGTACAGTTTTACCAGGTTGGTGTCAGCTCTGTTGAGCGGGGGAGAGACATTCTTCCGGCTGTGATCTGCTTGAATTGCTGATTGTGAAATGTTTGCTTTTACTCTTGCTTCCGGGCCATTGTTAGAGTGTTTCAAGTGTATTTTTTTGTTCCTCAAAGGTGGCAATATCCTTCACAATTTGAAAACGTTTGTCCCGTGTGCCACCTCGTGAACAATCCCTGGGGTCATCTCCCCAAAGCTTTTGCATTAACCTTTGATTTTTGCTCATCTCGCTCTTGATGCTGATGAGCGGTTCACATTTTTTCCCTGTTTCCAGGTCCCTCTCCAAGGTGTGTGCTTCTGGCTTTTATTGCCCTTGTGTTTTCCAGTATTAGCTTGAGAATCTGTGCGTACCGGACAACACCATCATTTGTTTCTTCTACTGCAAACTCTGGTGTTGCTCTCCCTTTGTGATTAATTTCCCTCTGTTTTGAGTCTTTGAGTGCTGGCAGTCATGCAAACTCTTGCAGTTGAACACTGGCAAAGTCGAGCAGGTTCTCAGCAGATGTTCAGAGCTGTCGAGCCATGTAGGACACCTTTCCCTAATTCTCTTCGTTGTGACATGGTTTTTTTAATGAATTCCTTTCCCAATAGCATCCTTGTCAAATGTAATGACTCTAAGGCATTCGATCCTAGTAATGGGTGTGTTGGGGCTATTATTACACTCTGGTTTGGGTTTTGGGGGTTTTTTTTTGTGGTTACATTTAACGTGTCGTTATTGCATGCTGAGGATGCCCACCATAACCTTGCTTATCTCACTAGTCCATAGTCCACCCAGGACCTAGCCTTAGAGATTTAATATTAACTGCAGTGGTCCTAGCTTTCGTTAAGACACAGTAATGTTATGTTTCACTTGGTGGTCCCTCCTCCCAAAGGCAGTTGAACAGATAGCAGTCTTGTTTATTTGCTTGAAAAAAGTAAATTCCTAGCCTTGCCGGTTTGCCCCTGTTGCCTCTCAAAAACTTGGAAACCAGAAGGCGAAAGAACCTCCATTTCGCTCTCAAAAATAAACGTGATTCCTTTGATGTCTTTACTTGGCATCCAGGCTTCTGTTTCGCTTACGTTTGGGGTTGGCAGCTTCTTCCTTAAACCAAGAGATGATGTAAATCTCCTGGCACCATTCTGGGAGGGATCTTGGTTCATGGCCACCCGCATCAGTCCTGCTGGGGGGCAGGTAAGCGGTGAGGCTGGCTGGAGACCTGACGGAGGACCCTCTGCAGAGGTGACACAGACTGAAGCCATCCCAGCTGGCTGAGACGTTGGGCTGCCACATGGTGACCTTCTGCCCCAGGGACCAGGCTGGGTCTGGATTCCACCTTGGTGCCTAAGTCTAGGTCCGAGGATTTTAATTTCAGGTGTGTGAGTTTGGAAATGGGAAATGGAAAAAATTCTTTACTGAAAGAGTGGTTAAACATTGGACCAGGCTGCCCAGGGAAGTGGTTGAGTCACCATCCCTGGAGGTATTTAAAAGACGAGTAGATGAGGCGCTTAGGGACATGGTTTAGGGGGCATGGTGGTGTTGGGTTGACGGTTGGACTCGATGATCTTAGAGGTCTTTTCCAACCTTCATGATTCTATGATTCTATGAACTTGGATTTTTAAAAGTAGTAAATGTGCTGCAGCTAGCACATACCTACTTGACAGAGATGTCAACCATCTTCACTTACTTACCTGCTCAGCATCCCTCGTCTCTCTAAAGTGGCAAGGCCACTCTGATGGGTTCTGTACCCAGAGAAAATAGATTTTGGGGTGAGATGAATTCCCGGTGGAATTGTTCATCAGAATGTATGGGAATATCCGGAGGGCAGATTTAATCGTGACAAAACACTTGTCTGTGTGGGAAAATTTGCTGATCTGAATTACTCTGCTGTTACTCTGCCAGCGCTTCCCCTCTCTCAGGTGCTCCCCTGGAATCATAATTCCAGAACGAAGCTACGTGGGTGTCATCGGGGCGGTATTTCCTCGTGCAGATGATCCCTGTACATGAACACCAGAATGCAACCCTGTACCTAGGTTAGATATGTGTTGCACCATATGAGGTTTAGTGCCCTCCTTCTGTCAGAGGAAGATAAAGTCTCGTACTGCTCCATTTTCTATGAATTCATAGCAGTGTTTGGCTTCCTGGAAAGTCAACCTACAAATAGGCAGCATGGGCAAATACAGCTGTGGAGACCTACGGAGGGCACAGCGTGGCGGGCAGGCTCGCTGCAAAGCATTTGGCTGCTGCTCAGTGAAATAAATCATCAAACGAATGAGGTTGTCTGCTTCAGCTGGAAGGGGATGCTGTCTTCAGCTCCTCTTTCTGCTCGCTGTTGCCCACGATAGCTTCCACCTAATGTGCAAGCGTGCGTGGCACTTCCACGTTGTGCAAACTGATAATTCGGCCTCGGTTCGTCTCCTCCCAGGGAGCACCAGGGCAGGTGCAGCCCTAGGAAACCCCTCGACCAGCGCTGCTGCTGCTGGTCGGTGCTGGTCGGAGGGATGCTGACCTGCGTCCGCGTAGGTGCTGTGGAGCAGGTCGGGTTCTGGGATGACCCCGTTCAGGGTGCAGCGTAATGGTTTGATTCTTTAAGGGCCTCATCCTGCCACATGCTGGATGCTGAGCAGAGGGTGGTTGGGAAATGGCCGGAGCAGGCGTGATATGGTAGATCTCTTGCTGGCGGCAGGGCTGGGAGAGCAAATGACTCACCTGCTCCAGCCTTGTTCCCATGGCGGTTTAAGACCTGAAATGAATGAAGTGAAGGTGGGGGAAGGCAGGGCGAGGAGGGGCACCCGCAGGTAGAAACTCGGTCTCCCCGGGAGCGGGTGAGTCAGCTGGGCATCAGCCTCGTCTCTTTGCCCAGCGGACTTACAGAGAGAGGGAAACACTTGTGCAGTTACTCAGCACTCGCACCGGGTCTGCAGACCCGCTGAGGGGTCTCGCGGGGGGAGCGTGCAGCCAGGGCAGGGCGAGTGGTGCTGGGTGCTGTCAGCCCGCGGGTCTGCAGTGGAGCAGACCCCCGGCGGGTGCAGGCGTCCTCCGGGCCAGCCTGGCTCTCACCCCGGGCTGCAGCTCGCTGGGTTCGTGCTGTGGCACGAGGGCAGCTGGGCAGCCCCTTAATTCACAGCAAAACCAAATCGGGGCATGGCCGTGCTCACCTCTAATGCCTGGTGCCACCTCCCGCGGCTGCTCCAAAAGGGCTCGGGGTGGGTTGATTAATGACTTGGGCTGTATAGGAGGAAAGGGATTTCCCCTGCCCAGCCCTCCCCGTTCCTCCTCGTTCCCGTATTACCGGCTTTGCAGGTTTTCTGCAAACAGCCCTGCCGTCCTTGCGCAGGCTCTTGACTCGCCCTGGCTGGGGGGAGAAGTCGGGTCCTCCTCACCCGCAGTGGGAGTGGGAAGGGACGGGGCTCAGATTTGGGTCTCTCCCAAAAGCGGGATGAACCGAACCTGCCGAGTTCTGTTTCGTGGGGATTTGGGCCAGGGTCAGAGTAAGATGAGCAGCGCCTTCTCTGACTCTGCAGGACTTCCAGCGCAAGGGTGGAGAGGCGTCTGGGGAAATCTGGGCTTTGATGAGTCTCTGCATTGTTCTGGCCCTGGCTTGAGAGAGGAGGCTGCGGGGAGCTGCTGTGCTGGCACCTAGCCCGAGCCCCCAGCACCCTGTCACCCCGGGGGAGCAGACTGTGTCTCTGATGGCTGTGACTTCTTCAGGCAGTTCAGGCAGGGGCCACTGAGCCGGCGCTCACCGTGTGGCTTCTCTTGCAGGCTCACAGGAGATTCACATCGATGAGAAAACTGTCAGCCCCAACCTCAGCCTGTCAGAAGACAGGAAAACCCTGACCTTCAGCCCCAAGAAAGCAAAGGTGGACTTGGACTGCCTTGAGCGATTTGACCACTGGCCCAATGCTTTGGCCACTGCGGCTTTCCGCTCAGGAGTCTGCGCGTGGAAGATCAGCGTGGAGAAGAGCTGCGCCTACAAGCTGGGGGTTTGCTACAGCTCCCTGCCGCGGAAGGGGTCTGGCAACGAAGCCCGCCTGGGCTTCAACACCGCTTCCTGGGTCTTCTCGCGCTACGACAAGGAGTTCAGGTTCCTGCACGCCGGTCACCCGCAGGCGGTGGAGCTGATCAAGTCTCCGGCCGAGATCGGGGTGCTGGTTGACTTTGCGGGAGGGGAGGTGCTCTTTTACGACCCCGATTCCTGCACCATCCTCTTCTCCCACAGGGAGACCTTCGCGGAGCCCCTCTATCCCGTCTTTGCTGTGGCGCACCAGAGCATCTCGCTTGTCCAGTGAGCGAAGCGTTGCGCTCGCTGCGGGGGGTGAATATACAATTGTATATACAGTGACTGTATATACACTATACAGTACCTTTATGGGGGGGGGAAGGAGCCCAGACAGGGCTACTGGCTTGTGTACGGTGGTGTTCAGACAAGACCTGCCTTCAGACTACACCTGTTCTTCACGTGTTTTACGGCAGCTTTCCTCTCCTCCTGGAGGCTACACCCACCCTGCGTCTGCCGAGCCGGGGCCAGGGGCCAGGGTAACACCTGGCTCTGCCAGCTGCTTTTAGGTGAATCATTTAATTCCTCTCCTACCAAGGGCAGCTTTCCAGCCTGACGGTGGGCTTTAGAAAACAGGAGAAATATTAAGAGATGTGTTTGGAGAAACGGCAGGGAGGAGGCACATGGGAAGGGACATCACTGGGACACAGCTGGAGGCACACTTTTGGGAGGAACCACCCTATGCCAGAGCAGGGACAGTGCGAGGGGCTGTCACCTGTGACCCTGTGGGGGACCCACGCCAGGGCAGGGGCAACCCTGAGGGGCTGTGGCCCACGGAGGAGCCCATGTCAGAGCAGAGGAGCAAGAAGCAGCAGAAAGAAACCTAACCTGAGCTGCTCCTTGCCTTGCCAAAGGGAGCGGGAGGTGGAGTGTAACGTGGTGAAAACACGGGGAGCTGATGTTAGGCAGGGAGGAAGGAGAGGTGTTGGACTGAAGTTGAGCCAGGGAGAAAGGCAGGAAAGGTGTTTCCCTAACTGTTTAGAATTTGTCATCTTTATTTCTCAATACCCAAATCGGTAAAGCTTGCTAACTGGCACTATATTAAGTGAAACTGCCCAGCTCCAGACTGTTTTGCCCACAGCAGGAGGCCTGCAACTGCCTCTGGCCACCGCTGCCAGGAAGAGGGGGATGCTGGTGAGGTGGCAAACCTGGGGTACACCGAGGCATGCGGGGCCTGTGCGCGGGTCTCCTGAGTGCTCTGTGCGGGCAGACCTTCCCTGGGACGGGACCAACCCCAGCTCTGCTGATGCGCTTGCACAGGGGGATGCTCGAGCCTCTCCCCGGGGTGACCGAGAAGGGACAAACCTCAATGTCCGCCTCCATCCCTCCTGCCAGAACGAGCCTTCTTGGAGCACAGCTTGACCCAGTCCCCAGCTCCATTAGGAGAAGACACCACCGCCAACCCTCTTCCATCGTGTTTTTAAAGCTATGAAAGAAATCGGCAGCAATGCTGAGCGTCGGATACATTTTATTGCATTAAAACCCCTCCTGCTCCGCAAGTAGCGCTGCTCCCTGCGCTCAGAAGCACTCGCTTCTTTTCCCTGCGCAACCAGCAGCAAGAAATCCCACGCCAGGACCGGTTCACTGCTCAGCAGCAGCGCTGGTCCTCCTCTGAAACGCAGCTACCCCTTCTCAATAAGAGCCAGGAGGTGGCTGAGCGTGGGCAGGATGTGCTCGGGGGGCACCCCCGGCTCCTTGCCCTGCCCGGCAGCCCGGAGCAGAAAGCCGTGCATGCCCACGGCTCGGGCTGCCCTGTAATCCCGGGCATAGTCATCCCCCACGTGAGCCGCCTGCTCTGGGGGGACCCCGCCGAGGCGCAGGGCTTCCTCGAAGATCCTCCTGTCCGGCTTGGCGAAGCCCACGTCCTCAGAGGTGAGGACGAATTCAAAGTGGTGCCGCAGGTTGCACTGGGAGAGGACGTTTTCCAGCCGGTTATCAAAGTTGGAGACCACCCCCATGCAGAAGCCGCGCTGGCGGCACCGGCTCAGGGTCTCGCCAGCTCCCGGCAGCACCTCCCAGTTGCGGGCACTGCAGAAGTCGCGGTAGAGGTTTTCCGCCATCAGCGTCAGGACTCCGTCTTCGTGCACGCCCGAGAGCCTGAAGGTCTGCTTCACAACGTCGACCCACCACTGCTGGGAGCTCAGCCCCCGGCCCCGGCCGTAGTTGGGGAAGCGCCGGCTCTGGGCTCCGTACGCCTCCCGGAAAGACTGACCGAGTGCCTCCGGCTGCACCCGGACCCCGTGAGCCCGGGCCTCGGCCGCGTAACTCTCCCCCACCGGCTGCCGCAGCCGCAGCAGCGTGTCCTTCACGTCCCACGTTAGTAAGCGGAGCCTAAGCATGGCTTCAGTAAAGCTCAGGACTAGGGGAAACCTAGAACAAACAGGGAGGCGAGAGCCAGATGCTCTGCCGAAAGCGAGTCGGTACGGAGCGTGGCTCACGCCAGTCTATCAGAGGGGTGTGGGCACCGGCCCTTTGTCCATGTCGCACCCACTGGTGTCAGCAGCCCCCGTGGGGGGCTCAGGCCCCTTCTGGGGTCTGCATCGCGATACGGCGGGGGAGGGAAGGCCCCGCTCCGAGTCCCAGGGTGCAAAGTCTCCCGGGCCGGGGCAGCTGCACCCCTCCGTGGGTGCTGCAGCGGGGCCCTGCGTGGGGCTGCTGGACGACCGGGGGGGGGGGCGGGTGCACCTGGGGCCGTACCTACAGTGTACGGGGGCCGGCTGTAGGGGGCTGGGGGTGCGGGGGGGGGACCCGGGGCTCACCGGGCCGGGTGCCCGGGGGCGGGGCGGCAGGCGGGGGGTGGAGGTGTGTGTGTGGGGGGTACGCTCGGTCCCGGGGCCCGCGGGCGACCCCCGCCGCGGCCCGTCCCGCACCCACCTGCGCCGCAACCCCGCCGCCCCGGAAGCCCCGCCCCCCCGAAGCCCCGCCCCCGGAAGCCCCCGCCCCCCGCGCTCAGGCCCGTCCCGCCGCCGCTTCCTCCTTCAGCCACCGCAGGAGCTGCGGCGCGAAGTACGTGATGATGGCGTCGGCCCCTGCGGAGAGACGAGAGGCTGGAGCCGCCCCGGGACGGGGGGGGGGGGACACACGCGAGGACGGGGTCGGGGTCGGGGAGCAGGCCTCGGGGCCGCCCGCCTCACCTGCGCGCCTGAAGGCCGTCACCGCCTCCCTGACGGCAGCCTCCAGGCTGAAGGCCCCGGCCTGGGCCCCGTGCCACAGCATGGCGAACTCCCCCGAGACGTGGTACACGGCCAGCGGGTGGGTGGGGTGCTGAGGGCAGCGGCGGGGAGGGAGGTCAGCCGGCGGGCAGGCGGGGGACACCCCTCCCCGTGTCTGGCGTCCCCCCCCCACTCCCAGCAGGAGCACGGAGGCCCCCGGAGCCGCTCCAGTGCCCACCTCGACATGCAAAACCAACAGTCGCATCCCCTCCGGTTTGGATATCCAAACGGTCCAGCCCAAATGCACACCTCTCCTCGCCCTCCCCCTCCAGGGACACCCTGTGCCCTCACTGGCACGCAGAAAGAGCTTACTCGAGCCTTGACGTCCCTCACGAGGTCCAGGTAGGGCATCCCTGGCTTCACCATCAGCATGTCCGCTCCCTCACGCACGTCCCGGTCCTGTGAGGGGAACACGCGCGCGACCCCGGCAGCTCAGGGTAGAATTAACGTTTTCCAGCAAGTCCACAGTTGGTTTTCCCCAGAAGTTTTGACCCAGTGGTTGGTTTTCCCAGGAGGGATCACGGGAGGGTTTGGTGAGCCCCTAACAGCCACAGGAGCCCACAGATGGGCTGCGATGGGGGAGAACCGATGCTCCCCTCACCAGATGCACAGTGCCTGGGGAAAGCCGGTGGCTGCGTGTCCCTGGACCCGACACCCCGAGCCGCGGCAGGGCACGGGGTCACCAACTCCTCGGCTCCCAGCACGCAGTCCTTGGGCCCATGCTGGGGACCAGCTCTCCGGCAGGCTGATGGGCATCGCATTTCTCTCACTTGAGAGGGAAGAGCCTCGGCCATTTTGGCTGGCGTGCCTCCTACTGCCTTCTGCCTCCAACACCCCTGGGCTTGCTCTTCCCCAAACCCACGACCCTTGGTGCCGCCCCGGGCAGCCCGACCCCGGCTCACTCACCACAGCGCGCATCGCCAGGCCCCTGGCGCCCGGGGGCAGCTGGTAGCATCGCCTGTCGCCGAAGGCGGGCTTGGATAGCGCAGCATCCCTGATGACGGGCAAGGCAGAGGGCAGGGGATGAGGACCAGCACCGCTCCCCGTGCCTCTCACCTCGTACAGCTTCAGAAACGTGAGGACAGACTAAGACAAGTGCCTGAGCCACCAGGGCCAGGAAAGGGGGGGGCTCTCCCGACCTGCCTCAGTGCCCCAGGATCGCTCTGGGAGGCCCTGGGAGCCATGCTTCAACACCCGCTGCCCTCCCCGTGCCCGGAGTCTGGGGTAAAATCATGTCAGATGTTTTCCTTTTGCTCTTTTCTGAGGCAGGTCCCTCAGGGATGCCCCATCAGGGTCAGGCCTTTCTTGGGACGAGGTCTACTAGTTGACTGAGCTGAAGCTTGTCCCTAAAGCCACCCTTTGGGGCAACACCAGCTCCTGTGACTCCCCTCCTCACTGCTCCTGGCAGCTGCAGGCAGCTCCCTCTCTGCCTGCCTTGCCACCAGCACCCAGGACGAGCGGGTGAAGGGGTGGGATGGAAGATCACCCAAGGTTATCTTCCCACCAGCCAGCCTCTCCTGGGCAAGGTATGTTTGTCTCCCTTTTGCACCGGGAAGTAGGAGGAGAGCGCTCCAAAGCGACCAGCATGGCCCCAGCTGTGGCCCAGGCTCTGGCCGAGCCCCGTTCCCAAATAACTATCTGGGGACGCACCTCCCGGCCAGCCCGGCGCTGGCTGGGGACAATCCCGGCTGAGGGACAGACCCACCTGAAGGGACCGTAGAAGCACGAAGCAAACTTGGCGCTGTAGCTCATCACTGAGACCTGCAGAGGAGAGCGGAGCTGTGAGGGCCAGAAGCACAGTGCTGCATCCCCACGCCGGGGCAGTAGCGATTCCCTCCCACAGCTGTTTTATACTCTGCCTCACATCCTCCTTCCCCTGCCAGAGGCCTGGCACCCTCGCTGTCCCTGTGTCCGGCCAAGGACATTCCCTTCCTGTGTGCACCGGGGCAGGGAAATGCCTGTGGCATGTCCTGGGCAAGGTGGGGGTTTGCTTCTCCCACCGCTTGCCCAGGCCCGGTTGTGGTGCAGCCTCCCCATGGACGTCGCTCCTGCCTTTGGCACACACAGATCCCGAGCTCACCTTGTTGCCCAAGTCATTGGAGATCAGCGCCTTCTTCATGGCCGCGATGCGCCCATCCATCATATCTGAGGGGGCAACGATGTGGCAGCCTGCAGGGAAAGAGCAGAGATGCCGAGAAGTGCCCGAGGCTGTGACTCTGCCTCAGGAGGAGGTGACCCCAGGGCCTGAGGGGCCCCGGGTGCCTGCAGCCCTGCCGGGGCCAGCGCGTGGAGGGCTGGGGGAGCCTCCCCCGCCTCGGAGCAAAAGCTCTCCCAGTTGGAGCCAGGCCCAGTTTGCTTTTGGGCCTGCTGAAAGCGAGAGGGGGCCAGTCTGCGAGAGTCAAACTCGGGCACCGCTGCCGGGAGACTCCTCACCTGCTTTGGCATAGGCCAGCGCCACTTCGGCCAGCCGCTGGCAGCTGATCTCGTTCTGGATGGTGCCGTCTTCACGCAGGATGCCTAGGAGACAAACCTGGGGTTAGGCGAGGGGCCGGATGGCCGGTTGCCTCAATCCCTAGGGTGGGAGCGTGGCTCTCGCTACACAGATGCTCAGAGCATCAGCGGGGAACACGTTAAGGGAGCTGGATAAGGACCAGGGGACCAACAACGCAGCCCTCCAGGGACCGGACACAACACGTGGGTGCTCCAGGGGAGGGAAGACAGAGATGGGGTACACAGACGGGCACTCAGACAGATTCAGATGGCCAGGGAGTGGGTGCCTTAACCACCCGTGCCTCCCAGCCTGCTCTCAAAACCTAGGAGAGGTCCCTCAGGCTCAACTGCACCAGTACAGGGGAGCCAAGTCTTGGCGCAGGTCCCGGCAGCACCCAGAGCTCCTCAGCAGAAAACGGCAAACCCCCAGAGACTCCCAGTCCTGGGAAGGTGCCCGAAGAGCAGCCCGGGACCCCAGGCTGTGCGCTCACCGCAGTGCCCGTGGGAGGTGTAAGGGCACAAGCAGACATCGCAGGCTATGAGCAGCTCTGGGAAGGTGGAGCGGATCCTCTTGATTCCCTGGATGGCAGGCGTGTCCTCCGCATCAGCGGCGGAGCCTCTCTCGTCCTGTGAGAAGATAAATGCCTCAGCACAGAGAGCCAAGGGCTTCCCACCGGCTCCTCCGTGGCAGCAGTTCTGCCCAGGAAACGTTTTCTGAACCGTGAGACCCTGTAACGCAGAGCGGTGTGACCACCAACGATGGAAAAGGGCTATGGAGTAGTGCCTCTGAGCAGGGAGTGCAGGTCTCAGGGCCACCTGCAAGAGCTCTGGGAGCTTTTCGGGTGTCATTACAGTCTCCCATCCCCATCCTGCTCTGCTGAGCGGGGTGCAAGCACGCCCAGAGACCCTGAACTGCTCCTGTTTGATCAGGAGACCCCCCCTGGCCCCACACTGCTCTCCCACACCCCTGTGGCTACCCCAAGCCCCCTGCCACCACCACCCACGCTGACCTTGTGGACCCTGCTGGGCACCCCGAAGATGAGCACACACTTCAGACCATCTTCGACGAGGGGACGCAGCATCCCCTCCAGCTTGTTGACTCCATACCTGAGAAGAGCAAAGTGAAGGGGGCTGCCAGGCACCCAGACCTGCTCTGTGGGGCAAGCTGGTCTGTGAGCGATCCAGCATCCACAAGCATCCATGCCAAGCAGCGGCTGGAGGCATGGGGGAGGTGTTGCCTGAACATTGGGAGGAACAATCCAGGACCTTATCGGGGCCTACAGGAGTGTTATCTACCCGGCATGGACACTCTTTGCTCTGAAAGGACAAGCATGCTCTGCCCTTGGATCCCTTATCTCGGCTTCCCGGTTGCAGATCCAGCCCGCCTCCCCACAGGACCATCCCCCTGGGGCCTTTCTGACCACAGCCCTGCTAACGGAGCGGCAGATGAAGACGGGAGCTGCCAGTCCAGCAAGATCTAATGCAGGACCGGAGCCCGTGTCCTTGCACAGGTTTTCTAGCTGCTGCTGGAAAGCCCATTCGCTTCCAACTTCCCTGTGTGCCCAGCCCACGCAGCGTGCCAGTGCTCTGGGACATCGCGAGACCCTGGCGCTGTCCCTGCCAGTGCTGGTACTTCCCCAGCATCCCCAGTACGATTCCCTCCACTTCCACGGTGGACGAATGCTCCCGCCCTGCCTGATGCTGGGGGATCCCCAAGGCAGGGACCACAGAAGGTTGGAAGTGTCACCCCTGGCCCATGCTCATCTCAGGCCATACATCAACCCTGCTCAGGCACGGGGCACGGCAGCGACTGGCACGCAGCTTGGAGGGGCTGGGTCCTTACCTGGCTTGTCCAGGGAGGCTGGGGATCGGCTCCACTGCATCAGGGCTGTCACTGCAGGAGGTGGATGGGACAGAGACATGAGGACTTGGCATGAGAAGGAAGCCCCTACCCCAGGCTTGTCCACAGGGAATCTTTTGGGGAGTCCAAACCTATCTAAGACCTCAGGGAGCACCTAAGCCAGTCAACCTGAGCTTGGTCCATCCCTAACCCAGAGAGCCAGGGCTCACTCACGTGACAAAAATGGGGTAGATGAGGTTGGAGGCATCGAAGGTGGTTGCTGTACACTGCCAGGAGCGTAGCACAGGGTGGAAGTAGCCGCTGTGAAGAATGGAGTCTGCCTGCATCTTCACTAGGAGGCTGTGGAAGGAGACTCTGAAACACCAACAGAAACCGGCAGGCTGGTTAGCGGCGGTGTCCTGGCAAGCCAGGGCTATCGGTGCATGCAAGGAGGGGGATGAGATCCAGACAGCCGCTGCAGGACCGTCCCTGTCCTGCTCCAGGGACACGCGGGGAGCGTGAGCTGCAGCCCAGCCAGCTTCGGCCCCACTCTCCCGGGGGCTGCCCCGTGCCGGTGTTGCAGGACCCCGCATCAGCAGTCACAGCACAGCACTTCCCGTAAACAGGGATGGCGCCGACTCCTCCCCACAAAACGTCCCAATTCTGCGTGTGAAACCGCCAATTTACAGCCACCAGCGTCCTCCCGCAGCAGAACCACATTCACATGGTTCAACACTACCACCCTCGTCAGGCTCCGTCTGTTTTAGCTTGCGTAGCTGTAACAAGTTTTCTAATGATGAGATGGTCATTGCTTAATTCATTTTAGTTTTGCTTAACGCTGTATAATTGTGTGATACAGCTTTTGCACACAGAGTAGTAAAAAGCTGCTCTGCGTAGCACGGAGTATTTGTGGCCACAGTCTGAAGGTGCAGTTGCAGAAGAGTACGGGCACTGGATGAGAGAGAGGTGCAGGATCATCCTGAAGACACCAGGACCACGAACCCTGCAGTCACACAACTCCAGAGGCCGCTTACTGCTGGATAAAGAAAACTTGGGAGTTGGGCAAAACTGATTTCAGGGGTAATGAAGAGCAATGACTCAATATACAGAAATCAAGTGTTAGCTATGTTATTGTTGAAACTTTTTCTTTAGCAATATTTTCTTCTTGTGTAACAGTTAGATCTAGTAATAATTCTGCGATTAGACCATTAAGATTTAAATTTCCACTAGCACTAAATTCTCACCAACGTGTGGTTGGTGAGAGTACGACGGAAGGGGCCGGGGGAAGGCGGCTGCCCCGGGATGAGGCATTTGGCTGCAGCACAGAAGAGAGCAGCTGTTACGGCCGGGACGCCCGGGGAGCCACAGCCTGAACAACAGACTGTTTGTACAGAGCTGCTTCAAGGATTTGTGCTGGCTGCGTGCACAGGGCTGCATCCCACAAACATCCCCGCACAGAGGAGCCGGGGGTGCCCCGGGAAACAAACAGCAAAGTCCCTGCTGGAGACCACAGATTTTGTTCCGAGAGCTGAAACCGGAGGGAGGCGGGTGGGAGGAGAGCTGGAGACGGGCTTCTGAAAGAGCAAGCGGGATTCCTCTGCTGGCTCCCCCGGGCAGGGCAGGGCTTCCCACGGGAGACAGAGTGGACACGAGGATGGGACCTGTCTCAGGGGAGCGGCCCCGCAGTCCCCAGTCCCGTCCCAGGAGGGATTCCCCAGCAATAAACCTCGCTGCCCCCGGCTCTCTCCGGAGAGCAGACACGGCTCACTTAGCATCCCAGGATGCAGTCCAGGGGAGAAAGTTTTACACCAGCACCCGTGACAGCAGTCAGCAACGGAGCTGGGCAGGAGATGGCTCCATTCTTCTGGAAAACCTTTAATTTGTAGTGTTCACCTATTTTACACACGCAAGACCCTTCAGATATTCTAATGCTGAGCCAAATCCTCAGTCGGTATCAGGCCACCCCAGTGCATAGGGCACTTGTAATATAGGGGCATCGCGCTCAGTCCAGGGCTTGAACTGAGGCTCTCGTTCCCCTAGCAATCACCTCTGCTTGGGGATGGGGGAAAAGGCACCTCTCAATTACTTACAGGCTTACACATATAAAAGCACTGTGTAAAAAAATCGGATGGTGCTTGCGGGGGACGCAGACCAGCTGACGGGCACGCTGGCAGTGTCACGGCATCACTTTGCAAGTAATTTTTAGCACTGGAAAGCTGCCGCTCCAGTCCTTACTCGCAGGGAAAGGGTCAGCCCTCGAGTGAGCTGGAGTCGGCAGCCCCAGTGCAGCGGCTGGGCTGCTCAGGCAGGGCTCCAGGCAGGGCTCCAGGCAGGCAGCAATCGAGAACAAAGGGCTCAGTGAGCAAAACTCACCTCGAGAATCCAAAAAATGCTTTAAACAGCTAATCCCACAGGAGGAAGGGGAGGGGGGACACGGGGTGGGACCAGAGGCACCTGACTGTAGGGGACAGATAGAGGCCACAGCTCCAGAAACTGCCCTCTCCGGGAAAGGAGGAGACGGGCACCTGGCAGAATTGCAGAGCGGAGATAACAGCCAGGACGGGTGGGCCCCGGCGGAGCGCCCGTCTGCTGCGAGGCCAGGGGAGCCGGGGTGCCCCTTACGAGCCCCGCGTGCAGGAGAAGCTGCTGCCGGCTGCAGGCTCCCCTTGCCCACGCAGGGCACCCCGTCGGACGAGGGCACCGGCGTCTTACAGCCGCAGAGCTGCCGCGCGCCCCACAGCTGCCTGACAGCCAGGGAAGGGCAGGAGGGATGCAGAGCAAGGACTGCAAGACGATAAGGGACGTTGCACCACATACGCTACGCCCTCGAACAGGGCTGTTTCCCCCGAGATCCCCTTAGGGCTCCCAGCAGAGCACACGTGCCTCTTTCCCCGACATGAATGGCCCAAATCTGTCTTTCTAAAGCAATTTGCTTCATGCACACCAGTAAGGAGGAGTTTAAGAAGAGCCCTGCAGCTCCCTCCCGAGCAAACGGCTCCGCAGCAGAGTGGTTTCACCTTTGCTCCTTCACACTGGGACTGCTCGAGGACCAGCCCAAACCCGCCGCACCTGAACCCGTGCCTTCGCCCAGCCCGGGCCCACCGCAGTGACCCCGGGTGCCTCGCTGTAGTCGAGGAAAGAGAAGCAACCGCAAAACGAGAGCACCGTGCACACGCCACCCCCACCCCCCCATTTGCACTAGCACAAATGGAACAAACTTCGCGGACGGGCTGAAGCCAGACCCGACGCACACCAAGGGTGAGCTGTGAATCTCTGCCCCAGCTGCTGACAGCACCGCCGGGCCGGCAGCTGCCCGTTCTCCGCCGAGACACGAGGAAGTTGCCTTCCAGCATTTTGGGATACAGAAACGCAGGCGGCTTCGTCCTTCGCTGCACGACTGTCTACCTGAAACCCTGGAGACACGCGAGCTCCTGAAATCCCAGGTGGGAGCGGGGACGGACCGGAGCTTACTAGGACAGCGGAGCTCCCCAGGGAGACAACGGAGCTGTGGGTTAATTAACAGTCGCTAACAAAGGTCAAGACGCTAATGAAGATTTCCTTTTCCAGGTGAGATCTGGAAACGGGGATGCTCGGGGATGCTCGGGGTGTGTGTCTGTAATTACACCGCAGGATGAACGGTGGCTCCGGACCGCCGCCAGCCCGCAGCATCGCACGCCGCTCGGTGCTCTCCCCACGTTTGCCACGGTAACCGCCGGTTACCGAGCCAAAAACGGGCTGCCCCTTGCTGTGACCTTACACCAGGGCTGCCCTTGCTGCCTGCACACAAGCGCTGCCTCCTTGCCCGGCCGGGCCCTGCCCCCGGAGTCGTCCCGGTCTACGGCCTCCGGGCAGCCCTGCAAGGGGCCGGGGTCGGGGACCGGGGGGTGGGGGGGGAACCGGAGCCGGGGCGACCGCCCCGGCTCCGGTTCCCCCCCCCACCCCCCGGTCCCCGACCCCGGCCTCGGCGCTCACTTACCGCCGCCGCCTCGTCCCGCTCCGGCCGTGTGACTCTCCCCTGCAGCCCTCTCGATTTGCATAATCCCGCCCCCCCCGATTAGCGTAGGCCCGCCCCCGCGGGAAGACGGCGGGAAGTCTCGCGAGGCGGAGCGCGGGAAAGGGCTGGAGGCGGTGCGGCGCCGCGGGGGGGGGGGGAGTGGGGTGGTGTCGGTGCGGAGCAGGGTTTTTGGGGGGTGGAGGGGCCTGGAGCAGGGTTTTGGGGAGCTAGGGGGTACTAGGGGGGTCTGGAGCAGGGCTCTGGGGTGCTGGGGGGGCATGGAACAGGGCTTTGGGGTGCTGGGGGGCACAGAGCAAGGCTTTAGGGTGCTGGGGAGGCTGGAGCGGGGCTTTGGGGTGCTGGGGGGCACGGAGCAGGGCTTTAGGGTGCTGGGGAGTCTGGAGCAGGGCTTTAGGGTGCTGAGGGGTCTAGAGCGGGGCTTTGGGGTGCTGGGGGGGCATGGCACAGGGCTTTGGGGTGCTGAGGGGTCTGGAGCGGGGCTTTGGGGTGCTGGGGAGTCTGGAGCAGGGCTTTGGGGTGCTGAGGGGTCTGGAGCAGGGCTTTGGGGTACTGGGGGGGCATGGAACAGGGCTTTGGGGTGCTGGGGGGCACAGAGCAAGGCTTTAGGGTGCTGGGGAGTCTGGAGCGGGGCTTTGGGATGCTGGGGGGCACGGAGCAGGGCTTTAGGGTGCTGGGGAGTCTGGAGCAGGGCTTTAGGGTGCTGAGGGGTCTAGAGCGGGGCTTTGGGGTGCTGGGGGGGCATGGCACAGGGCTTTGGGGTGCTGAGGGGTCTGGAGCGGGGCTTTGGGGTGCTGGGGGGGCATGGAGCAGGGCTTTGGGGTGCTGAGGGGTATGGAGCAGGGCTTTGGGGTGCTGGGGGGGCATGGAGCAGAGCTTTGGGGTGCTGAGGGGTCTGGAGCAGGGCTTTGGGGTACTGGGGGGGCATGGCACAGGGCTTTGGGGTGCTGGGAGGGGTCTGGAGCGGGGCTTTGGGGTGCTGGGGGGGCATGGCACAGGGCTTTGGGGTGCTGAGGGGTCTGGAGCAGGGCTTTGGGGTGCTGGGGGGGCATGGAGCAGGGCTTTGGGGTGCTGAGGGGTCTGGAGCGGGGCTTTAGGGTGCTGGGGAGTCTGGAGCAGGGCTTTGGGGTGCTGAGGGGTCTGGAGCAGGGCTTTGGGGTACTGGGGGGGCATGGCACAGGGCTTTGGGGTGCTGGGGGGTCTGAAACAGGGTTTTGGGGTGCTGCAGGGGCCTGCCAGGCCAGTGGAGGCTGGAGCCACGCTGCAGGCCTGGCAGCACGCATGCAGGACGTGCTGTTTTCTCCGTCTCGTCAGCACGGGGGATGCACGGGTTGGGTTTATTGCCTGGTGTTCTGCAGCTCCCACACAATAACAACGTCTCCTTGGCCCGCTGCAGTGCCTAAACCCAGACCCCGTATCTCTCCTCTCTTTCCCCCCAGCCTAGTGCCTCTCACCGGGAGCAAGGGCAAGCTGAAGGCTCCTTCCACCAGGGATACAAACACCAGTGCCCGACCTCACTTCTCCAATAACTGGAAATCTCCTTCTTTCGAGTCTCCGCGCTTCCCTCGCTCATCTCACACAAAGGCCGGGTTGCAGCAGCCTTCGTCCTCCCTTCGCTGTCAGCTGCTCCGTAAGCCATTTCCCAGCGAGTTTGCTTCTTGCCTTCACTGCACGCTCAGATGCGTGCTTACGCAACCGCAACCAGCTCATTTTATCACTGACGGACATCAGAGACTCCATTTCTGTAAAAAAGTCTTTTATTTAGATATTGTTCCCTTCCAGAATATGCACCCCAGATATGTATTAGAAGAGGCAGGGGGGGAAGAAGAGGGAAAGGAGCTAGAAGGCAGGCCTTTTTTGTCATTGGAGATCTTGGGAAGACGTCGTCAACTCGGTCTTTTCATCTGTTACTGACTGCACGCCAGTAGAAACTAGAGAGCAGAAAATCTTTGTTGATTCGGTTCTTTTCAGGAGCTGGGCTTCTGCGTGTGAAAAGCCATCGTGCCATAAAAGCATAAAGGCGGGGTAGCTCTCGTGGGTAGCGCTGCATCAGTTTTTTGGTGAAAAGGAACGTACTATTCCTCACAAGTGCCGTTTTAAAACTGCACATCAGCAAAACTCGTGGGTTTTACTTAAACGTACCTAAAACTTTCCTCAAGTTTCCTTCACTAGACCTTGGTTAAGTTCCAATATTAGGTTTACTAGTCTTCAAAAAGAGCAGTCAAATCATAAAGCTTTTTTTCCCAAAAAGGAGCTTATTCTAATAGATACTTTCTCAGAGAAAAGAAAGGAAAGGCATCAAAACTAAGAATTAAAGTATAAAAGAACAAACCTACAGGAGTACTAGGAATACAAACAGGTTGTTTCAACCCATCTTTCTTGAAGGACATACTTTAAAAACCACAGGCCTGGGGCTGGCCTTCCTAGGTAGGAGCGTCCTGTCCTCACTGCCCTCGGGGAGCCCACCACGCTGGGAGGCAGTCCGCGTCTCTGGAATGACTGTCGAAGGCTAAAGAGGGACCTCTGGTGTAATTAGTCCAGTCGGAAAAAAAAAAACAACCCACCCAAATCCACCACTCTATTTGCTGCCTTTAAACTTGCTGCGGTCACCAGCCTGTCTGCAGGAACTGCAGCTCCGCAGAGGGAAAGGAGGCGAGACCACCAGATCCGCTGGTGCCCACTGCTGACCTGCAACAAACGCACCACTTGGTACGGCCGCCTTTTATCATCCTGATACACATTTTAGCCATTAATTTTGCTTCAGATTTTTAATAAAATTCCTCTTGGTCTCCCAGGGCTTTAAAGACACAAACCAAGCACTTTTGGTATTTAGTTTACATCGTAAGTGCTGTGGGGTTTTTTGATTTAGGTTGATTTGGGGGAGGAAAGTGGGCCGAGCGGCCCACTGGTCCTTGTACAGTTGTACTGTATTGCTGCGTATGACTGGTAGGGTTGAAAGACACAGTATCACTGTCACAGTTACAGCAGGAAGAGAAGGCACAGCCAGAATGCAAGAAAGTGAAAGAAAAACCCAAGTCACTTGGATAAAAAGTTTAAATGTTCAGCTTCCAAGCCTCCTGACATCATCATGTAGATTCTAAACCCCAAAGGGTTAATGATCTATTTGATTCAGCCCCTGACTTGCTTTAAGGAGCTTATTCAACAGTTTCTCAAGCTCTCCTGGCCGGCTTCTGTACCGAGCATCCGGCATTTCTTTTTTCCTCTATTTCAGAGGCAACCCAGCATGGAAAGCCCAGTCCCGTTACTGTCTGTTCAGAACCTGGGGAGGGTGCCAAGCCCCCTGCGCACGGGGAGGAGTGGTCCTTCCACGAGGAAAGCTTCAGCAGAAGTCCTTTATGCACAAGCCAAAAAGGGATGGGCCCCAGAGGAACAGTACAAAGCTCTACTGGAAACAAGAGGGGACACAGCAAGGTTGATTTACAGCATTTATATCCCTCTGAACAGAACCCAGCCCCTGCACACGTCTCGTCAGCAAGCTCAGTTGTCCACCTCTTCCTCATCATTTTGCTCTTCTTCCTCCATCCTTTCGTCATCGTCATCATTCTCTTCCTCTCGGCTCTTATCTTGCTCCTCTGAGTCTGCCTTCTTGTCTTTATCTTTCCTTGCTTCTTTCTTTCCTTTCTGTTCACGCCTGTAAACTAAAAAAGAAAAAGAGAGAACACTGAAAAATTGCAAGCCGGCGTTTCCACGCCATGAACAGTACGGTAGCTGAAGTCCAAGGTCCGCTTGCTCTCCAGGCTTGCAAGGGGAGCAGTGAACTCGGAGCAGCAACTCGCCCTATTATTTGAGCTGTGCTGACCAGCTCCAGAGGAAATCGGGTTAAGTTTCAGCAGAAAAATGCTGAAAAGGACGCAGGAGTTCACATTTACAGGCAGCACTTAAGACTTTCCTTAGATAAACACAATAGGGGAGTGATAGCAAATGAGACGTTCTCAGTCCTCGTCAGTTGTGAAACAATGTTATCCCGGTCCTGTTAAGGCGCACATTATTTATTCCCCAGGCAAACTGCAGTGTAGGATGCTGGGCAAAGAGAAGAGAAACAAGACAGGCAAGTAAGTGTTGCTCGTCCAGTGTTTGAGGGAAGCAGGACTTGGTGCTGCTTAGACTCCCTCGACGTGAACCGAGGACGATACCTTCCAGTGATTCTTTCAAAGGGGCTACAAATCGCTGAAACTCCATTTCCTCCATGGCAGAGAGAACATCGCCAGCATTCAGCGTTTTCCTCTTCCCCTTCATGGCGAAGTTATTTGCACTAGTCAAAAACAAGAAGGAAAATAGAGTTAATCGGCACTGTCATCCATTTAGTCTTGTTTATTACAGTCACAAGCACCTTCAAAAGAAAAAAAGCCATCTCCTAAACTTTCAGGGTTTTTTTTAAATCACTCACTAATAGTAGTTTAAGGTACCTTCTTGTTTACTTTGGCTGTTTGTGCTTTCATCTAGTTGCATTGCCTTCCTACAACATTAGCCTTCTGCTTGCGTGGACCTTTTCTACAACCGGGTGGACGGAGGAAGTCCGAACGTTGGCTGTAAGGTGACAACTCCAGAAAGCCGTGCGAGTACTTGACGCCAGAGAAGTGACTGCCCGCACAGCATATTCTCAGCCACCCCAAAGACGTTACTGCGTCCTCTGACCATCTCCAAGGCTGACTGGGTTGGCTCATGCTTGCCCTGCCGCAGCCACGTGGCGCGTAGCTTGGAAAGCGAGCAAAGGGCTCTTGGCTTTGCCAGGAAAAGCCGTGCAGCCATATTCTAAGGCTAACGGCGGTTTGGGACCCCTCCTGTCCCTGGTAAAGCCGTGCAGCCGTATTCTAAGGCTAACGGCGGTTTGGGACCCCTCCTGTCCCTGGTAAAGCCGTGCAGCCGTATTCTAAGGCTAACGGCGGTTTGGGACCCCTCCTGTCCCTGGTAAAGCCGTGCAGCCGTATTCTAAGGCTAACGGCGGTTTGGGACCCCTCCTGTCCCTGGTAAAGCCGTGCAGCCGTATTCTAAGGCTAACGGCGGTTTGGGACCCCTCTTGTCCCTGGTGGGGTTGGGGCATCTCTGTGTACAGAGCCAAGCTGCCTTCCCCGCGGGTTGTTAAGGGCAGTCCAAACCCAACTGCTGCAGTCTGGCAGACGGGGCTACACTAAAGATGGTTTTATTTATGTAAACAGACAATACCGAAACAAACACCGGGAAAAAAATCTCCAGGACAGCCAGCAGAGAGGTGAATTATAAATCAACTGCACCGGTCATCTGATGCGACAAATTCTTACCATGATGTTGCATAGAGCACAAACACGCTTGCCGCTCGAGATATTGCGCTCCGAGCTTCTTTGGAAATATTTACTCCGTCAGGAAGCTGGAAAAACAAATTCAACTTTGATCAGCAGCTGCTATAAATGACTTAAACTTGTATAATTCACGTGTCAGTTCCATCAGGGCATTCAGAGGGCTCAGCACAACTGGAAACTGAATGTTGATCTCAGATGGCACCGCGGAAGCTTCGATGCCAGCTGAAAGCCAACCGCAGTCTGACTGCGTTCCCTCCAACGCGGTAAGCTACGCAGAAGCAAAGTAACTTCTGGATCAGCGGCGGGTCCGGCCGCCACCTCCGGGGCAATTCATCCGGTGACTACCAAATTCCTGACGGGGACCCAGCCCCCTGCCACGTCCAGGTCCAGTCATCGACGTCTCGTGGCTCGGGACCGAGCATGTCGTTACATTAACGACTGGGAATTATTCTAGACTTTTATACGGACCAGGAATTGCTTCTGCTCCCGTTTCGTCCGGGGAGCCGGTGCAGCCGGTCCCACCGCGAGAGCTCCCCCGCCCCTGAACCCCGCTACTCGGGACGCGACTGCCGGCTTTCGCGCTCCGGACCGGGGGACCCCCGGCACCCGGCGGGCCGCACCGAGAGCGCATCTCCTCGCAGGAGGACGCATCGCGGGGGGCAGCCGGCACCGCCGCCCCCCCACCCCGGGAGGGTCCCCCGGGGCCCGGGCACGTTTTGGGCGGCAACGCCGCGGAAGGAGGAAGCCTCCGCGGGCAGCGCTCGCTCCTCCGCAGCCGCCCCCGCTGGCGGTGCCTCCGGGGGCCGCGCTCCGCCCCGCCGCCGCGGCGGGAGGCCCCTCGGGGCCGCCGGGACCGGCACCCACCGCCTCCTTGATGATGCGGGTGATGACGGCGTTGGGCAGGTTCAGGTCCTCCGGTCTCTCCGCCATCCTGGGCCTCCTGCAAGGCAAACGGGGCGTCACCGGGCGCGGGCCGCGTCGGGGGATCCCGGGGGAGCCCGGCCCGGCCCGGCCGTACCTCGCCCGGAGCGGCCGCACCGCAGCGCGCGCTCCGCCGCTGCCCTCTCACCTCTGACCCGTCCCGGCGTGCAGCGCGGCCGCCGTTGCCTGGTGACGGGAAGGCGGCGGGCGGGAGCGGCAGCGGCGGGGCGGCGGCCGGGGCCGTTGGGGCGAGCAGGGGGCGAGGGGAGGCCTGGGGCCGTCGGTGGGAGCCCTGGGGCTGCGCGTGTAGCGGCTGGGAACGGGAGCCGGGGAGGGGGGGGGCAGGCGTAGGCAGTGGTGTACCGGGGTGACTGGGGAGTTGGTGGGAGCCCGAGGGGGTGCAGGGGCAAGGGCGGAGGGTGAGAGCCCCGGGGGGAGCAAGCTGGGGGGAGCCCTGAGGGCAGGGGCTCGGCGCCCCTGACGGCTTCTGGCCTCTCCCGGCAGCGCCGTGGGAGCGGGAGGGCGCACAGCGTGCGTGCGTACCGTCGGCTGAGCCACCGCTGCCCCGCGGGCCCCGGCCCCGCGCCCGGCCCGGACTCCTGTTTATTTGACAAGACTTTATCCCTGCTGATAGCCTGGCAAGGTGGTCAGAGCCAGGGGTGCAAGAAGGGAATAGGTTAATCTGGCGCTGCGTCAGGGGTGATATTTGAAATTGAGAGTAGCGATTGACAGTGCGGCTTTTTTCCACAGAAAGTGCACGTTTTCCAGTAGCAAGGGCAGTGTTACTGTCATGGGGGTAGTTTACAGGCGTTCGTGAGACAAGTTCATAGGTAAAGGTTATTGTTTGTATTAGACGTAATAGTTTGCTGGGGACGGTGTACAGCGTTTTGAGCACACAAAGGTCAGACCCGAAGAAAGGCGTGTGTGCGTGGGAGCTTGATGACTTTTCCGGTTATAGTGATTGGATTAATAAAAACCGTCGCTGCGTGTACAAATCATGTCTCTCGGGTCTCATTTTTAGCACACTTTAATGTATGCGGTTGTTAACTCTGCGGCCGCTTTACGGCTCTCGGAGGCGAGATGCTGCGGTGGGTGTTGCGTTACTTTTTAAGGAAGGCCGTGACTGACCGTAACCCGTCCGTTTGTAACCCTGACAGGCGGTGCTGATGTCGGCTTCTGGACGGGCTGTCGACTTGCTGCTGTCAGGAGAGCCCTCGGGAGCTGCTGCAGCGCGTTTTGTTTTTTCTGTCTTGCCAGAGGGCGAGGTTGTTTTGCACACGCCCGACTTGAGAAGGAAGGGAGGCCGGGCTGGGTTACTGTCTGGCGAGGGGGGTGGGATGGAGCAGGAGCAGGGATGATGCTGGCCCAGAGCCAGGGGTACAGCCCAGCGCTCCCCCGCTCGCCAGCGAAGACTGGGCGCTTACTGTCAGGTTGCGTGTGTCTTCCTGATGCGATGGACCCTCTTCTTTCTTGGATGCTTTGGTCACTAGTAAAATAACAAGTAAGATGGTTTGTGCCTATATTTGTTTTTAATTACAATAGCTGGAGGGTTGAAGTACATCTATTAAAGTATTAATTTGTGTTTTCATGAGGTACAGAAGGACAATACTGTCTCATGCTTTTTGCTTTTCCACTCAGGCCGGCTTAGCCAAGCCACTGCTCGTGTGTCGCTGTATTTATACCTGTGCTACAAAGAGCAATTTTTTTGGTACCAGTGTAAAATGTGACTTGCAGCAGTAAGCTTGACTACTGCAAGTCACGTTTAACATGTTCCGTGTTTTGCATGTGACAGCCAAATGAGGCTAGAAAGCTGCTCTAGTATGAAAGCTCTGGAGCTACAGGATTTAAGGCCAGGTTGTCAGCCTGCCGTGACCTAGGATGTACCCGTACCTGAGGACAACCCATGGTCTGATTCCTCCGCAGTTTCGTTCCGTTAACTTTATTTCGCACTGTATACATCCTCAGCGTTCTGGGTTTTTTTTCTGCTGAGTTAATTTGCACAGATTTTCTGTTTTGCAGAGTATGTAAATAGATGATACCATCTTCCTGCTCTCCCTGCTGGAGTGGTTGCAAAAATGATGACTGCAGACGCGAGCCAGTGGGATGAAGCTATTTGTGGTATGGTTATTTGTCAACATCCACAGTGCTGGGATACGCTACAGAGAACAGAGGAGGGACATCCTTGGATCCGTTTAGGAAACTAAATTTTTAGAGCCTTTTTGGAAAGGGAAGGTAAAGTTATGGTTAAGTTCTGATTTTCACTAAAAAAGGGAAAAGAGCATTCTTACTCTTGCGATAACTGACTTGGAGTCCTGGTGAAGTTAAGGCAGTTTTTGGTTTTCACGTGAGGGAGCTAGTCAAGTTGAACGCTGTTCACAGACACTTAGATTTTTAAAGCTGGAAGTGATCAATAGGTTGCCTAGTCTGACCTGTATAATGGGTGACTTCACCAGAATTTATCTCAGTAGCTTGTTCAAATAAAGTCTCTCTACGGTAAGGTAATTAACTTGGATGGCTGACATCAAGAAAGAGAGAATGTGTTCCTTTCCTCGGCAGGTGGTTTCAATGGCTTGTTGTTAAATTTAGGTGCTCAATTTCCAGCGTGATTTTTTCCTCATGTATATACGTGCATATAACCTCACTCAGTAATGATTTTATTCCACCTGTGGACCCCAGCAACTTGCTTTAGTTAAGTCCTTCCAAGTGAGGTTTGTGTATCAGCTGCCTGGAGCTTGCTTTATATACTCACTGATCGCTTCTTTCTAGTGTGTGCCTGTAGGTGTGATCTCCTGTTTAACCAAGTGATTCATCAGTATTAGACAAATCTTGCAGTCCTACCCTTAAAGGGTTTTCTGCTGGCTGTCAACAAGGACTGGATCACTATGGACAGATAATTAAGGAGAAAGAATGGTTATACGTGCCTTACTAGAATTTCTCAAGATACACAGGACTCTGACCATGTGCCCTCTTCTGTAGCTGGAGAGAGCCCCTTTAACGGCGATTCTGAGCAGCAAAGTGGCTGTTGGGGTTGCAGTAACCTTCATGCCCTTAGAAGGAAGGGTTGAGGCTCTGCAGGTCTCAAGCATGGCTCAGCAAACACTGTGGTGTGAGATGCATTTTTGGCACTTAGGCCCTGGGAACGTGGTCTGCATATAGGAAAAATTGCAGTTGCTCTAAGGTAAATTCTTGTTGTTTGTTTAGCTAGAAATTCTGGCTATTGTTAAATGGAGCCATTGTGGCAGTGCACTCTGTGGTTTGTAATTATCGGATCCTCGGTGTTCATCTTGCATTTGCTTTACTTTTCTTAGATGAACTTCCAACACTGAAAATAGTAAACATCTCCCCCAGCCATTCTTCAAGGAGGTAGATTAGATGTTCCGAGTGTCACAGGACTCATTCCACCTCCGCTGCACCCTCTCTTCTGCGTTCAAGAAAGCTCAGAAGAAGATACTGGTGTCAGGAGAATTACACATCTGTGAGTTTTAAGCCTGCAGTAAGGGTGGGCACTCTGATGATAGCCTGCTTGCTTTTCTCAGAATGTCACAAAAATGCTACATTTATGGTCCAGCTGCAGTGGACACAGAGTTTACCAAGCGGTGTTTGTACTGGGCAGAACGCACCGTTAGTACAGATGGGTTTGAATCTTGTTTAACTTTACTTCTGTGAAAATGATACTTCAGTATCATCATGGCCAAATAACAACAACAATAATAATAATAAAAAAAAGTACAGATCATTCCTGTATAGAGCAGTCATTGTGGAACACCTATATTGTTTCCATCATTCTGGAAGACGTATTACGATAGGTGCGATGCGAGTCCTGTAATAAAGAGGCTGTTACTGCAATAGATTAACCTCTTCCTCTTCTAAAAACGGGGGAGGAAGCATGCCAGAAGGTGGTGCATGCCAGAAGGTGGTACATGCCAGAAGGTGCTGATGTTCTGATCTGCAAAACCCTCACTCTGGGCACGGAAAACAACCCTGTTGGGTCTGCTGGGAATGCTCTCGGGTTACAAGATTAAATGCAGACATAAGGCTCTGTGAGGTCCTGAGCCTGCAAATCGTAAGTTCCTAACCCCTGCAGGCCTGTGCGTCACTTCACACCTCTTCCCCCTCATTAGTGCTAACTGGATCCACCCTAAGCTGCTACTGAGAGCAAGTTGTCACTGAAGATGAGTCAGAGGGGACAGCGAAGTGCTCAAGGCCAGTTACGTGCATGCCCTGTTAGCTATCAGTGTTTGTAACAAAACGGGAAGAGACCGAATGTTCCAAAGCTGAAGGCAGGGACACAGCTCAGACTGGAGTGGCTTCTGTTGGCGTGGGATGTTGTTACAGGTGTTTGCATTTGCTAGTTTAAATTTGTCCGGGAGACTGTCCATGGCTGCTCTGCTTTTTTTTTTTTTTTTGGTTATAGAAGAATGAATTTTAAACACTCAACAGTATCCTTGTTAAAAGGAAATAAGCTTTTATTTTCTCATTATATTTTCTAAATTTTCAAGTGCATCTGTCTTCAAACTTAGCTCTAATATCTGGAATCATTCCCTCTTTCCTTTCCCAAAAGACAAAACAGGCACTGCAACGAGGAGCCCCGTTCCCAGTGGAGTGCGCTACCGTGTGCATGTCACTTGCACTCTTCCTACCTCAGGTCTTCTAAGGTTAGATCATCTCTGACAAAGGCCTCCAAATACAGCAGTTTCATCCTCAAAACATCTTCCTGGGATCCTTTTTTACCATAAACTAATTCAGCAGTTTTGACTATCAAAAAATTGCCAGCCTAAATTTCTACTGGTTGAGTGGACTTTCCTATCTGACCTAAGAAAGATATTTGACAAATTATGTGTACCAGTTAAGGAGCTATTTTCAGCTGCGTGGACCGACTATTACGTTAATGCTAACTTTGTTAATTCACTTTGGAAAGCGCTTTGAAAAGGAAACCTGTAGGGTAACCTCTGATTTGCCTTTCATACTGTTCATTTGAATTTGTTTCGCCATGAATCTTGCTTCTATTTGTATTGCGGTTCAGAAAGACCTATTTTTCCAGGCCTGAACTCTGCAGCAGTGTCAGACATTATCTCACCTGGACAGATGAACCTCTTGCTCTTTAATAACATTGTAAAAGTGAGTGCTTTCAGCTTGGGGGGAGGGGAATGCCTTTCTGACCACAGATAATATAATCGTTGTGAAACAATACATGCAATAATCAGGCTATGCTCTGCTAATTGATTCAGAATGCAAATTAATCCACAGAGGTGGCTTAAAGTGGCCACATCAAGGCTGAACTAACGGTGTGCCGCCACCCAAATGGGATCCAACTCCTTCCGTGGCTGCAAAAGGTACAGTAAAGTCGAGTTGACCCTATTGTAGTGGAAAGTCCTTGAACTGAAAATTGTTAGGGGCTGGACAACTATTTTGGGAAAATGTCTCATGTGCCTGCTCTATTCTTGTGTTCTCCCCTAGGCATCACCTTCTGACCGCTGTCAGAAACAGGATACTGAGCTACACAGACCTTTGTCTGACCCAGTATGTCTGCTTCTATTTTCTTAAATATTCTTGAATTCTATTAGGAAAAGGTTCTTCACTGAGAGGGTGGTCACTCCCTGGAATAGGCTCCCCAGGGAAGTGGTCGCGGCACCAAGCCTGTCAGAGTTCAAGGAGCGTCTGGACGATGCTCTTAGTCACATGGTTTAATTTTAGGTAGTCCTGGGAGGAGCAGGGAGTTGGAGTCAATGATCCTTATGGGTCGCTTCCAACTTGAGAGATTCTATGATTCTGTGTGCCCGCTCCCATGCTTGGGCAAAAGGGATGGGTCAGGGTCATACAGTTAGGGGAGAGAAAGAAGGCAGCTGCCCTTTCAGCAGCAGCCGTCAATTAAATTAGCTTAATCTGAACATGGGAGTGTAGGAGAGCTTTGGTACGTTTTACTTTGCGTTTGTGCAGGCTAGAAGTGGGGCTTCACCGGATGACGAAGGAGATCTCTGCCAACAAAAAGGGCAACGTACCCATTTCCATTGTGCCGTTTCTGGCATTTGATCTCTGTCTCCCCCCACCACATGCCCTGGCCAATTCAGTTTGCTATGCCAATGCCAGAAACACTTCATTTTCTATGAAATTAATGAGCTAAACTGCCTCACTGAGGGGTTGAATAGTGCCAGGCTCTGGGTGAAGCTCTGGAAAGAAGAGCCCAGGTGCATGGTGTCAGCTAGCTGATAGAGCAGCTCAACTATTTCATGTAGATGTAGCTTCAGACTGTGTACACAATTCAGCTCAGGTGACAGGCAATAACTTTTTAAGCTGTTTTAACTTAATTACTTTTGTCTATGTGACCATACGAAGGCCAAAATCATAATTCCCAAGAGATTTTTTGCTATATTGAAACCTATCTCTTTTATGAGAAGTGTCACTAAAATTTTTGAAGACCTAGCTTGAATATTGTATTATTTTTATTGCATTAAAATAAATCAGCAACGGCTTAATACTTAGCATTTGTCAAAATCCAGTAATCCACAGCAGCACTGCAGGCTCAGAAAAGCGTACCTCTTGAAGTGTCTAATTGTACCCTATCTGTACGCGAGCTTTGAGTGTTTCATTTTCCTGAGATAGCTGCTTCTAAGCAGGGTTACTGTTCAGACAGTGGAAATCTGGTTGTTAAGTTGGTCCCAAATAGACATAAAAAATACCAAAAGCCTGGACTTTTGTCCAGGAAGCAGTGTCAGAGTAAGTAACGTATACAGAGGGAACAGCTACTCCAACAGCGGAGTGCTGGATCCCAGCCCTGTGCGCAAGGCAGCAGGGGCTGAGAGCAGAGACTCGGCATCGCAAACCCAGAGATCAGGTAGCCCCAACGTCTGCACAAGAGTTTTGAAGTGGCAGCAGCTGCTCCAGTGACCTGTGGGACTAGGTAACCCTTGTCCGGGATTGCTATACCTCACCACTTGCTGTTGAAGTTTTTGCTGTACTTCCACTGTATTTATTTTTTCTGCGTATGTTTCTGCTTGACCTAGGTTGCCTTCTTGATCAGATGTAATGGGCCCTAGGGCTGCTGCAGAAGGAGAACTGGATGTTCAGATCAGACATCCTCGAAGAGACCTGGAATGTCTCATGGTGCTACTCTTTGCTAGTGTAATCGAGGGTTCAGAGCGCGTGGGGAAGAATTGTGCTGTGAGTTTACGTAGTGCTGTAATTTGCTGTGCTTTTATTCAGGTTAAAGCCTGTAAGGCAGGTATGTGTTAAACACCTGGCCTGTGAAAGTCCCACTGCCTTAAAGAAATGCAAAGCCAAGGACAAAGCCTTGACGTGGTTAGATTGTGAGGTGTTTGTGTAATGTTCCTAAATTAAGTGTGTGCCCAGCCTACTGTTATTCTGCAGACAATGGCAAAAGGAAAAAAAAAAGGAGAAAAAAATAGTTTATTGGGACCCACTGGTGCTATGTATCTCCTCTCAGCCTTCTGAGAGTGAATTAGGCTGTGCCGTGTTCCTGAGGATAACCCACGGGTTGCTCTGATTGCCAGTATCCTCTATAGCTGCTGTTTCCTCACCATGAAGGGTGACAGTGGGAGGCTCTGCCAGCCCCTATAGGAGATGTTTTGTACAGGACGTTTCTGGAGTGATCAGGAAGGATTGCTGTGCTTCAGAGGGATCCCTTCCGAATTAACCTAGGATGTCTCCCTTACCAGCCGCAGGGCAGGCGAGGGAAGATGCCAGGCAGTTTCTGCAGCCTCAGAGTGTTCAAGACGGGCGAAGATCTTTGAGAACTGAAAATAAAAGAAGAGCTGCTTGTTCTCCCACCCGTTTCTCTGCTGTGTACTGTCTCGTGGAGAGGAGCTGGTTTATGGAGTAGCTCTAATACAAATCACAGCCTAGTCATAGCTGCCTTAGTCTGAACAGTTTCAGCCACAGTTTAGCCTTAGCAATAGAAAGGGGCGAGGGACAAGATGAACTGTTTTCAGAGTTCAGCAAGCTTGGCCCTGCTAAAAGATGGGCGCAGGAAGAAGTAGTTGTGCATGCTGGCTGTTCTGTGCTCTGCATTCCTTGTAACAGCTCCTGCTCACGTGGAATTTGTTACAGATCCTTTGCCTGCCCTACAAGTACTTGCTGTGCTTTAAGCCACAGGCATCCTGAGTTCTTATGGCAACACCTCACCAGTGCAGAGGCCAAGAATCACTGTGGGTTAGTCCCTTTGCATGTTCAGACTGTTAATTTTTTGGGGAAGGGGCAGAGAGAGAGATTTAGAAAAGGGACCAGCCAAAAAAGTTTGTTACCCAAAGCTGTGGGTGAAAAATGCCAAACATGTCAAGTCCTATAAAGATGCAAAGACAAGGTTCTTGTAAAACTCTGGACATCGCAGAGACTCTGATAGCTCAGCAAAGCGGCAGTGCTGAGCTGAGTGCAGTGTTGGGATCCCGTGCTGGCTGGGGGAGACGCTGCAGAAGGGGATGGACGGCTTTGCGCACTGGGGAGTGGGCAGGAGCAGCCCACGAGGCACTTGCTAACATTGGGTCAATGCTAGTTTAATCCCCAGTGCCGCGTTCGCTCCCTGCTGGGAGGTGCAGTTTTGCAGGAGCGTGGAGTCCCAACACCATCTGCCTTGAAAGCCTGCCTGCGCTGTGAGCAGACGGAGCTGCAGTTTGGCAAAGGCAGCAGGAAGGACCACGCTGGGATGCGGTGTGGGTGTTGCTGGGATGCGGTGTGGGTGTTGCTGGGATGCGGTGTGGGTGTTGCTGGGATGCGGTGTGGGTGTTGCTGTGGGTGCCGCGTCTGGCTCACAGATTTGGGCTCTAACAGGACGTGCAGACTCAGGGATGTGAGCAGAGAAGGTGCGGTGTTTCTAAAGATACCCTTGCAGCAGGGGAAACCTTTCTTGGGTCCCAGATTGGAAAAGGATTTAGTAATCAGCCAGTCTGCATCTCTGTTGGGTTCCTCACTGGCATTTTTCAGGGGATGATTGAGCTGTGCTTGCTGCAGAGGTGGTGTCGGGGACAGGAGCACCCCAGCTGTGCCCTGTACTCGATGCTTGCTGTAGACCCTGGGGGAGAGGGGGCTGCAGCAATCCCACCGCTGGGAAAGCGCTGAGGTTTGTGTGTCTGCCCTGTGTGGCAGACTTTGCTAATCCCAGAAATCTGCCCTCAGGATTGCCCAGAAATATCCCAAACCCTTTCTGTTCCAATCCTCTTACCCTCTGGGAAGCCAGGTAATTTTTCCCAGTCTGATTTAGTTTCTTTAGTTTCAAATCCAGCTTCAACCTTGTGGGTTTTCTGTGTGTGTATGTTACCCTTTTGCCTGGAATAGCTGTCTAAGCACGTGTTTGGATTTGAATATCCAGCCAAAGGCAGATCCTAGTGCTGGCAAACTGAAATTTGTGACGGAGAACTGTGTTAAATTTTAAAAGAAAGTCATTAACTCCCAGGCCAACCAGCTGAATGTGCAGTTTGCTGGAGACTCTATTAGAAATGCAGGTTAAGGTCAGTCCCCAGGGGTTTGAATGTTAAGAGGGAAGTTAGAAAGAGTCGGTACCTCGCTGTTGGGAGCCAGTAGAGAAAGGAGCCGTTGCACGCGCCACCACCACCATCTCTTCTGGCACGCAATTTAATTTGTAACTTCCTAGTACTGGAGCTCTGCTCTCTTGGGACATTTGTATACTGGTTTTTTTCCCCCTCCTTTACAGTGGTGCCAAGGTCAAAGGCTCGTGGCAGCTAAATCACACCTTGAGCGCGGGACGCTGGTGCTTGGACATTGCTGGAGAGAGTGACCGTCCCGCGTGGGAGTCATGGAGCATCTGGGAGAGCCAGGGCTCACGCGTGAGTGCTCAGATGATTTCTCCGCTTAGTTTGCAGTGCTGCTCTGTCTCCTGGGTGAAGGATGGATTATGACTGTGCAGGTGCCTGGTTATCACCACTGAACCAGATCCTGGCACTTGGAGGAGGTGAGGGACTGTATCTCTCACGTGCCCTTTATGGGGTGTTGGAGATGCCCAGCTCCTTGTGGGATCATGTTTGATCTCGGGGCTCTCTGCTAGCGCCTTGCGCTGCAGGACAGAGCAGACTTGAATCCGCTGGGTTTGAGAGTTAGGAGTGATTTTTGCAGACAGTGAGCCTCAAGCCCTCTGGGAGGAGGGTGTGGGGGACTCTGATGGCCTTGGAGTCCCGGAGTCCCACAGAGACTCTTCTTTACCTTTACTATTTTTTTTTTTTTTATTATTTTGAAAACCCCTATCTCATGGGATTCTTTTACCCAAACCTGTGAGACTGCCTGCTTTGGATAGAGAGAGTGCATTTTGTTACTGTCCTGTTTGTCTTTCCTTTTGCCTCTTAAAAGCATTTTGCAATAAAGACATGGAGAGGGGAGGCTTTGTGTGAGCCTGGGGAGCTCCTAGGAGACAAGGTGGCGTGTAAAACACCTCTCACCACTGGCTGCATGTGCCAGGGAGAGCCGCAGGCTTGGCAGTGCCGGAGGGGAACAGCACAAGCCGTAGTCTCGATGCTATTGTGGGGACGTGCGGTGAAGGAGACAAGGACGTGGCAAGGCTGGGCTGGTACACACTCTGCTTGCATTAACAGCGGTTCAGGGTACCTGGGACTGCAGAGTGGATCGTTTGCTTGTTCCCTCAGTAGGACTGCTTGGTGTTGCGTGTCCTGTGGGTTGAGATGTGCTGTGCTGGTCATTGATAGCTGGGGATGCTGTGCACTGAAACGTGCAATCCCAGACTGTATTTTTTTTTTCAGGGGCAAGTAAATTTCCTGGGATAAAGCTTTAATTTTGATGGGTGGCAGATGGAGATCACTGGGAATGTCAACAAATGGATTCAGCTGAACAAATGAGGGGAAGAGTTTTTGATAAGCCTGAAGGAAGGAACATTTTGAAGTGACTTAGAAATTACCCTGTATCCCTTAGCAGTGCCCATCCCACCTGTGTGCTGGTTCCCAATTGTCCAGGACAGTGCTCTGACACCATTTACCTGTGTCTGTGGTGCTCAGGCATCAACAGAGCTTCTGGGGGATGTGGCGAGGGATAGATGGATGTTGGGGACAGTGGCAGGGTCCTTCTTCAACCCTCCTGTCCAGGAGGTGACAGCAGCACTGACTGTGACCCCAGGCAGTCCGGGGCCTCTCTTCTGGGGACCTCCATCTGTGATCTTGCTGTTAGACACAGCCGTAAGAGAGGGGTTTTGAGCCTCTCTGAGGTTTCTCTGCAGACCCCGGGGCTGGGATGATGAGGGGTCCCCAGACGCTCCCTGTGGGGAGGAAGGGAGAGCTCTTGTAATATTCTGTAATATAAATACATGTGACTCAGTTCCTCTCCCGGGTTCGTTGCCAGTGCTGCCTGTGAGGACAGGGGATGAAGGTGAGGACGGGATGAAGGGGTTCATCCCCTCCTCAGCTCTGTGTCCAGGGCCCTCTTGCATGTCAGCAGATGTGGCTGGGATGTGGAAGAGGATGTGACACCTCCAGTTTCAGCTCGCTACAATTTGGATGAGCTCTGATGTTGGTGAGCTCTGCTGGAGCTGAAGGCTTCACTGCTGGGAAAAGCCAGGCTTGCTCCACTGGCTGTACCCATGTCTGCAAGGAGAGCACAGAGCAGGCCACGGGGACGTGTTTCTAAATGCCGGGGTGCAAATATCTCCTTGGGCAGCTGGGACAGGGAACTGCAGGATGCCGTGGCATAGGCTGCGTGCTTGGCCAGGTCGTCTCTCCGCTGGAGAGCGTGCATGTGGTGCAGGGATGTACTCCTGGCTGCTGGCAAAGGACCCATTTCCCCTCTGGGGCTCCGTGTTCCTCTCCTTGTGTTTCTGGGTTTTGTCGACTGCATTAATCCCTACCTCACACAAAGCAGCTATGCCAGATGTGGGAGGCCAGGTACTTGTTACGGGCAGAGATGCTTTTATCACAGAGCCCCAAGAGCTGGAGCAGCCTTTCCTCTCCTGTGTCCACCATGCCCCACCAGACCTCGCCCTGAGCTTGCTGCTTTGAGTGCCTGTTGGAGAGGCAGGAGCCAACAGCACTGGCTTCCCCATCTGCCCGTGGGTTACTGGGTCCTGAACGATCCAGAAGCTCTGGAGGCTGCAGGGTAGCACTGGGAGCTATGGGGCCACCAGGCAGCCAAAAGAGTTTAGTTGGTGGCCCAGGCTTGCAGGGTCTGGACCAGTGTCACCAGGCTGCATCTTCTGCTCGCCTCCCACGCCTCTGACATTGTCAGCCTCGCTGGGAAATGGGGATCCATCTTTCCCCGGTACTCAAATCCAGCAGTATTGTGAGAAAAGACAGATGTGTTGGAGCTGCTGAGAAACCAGGGGTTGTGGGAGCTCCTGGTGCTCTGGCTCTGTTTGTCCCACTGGTGTTTGTACTTGTCGAAATGCGCTGCTTGTGCATCCTCTGCATTTTGATTAGGGCAGCAAAGGCTGCTACGGTGCTAAACAGACAAGCAGCAATTAAAGAATAAATCACGTCTTTGTTAGGGGCCCTCTCTTTACCCCACCCTGAACTCTCGATCCCTGCGGCTGGAGACAGCGGGAGGTGATGGGGGGGCAGAGCTGGAGCCCGCTGTGCTCCCAGCCATCGCTGCTGAAAGGCTGAGCAGCAGGAGGGCTGCTCAGCTGTGCCGACAGCTCTCACCCACGGTTGTGCCTGGTGCCTCTTCCCCTGGGCTGTGCAGTCCCCGGGGTGCAGGAGGCTCCAGCAATGCAGCGTCCATGGGGATGGATCTGGGTGCTTCTCTGAGCAGGAAGGCAACTCTCGCAGCCCGAGTGGCCTCAGCTCTGGGCCTTTTTTGCTCCACCGATCGCTGAGATGCATATCATACAGCTCACATCCCGGCTCGTGCCTCGCTGCCGTGCTGTGTGGAGAAGGGATAAGGAGGCACCTGGCCCCTTTCCACCACGGGGCAGGAGCTTTGCGTGGGAGCTGCTAGCGGAAAGTCCTGGTAGGCCTTCACAGGCTCTAAATACCTTAGGAGGCAAGTAAAACAGCAAGGGGCATTAGCTGGCTGCTTGGCTGGGTGCCTTCTCAAGGCCCCTGTGGGTTGCCAAGGTTAGGGCTGAGCACTGCGGGGGGGCAGGCAGCCCAAACAAAGCTGTGCTCTTTGTCTGGAGGCCTTCGGAGACTGCCGGGTCATTATTTGTCTCTTCCCCGACGCCCAAAGGGGCTGCGATTTATGGCAGGGATACAATAGGTGTCTGTTGGCAGTGATGGATTGGGTTGTCCAGAGAGCATCCCTCCTTCCTTCCCTCCCTTGCTCACTCTGTGTCCCTTCTGTTGCTTTTTCTGCAGTTTCAGGCAGTTTTGCTGGTGTAAATTCAGCTGAATCAAGCCAGTGCACCTGCCAGAGAATAAGCCAAACTTTGGGGGAAAAGGCAGCTTTTCTAGCAAGCAGACAGCCTTTCCAAGTTGCCTGCCTCTCTGCGCCAGGACCCTTTGGCTAGCGGCTGTGAAGATGGAGCTGGGGGGATATTTTGGGTACCTGAAGGCATTGGGCAGTGTGCGCTAGGTGCTCTACGTCCTGGTACACACTGCCACGTCATGGGGCTGAGTAGCCCGTCCTGGCTCCGGAGGGCTCAATCTTGCATCAAAATCACAGGTCAGACTCTTTTGCTTTTATGGATGGTGTGTGTGTGGCATGGCTCCGTCATGGAATGAGGGACGCTGCTCTGCTCCGCTGCCCTCACGGGGGAATTAGCCTGTGACTCCGCAGCTTGGGCTGTGTTTGCACTGGGTCTGCATAAAGGCAACCTAAGACACTTGTGCTGCACTAATCCTGCACTGCTCATCTCTGTGGAAGAAGCCTGGGCGGGTGTTTCTGATCCTGAAGAGTTACTGGGCCATGCAGGTTCCTCTGCTCTGTGCTGTGGCTGGGAGATCTCTCCATCAAGGCTCCCATTTCTGGGTCTGTGTGCTTTTGTCTCTGTCAGCATGGGATCCCGCGGCAGGTTCCCGGGCGGTGGTTTGATGGCTGTGAGCGAGGAGGGGCAGACCGGGGCTGGTGTGCCATCTGCAGGGTGCTGGCCACAAGGAAACCATCCAATTCCTCCTTGTGAGGAACCTCCCTGCTGCTCTGAGCCCGAGCACATCAGCAGGTTGTGGGCTGGGAGCTGGATCTGAGTCAGAGCCTTGCAAGGCTGTCCTGAACACCCAGCAGTGGCAGGGCAGCATCTCTAATGTCCTGGAGAGCTACTTACAGACTAATGAAGCCCTGATGGGGCTGGTCGTCTGTTTTAAATATAATAAAATATAACAGTGCTGAGCAGAGCCTCTGGGATGCACTTGGCGCGTGGCATGTAAAGGGCCATGGCCCAGGCTGCAGCTGAGACGCGTGCCGGGGTGACTCCCTCTGAACATGGGTCTGTGTTCTGCTGTGACACTGGATCTAGTGAATCGCCATCACTCCTCTCCTTTCTGCACACAGGCAGGGCTGGGCAGTGGGGCGATGGTGTGGGACAGATGTGCCACGCTGCCAGCACGTGCCACGTTTGCGCAGAGCTGGCCAGGGGAAGCTCAGTGCAGAAGACCTGGCAGTGTGGTATTCTGGGGAAGGCTGGGGCAAGGTGGAGACGTACCCTTGTGGCAGGTAAAACCAAGGGTACTGCAGAGCCTGTGATGTCCCCCAGCTCCCCGTCTTGCTGTGTCCTGTTCTCATCTTCTCTTTTCTCTGGCAGGGACAGGGCAGAGTCCCTGGTTACTGGAGCTGCAGCATCTGCCAACCCTGACGAAGGGGCAATGCGGGGCTGTACAATCCTCCCTGCAGAAGCAGAGGGGACCATCGGGGAGCAGGAGGAAGATCAGCCATGCACGAGTGAAGGGGAAAGGTAAGTGATGGGGGCGTGAGAGGGGCTGTGGGCCAGCCGGGGGCTCAGCCCTGGCCAGGAGTGTGTGGAGGGGCAACCATGGGGAGGAATGGTTGGGGTGCGTGTCCAGCACCCTGGACTTTACAGGAGATCTTGTCCTTTTCCGTCCCAGAGAGGTCAATGTATTTAGTATTACTTCAGCTGGGCGCGGGCTGGGAAATGGAGGTGCCTGCACAGCACTGACAGCAGCCATCCACACTGGCAGCACGTCTGCTTGGAGCCTGTGCTGGGCTGCACCCTTGTCTCTCCTGACCTTCACTTGTCAGGGCTGAGCTCTCCCATTGCTCACCTCTGCCTGGGCCCAGGGCAGCAGGACCTGTGAATTGGCCGCTCTCACCCAGAAAGCCCCTACAGGGCTGATCCAGGCTCACCACAGGCCCCCCACGCTGTTGTGGACTCTCTGGCCTCACAGCAGTGCCACGAGGAACCGAACTCATTGAGCGTGGCATTTCCTGCAGCATGGGGTGGTGTGGGAGCAGGTCCACTCTGCTGGGGACTCTGCTGGAGATCAGTCCCCCGTGGGGTCCTGCACCATAGGGAGCAGGGCTGCACGGATCCGTGGGTGGGAAGCAGAGAGTTCTGGGATAGCCCAGCCTCTGGGGAGGGTTTTTTTCAGAGAAACCATCTCCATCATTCCTCCACACTCTCCAGAGCTTGTGCTCGGCTCTGGGTGCCTCCTGGTAAGCTGTGGCACAGTGTCGGGAGCTGGGTGCATTGCCAGTTCCCAGGTGATGGAAAGGGCTGCTCTGGGGTCTTGCGGAGTGACCCCATGAGCCTGAGGGGCTGCATGCCTCTTTCCTTGTCATATGAGAGCCAAGCAGGTAACCCATGCCCTGCCATCCCTCCCTTTCTTGGCTCACCCTCACAGACAAAATTCTCCTGCACCCTTTCCTTGCCTGCAATAATTTCCCCAAAGTGCTGTGAATGCTCCGGCGGGACAGTTCCCTGAACAGCTGAGCATGTGCTAGCAAACCCGATGGCACTAACAGTCACGGGGATTACTTACAGCCTGGCACACTGCAGAGGAGAGGAAACATTGCAAGGTTTTCCCCTTTTCCCAGGAGCTCGTTCCTGCTGCGTCAGCAGGGTGGCCGTGGGACGGTGCTGGCGTGGGTCTCGGGTCCGCAGGGGAGGTCAGAGCGCTGCCCGCATCCTTGCACATGGCTGAGGCGCGGGGCTCGGGGCTGTTTGCTCAGACAGGTGCGGTCCCCGTTCAAATCCGCGGGGCCAATGGGAGCCGCGCCGTTCAAACGTGTGGCGGTTGGATGCGTGTCCCATGGAAACCCGGCTGCACGGCTGCCTGTCACTCCCTGCTTAAACGGCTGCCTGGTTTTCCCGGGCTAGGCAGGGAGGGCTCCAATTACTGGCTAATTAGAGGTGTCCTGCCATGGAGCCTGGCAATGTCCACAGAGTCTCGCTCTGCACCCGCCAGGCTGGCCCCCTGGGAGCTTCTTTCTACCTCACCACGTTCGGTAAGCGTTGAGCCTGCAGCTCCAGGGAGCGGGGGGTGCACGCGGTGCCCAGGGGATATGGCCGTGGCCCTGGCTGGTGCGGCATGGGGAGCCACAGCAGGTCATGGCCAAAGCCCGGCGCGGTAGGAACGGGCTGGAGAGCTGCTCCCCGAAGGCATTAACTCTGAGCGGCAGCCTGCTCGCTTCTGCCTCGCTGAGCCGGAATAATATGTGGCTCCATCAAGCTGGCGAACCGGGGAGCGCCCTGAAACCAAGCTGCAGCTGCTGAGGCGTGCTGCAGCACTCAGCCAGATGCCGAATACCTGGGTCATTTTGCCCCCTGGATGGGCACGAGCTGGGATTGCTGCGTAGGGCTGGCCAGAGCTGTGGCCCCCATTAGGGCAGAGCCCCAATTTCCTTCTTTGCTCTTTGTGGGTCTTTCTGTGGCTGCCTCAGTTTTGCTGCATGGGCTTGAAGAAGCCCATGGGCAGCGGTGGCTTGGATCTGCAGGCTGGAGCCGGCCAGCAATGGCTGGGCTACGAGCCCTGTATACCCACACTGCGAGCAGGTGAATTTGGCAGCAAATGTCACGGCTGTTGCTTGTGGTGTGTGATGGCTTGTCAGCAGCCGTCTTACGCAGAGGGAAGCTGGGTGCCCTTCCCGGGTGCCACTTTTTAAGCAGCAGTTTTCTTTCAAAGCTTCTGCTTGTTTTAGTGAGCAGGGCAGGCAATCATGCAACACGCTGTTAAAGAGGCTGCAGGGAAGCAGAGAGGGTTACATGAGTGGAGCAGGGTGTCCCTTCCCTGGGCAGCCAGGGGTGCTGATCCTTCCCTCTTTTGGCTTGTAAGCATCAAACCACTGAGGACAGGCTGGGAGCTAAATTCCTCCTGTCTTTGTCTATAGGACTTATGCATGCCAAATAATGTGAGTTTTGTGGTGCCTCTTGGCTCTGTAACCAAGTCCGGGCCAAGCATCATCTCTGCAGCTGCAGCTCCCTTCATGGGCTGACCATCGCTGGCGAGACGTGGCGTTGCGTGCTCTGAGCAGGAGAGCAGTGGCAGGACAGGGCCAGCACTACCCTCTCCACGTGGGTGACCAAGGGTCTTCAAAAGGGCTGGTGCTAGGGCCGGAGGTTGTAGATGGTGATCTCGGGGTGCTCTGCCTTGTGCCCATGGGGACCTCCCGCCCAGGCAGTTATCTGACACTGCTTTCCTCTGGTAAGAATTCTCCCTGGTGTGTGCATCGATGGTTCTTGGCTGTCCCAGCCAGGGCAAAACCTGCATTTTTTCTACAACAAAACAGAAAAGCCTTTAAGGAGCAGAAACCAAAATTTTCCATTTGTCAGAGATCATCAGTAAGGAACAGATTTTCCTGCCTGCTAGGTCTGCTCCCAAAGGACAACATTCACGTGTCCCCTCCTTTAGCCTGGCAAACTTCTCTCATGGGTGGGAACCTGTTTGATTACCATCTTGTGCTTGTTCATACCTGTTTTTTTCCCTGTTCTCCTTGTGCCAGCTTTGTTCATCAGCTTGAATTGCCTCTCTGGGCCTGTGGGGTCCAGATGGACAGGGCCTGGGCTCCCTCTCTGCTGCAGCCCTGCGAGCCTGGCTGAGCCCTGCTCTCTGTGATGGGGTGTGCACCCAGCAGCTCCTGTTGTGAGATGAGCTGTCTGCTCTTTTGCCTCCCTCTGGCCTTTCTCTGCACCTATTTTCATCTCTAATAACCTTTATTGAGCACAGGTGACCTGGACAAGCTGTGTCAGGGCCTCTCTGCTGAAGCTGTTTCACTTAGTTCATGTTAGGGATGTATCAAAAGAGATGAGCCCAGGGGATGATGTTTCTCTGACCCTCTGCTCTTGGAGCGAGGTGGAAATGCAGCCCAAGAACTTGCCTTGACAGGGGTTGTGTTTCTGCCCGCCCAGGTCTGGAGGAAGGTTACTGCTCCGTGCATCTGAGAAAATGCGACTGCTGCCACTGAGCCGGTCTGTCCAAGAGCAGACGTTGGTACAGCAAATCCCTTCCACCACCTCAGGCTGGATCCGCTCTTTCCGACAGCAGCTTCCCTCTCTGATCCCGGCCCCATACAAGCACTGGAATTGCTACAAAGCCAACGAGTGCTTCCCTGGCATGAGCAGGCTGGGACCCCTTTGGGGTCAGACTCGCTGGCTGGGGTGTGCTAGGGTGTGCGATTTGTCCCTTCATGTGCTTTGGAGATGCTTGGGAGCAAATGCACTGAGAGAGAAATGTCATCTGTTCCTCACAGGAAGGAGAGGACCTTTCCCACCGATACTCCCAAATCCTTTCTACTAGGGCTCAATTTGTGGTGCTTCTGAAAAGGGCAAAACTGCCCATTTTCTCCCTGCTCTCCTCTCTTTAGTGCTGGTGTAGCCTGCGACACAGGGGCCACAGGCACTGTCCCTGCACCAGAAGCAGCAGTAGTGCACGTGATGCACAAGGCCATGATCCTGTCTGACCCCATCCCTCGTCGTGCAGAAGCCTTGTGCTGAGCGGCCCCAGCCATCCCGAGGCCAGGGCTGGGCGTAGAGCTTCCTCCCCCCGAATTACCCAGCACAAAAGCTTCCCTTCTCCTCCCCAGGGCCCATTCATTGCGGGGCTGACTCCTCATCATGCTTGGTTAGACGGGGGCATTTTTGCTTTCGTGTTGTAACGGTTGTTACATGCTAATAGTGGAACAACGAGAGGGTTCCCACAGCATCAGAGATCTGCAGATAGCAGCAGGGTTAAAGTCTTGGTCCAAAAGGCTGGGGTGGCATGATGAAACTGGGGGACAATATTCTCGCTGTCGTAAATCAGTATTAGCTTCAATAGAGCCGTCCTGATTTACCCCACCGGGCTCTTGTCTTTACTTTCTTACCTTGCTCTCACTTGCACATGTATACATGCACATAAAGACATGCATTTCCACATGCGCGCACACATGTGCTCTCAAATGCAGATGCACGCGTGGACACACACGTGAGCTGGAGAGAGATTTGAAAATTTTCTGTCAATGTTTTTTTGAGTGAAGAATGAGATATGAGTTCTCTGAATTTTTTCAGGTTAAACAATCCCATAAGATCTCCCCACCCCAGGAAACCTAAGCCCTTGGGTGTGTCTTTTGCAAAATGAAATGTTGGGTTTTAATTTGAAGGATGTTTAGATGTCTGTAAATGATGTTTACAAGTTTATTTTGTTTGTTGTGTTTTGTAAGCTGGAAAACAAGCGAAAATGGGATATTTTGCTTTGGACTAAATGAAACCTTGTGCTAATGATGCGTTCAGTCTTTTGATTCTCCAGCAGCATTGGGAAACGTTTAGTTTTGGGTTGGTCCAGAACAATTACACAGATTTCAGGCCCTGCATCACCCCTAAAATCTGTACATCCTATCCAGGCTGGCAGGCAGCAGCTCCCTGGGAACCCCCTTGGGAAGGCGTTCAGAGGGACAGAGCCCTCCGTGCCCGAGCGGGGCCAGCGAGCCGGGGGCTGGCAGCCTGCTCTGCACCCCAGCGGCATTTCACCCAGACCCTGGCAGACGCCGTCGGCTGAGTCTCTGTGCCAGTCTCAGTATTGTGGATAGATTTTAGGGCTGATGCAGAGTCGCTAGTGCATGGGAAAGCGAGTGTACAACTGTAAGTCAGCTGGCAGAGCAGAGCTGCTGCCCTGGGACCCGTGCCCTTGCTCAGCAGGGGTTTACACGTGTGGCTCTCCCAGGCGCTGGCATCCTGCACAGGGTCTGTGACCGGTTGGGTTTTCAATGCTGGGAATCAGTTGCTGGCAGACAGGTCCCGGCAGTGCTGAAAATCACAAATTGTGGCTCCAGATAATAGGCGGGAACTCAGGGATCTGGCACGGGCATTTCGAAGGCAGTGGGAACTGCAGGTCGGATTTGGAGCTGTGTAAGAGCTGGATTTTATTCTCAGCTCCGCTTCAGAGCGGGCTGTGAGCAGCGTATTCTTCTGCAGTTGTGGATGCTGTTGTGGACAGTGTTGTGGCTGTTGTGAGCAGTGTGGCTTCTCCAGTTGTGGACGCCATGTGGGCTGTGAGCAGTGTATTCCTCTGCAGTTGTGGACACTGTGTTTGCAGGTGGTGACTTTGCCTGTCACCAGCCAAAGGCGTGTTTGGGATGCTCCTTCCTTCTTTCTTTAGAAATAATCCTCCCATCTTGTCCTTGTGCCTCTGCAGGGGGGTTTCTGGATTCAGAGGCCTGCCTGAGCTCCCCTGGCCTTTGTACTTGGGTTTCAGCTGACTCTGAGGTTCAGAGGTTGGATCTGCCCACGTAGTCCACACTGAGGGCAACTCCCCAGGAGGATGCTCAGGCTGAGCTGAGTTACTCTGGTCTGCTCCCTGGCTCCATCCCTCCCACCTCCTCTCTCTGCTCTGAGTCCTCCCTTTCTCTCTCACCTTAGGTAGCTTAAAAGGCACTGATGGGTAGAAATGTTGCCGCTGGGCTGCTGTCTTGTACAGGCGGGCTCTGCAGCACCCGCGAGGGAGTGCTGGGTCCCATGGAGAGCTCTTGCTGCTGTGCTGTGCCAATCCACATGGGGAGAAGTCTCCTCCTTAAGGGCTGCCTGCGGCATGGGTTAGGTCCTGGGTCCTCCTTTAACAAGTCAGATCAATCTCCTGCTCCAAGAAAGATCCTGTCATTCGCTCCAGGCACCAGATCTTGGCACTTTGAGCTCTCTTTCTCTTCTATGTTATTCTCCGCCCGGTTGAGGGGCAGAGGTGGACGCCCTGTGCTCTTACTGAGATCTGCTCTTTTGGTCTGTTAATGACTGTTGGAACCATCCTGCCTTTCATCTCTTGACCGTGCTCCTTGCTCTGCTCATGATGACAATGGGCAGCAGGTCCCCTGCAAGGCTTGGCAGGCCTGGCAGTGGGGAGCCGGGCACCCCAGGCAGGCAGGTCCTGCTTCCTGGCTTGGTGGATGGCTGTGGGTAAGCCAGTGCATTGGGAGAAAGGGGGATCTCCATCCAGACCTGCTCCAAAGCCGTGTTTCTTTCATGTAGCTCCTCAAGGCTCTCCCCTTACCACCACCTCCTCAATCAAAAGCTCTTGGTGCTGTTGTGCAGGGAGCCAGGCACTTCCCCGGAGGTGCTGCGTCACTGGGAGCCGGGGGTCCCGCTCGGTCCCAGCCCTCCCCGGGCTCTGCGGCAGAGGGATTGCAGGATGGTGGAGCATTGCTCTTCCCTGGGGGTTGGCTGCTCCTGGCCTCACTGGCCACCTGACAATTACTCAGTGTCAAAACACATGACTGAAACCATTCTTGTTTAATCCTAGATTAAAGCAAGTATTGACTCCTGGTTTTAGGAGATTACCTGTCTGCTCACCAGCCCATGCTGTCTGGGATCCCCAGGAAATGCACGAGGCTGCAACGTGGGAGCTCTTGCCGTGCTTTGATTCCTGGGGGCTGGGTTTGTGCTGTGAGCAGTGCGGCATTAGCCCTTGTCGCTGCGTCTTCTCTGCTCAACAGTGCCAGTGATGACGAACTGTTGCTGGACGTGACAGTCAGCAAAGGGATTTTTAAGGCTTTCCCGTTTCCCCAAAACCACCCTGGACAGATGAGGCAGGCAGTAGGGCCAGCAGGGAGGAGGCGTGCGTGGAGCGAGGTCCCGCAGCAGCAGATGGACGAAACCAGGTTAGTGCCATGGCCCGGGCTCCCCCAGCGGAGCCAGCCTTGGCTGACCCTGCGCCGGCATGTTCCTGCCACCAAAGGCACCGGTTGTCCTTGGCCTTCGTCCAGGCCGTCTGCAGCTTGGCCCGCTGTCACCTTCTGCAGGGGTGACAGCCCCTTGCCCGCACAGAAGCTCAGGGGAGAGGCAAAGGGGAAGTTGAATCTGGGCTGGGGTGAGGATTTGAGCACGCTGCATCCCGCTGTTAAACAAGGGCTAATTCATCCCACAGCGACTGTTTCATCTTGGTGCTCCCACTTCCCCTCTGCCACGGGCTCGTGCCTCCTGCCATCAGAGTTTACTGTGTGCTGAGAAAAAAGCATTCAGGTTTTCCTGGAATGTTTTTGCATCTGGAGCCATAAGACTTTCTCGGTAGCAGAAGATGTTTCCTCCTACCTCTTTCCCCTCGGCTCCCTGAGCGATGCCCCCGTGCACAGGGGTGGGGAAGCAGGATGGGTTTGGCCCCGTGCAGCCTCAGAGCCGCGGGGCCCCCGCGCTGCCGAGTGCCAGGGGCGGTGGGCGAGCCCTGCCTCCTTCACCGTCTCTCCTCTCCTTTCCTCTAGGCCAGCTGAAGCTGTCCATCGAGGTGCAGGGCCGGATCCTGGTGCTGCACAGTGAGTATCTCCCTGGGGCGCATGGCGAGGTGGCCCCAGAGCCATGGTGGGCTAGTGATGGGGACAGCACTTCCATGCCCTTTCTTCAAGCTCTTTGGAGCTTCATGGGAGCTGTCAGGAACAACTCTGTGGTAGAGTGGCACGACCGGGAGCTCTTTGATTTAGAGGCCAAACCGAAATTTCTGGAGACCTTCATTTCCAGGTGACCATGGTGTATTTTGTATCCACTTGTATATTTTTTTTTTTAACTTCATGTGCAGAGAAAGGCAAATATAATTTGGAAGAGAAAATCTGAAATGCTTTGTCTCCACTGAAACGTCTTTTACCGTGGCCAAAAGCATTTGCCGCATTTGCCAGGATTTCCAAATCATTCCCTTACCTCCAAATGCTGCATTATTTTAACACCAGCAATATTTCTTCAACAACAGTATTTCACCTGGTCCAGGCTGGGGTTGCTGTCCCTCAAGCCATGGCATGTCCCACTGGGGACAAGCACTGCTTTTCTTTCTCTGGGGACTGAGGCCTGGCCACCGCCACTGCTGGGTACCGGTGCAGGAGAGCGATGCAGCACGTCGGACACCGGCTCCATCGCAGCCATGAGACAGGTCCCAGGGAACTGTGTCACTGCAGTTTTAATGGTGTTCATTAGAAAGGCCAATGAGAGTGTCAGAACTAGCTCTTTTCTTTAGGAAAAACATGTCTAGAGACACTTGGGGGGCCCCTTAGGATTGCTCCCGCGGTGAAGGATGTGTGTGTCCTGGTCTCCTGGCACAGAGCTCTTTCTACCAGGGGCTTGTCAGGGCTTGATGATAAGTAAATGGTTAAAGAATCAAGGAAAAAGCCAAGAGTTTGAAATGGTCAGAGTAAAAATTCCCTCCCTGTGAACAGAGCAGGCTCATTGCTGCCCTGGATTTGGGCTCTGTAGGGTGAAAGGGGATAGCAGGGCCCTGGGACTCCCACTGCCCTTGGGGGTGGCCATGCTTTGGGGGGGAAGGCACCCCCATCCCAGAGACCTTCACGGCAGGGCAGGAGGGGGTGGAGAAGGCTTTCTCTTGAGCAATATCCCACCTTATAGCCCAGCATCACCCCTGCCTGGATGTAATGAAATGGGGGCAGAGGATGGCCTGAGCCTGGTGAGGCTGTAGGGACTGGCCGAGCCACGCGCAGCCCCTATTCTTCTCCACTTGGCAGCCACAAGAGCTTGCTGCCCTTTTCCAGCTGTGCAGGCAAGCTTTGTAAAGAAACAACAGCAGGAAAATGTGTTGGGTTGTTTTTTTTTTTTTTTTTCCCTCTCTCCCTCCAAGCTGTGTGTGGTTCTGAGGGTTTGGCACAGGCTTTACCCCAAATCCCTCCATCTGGAGCAGCCCCAGCGTGAGCTGGGTGCAAGTCACTGTCTCGTTCTGATGCTGTCTCAAAAGGAGGGTCTGGGAAGAGGGAAATGGTCCAGCAAAGAGGCAAAGAAGGCTGAAGGTCTGGGACCTGACATCCTGCTTCACGTGCCGGACGCTCAGGGTACTCAGTGTGGGCAGGAGGAGGCTGGGTGATATGGGGTGATCAGTCTTACTTTTTCATTCTCCACCCCAACGTCTTTAAACCCAAAGCAGGTCTGGCTGGAGGAGGAAGCTCTTGGTGCAGCCTGTCCTGGAGGGGCCTTGCAAACTGCTTTGTGAAGCACCAGAGGGTCTTGCAGAACCCCTTTCCCCTTGCACTGGGATTTCTGTTGGGCTGACCATGTTTATTAGGAGCACATATCTGTCTTTGACAAAGGCAGAGTCACTGCTGCCTTGCCGGGCTTGTTAGGAGGGAGCTTAGCCTCGTTCCGACAGCCCGTCTTGGGCTATCCGGACTCTGCTGCACATCTGTTGCCTCCAGCCACATGGGTTCCACAGGGTTCCCAACTGTTGGCAGCGGTGCAATGCTGAGTCCCTGCTGGCGGGGCTGCCATCAGGATGGGGCCGTTGATATTTAACTTGATGCTACATTTGGCTCCGAGGCAGGGAGCCCAGAGCTGTGTGAAGTCAGGCAAATGAAATGAAATTTGCCATCCAGATGCTGAACTGCATCTGCCGTCAACCTCACCCACAGATGCTTGTATTTATAGCACGGGTATATTAAAGAAAAAATACAATAAAACCCTTTACCTGTTTGTGGGTGCCCAGTGAGACCAGGCTGCTGGGGAGGTGCGCGCAGGATCCTGCCGGGGTTGGAGACGGGTTTGGCCCCACGAGGACGGGACACCCCATGGCGCAGAGCGCCGTGGTGTAGGAAGATGCCTTCCCTGCTGCTCTGGGGCTTGACTTTCGTTTCCTTTCCAGTCATGGAAGCAAAAGGCCTGATAGGAAAGGAGTACCGGACATGCGACTCCTATGTGAAGGTGGGTTCTCCTGGGGCTTTGCTCAGGGAGCTTCGGCTTTCCTGGGGTGTTGGGGTTGGCTCTTCCAAGCATGCTCTGGGCTGCCTGTTCCTTCCCTTTCCTCCTCTGTGCTGCTCTGGCTGAGCACCCACAGCGTGCAGGGAGGTGGCTGGTCTCTTGCCCAGTGCTGGAGGGCTCACGGGTTTTGTTGGCACGGTGTCTGCATGGAGCCAGAAAAGTGGAGGACAGGACCCTGCTAGGGGCTGTGTCAACCATTCATTGCAAGAGCCATCCCACTGGGTGCCCAAGGGCTGGTGGGGAGAAGCGTGTGGCCAGCACAGTGTGGCTCCGGGCTCTCCTGGAGATCACCCTGGCAGGCTGCTCCCACCTCGGTGTGCACAGCGCAGGGAGCATCTCCCCTACGAGAGGGCTGCAAGTCAGAGACCAGCCAGCAACATTTGTCTACATCAGTCCTTGATTTTTCTGCTCTTTTCCTTCCCTCCCCTGCCCTGAGGAGTTTTATAATGCAATTACTTGACACGCATAGGGTAAAGTGATCTAAACCACCCGTTAGCACGGGCTCAGCTGGATCTTTGAGGCTTAGCCATCCATAAAAGTGGCTGTGCCGGTCTCCTGCCACTGCAGCGGCAGAGCTGGCAGCTGTGTGCCAGTGCTTGCTTTGAGAGTGCTAACATGCTGCTTGTTTTCCTCTGTAAAGATGTCAATCGTGCCAGATGCTGACTGGAAATGCAGGCAAAAGACGAAGACTGTGCCAGACAGCAAAAATCCTGTCTTCCATGAGCACTTTCTTTTGTGAGTATGACAGGGCAGAGGTAGCTCTGACCCATCCGTCAGCACCATGTTCACACTGGGCAGTGAGGGACCCACGTGGCCACTGTCCCGGGGTACCCTCTCGAAGCCAAGACCCCGTGTTTGCTCTTGCATTATGATCCATAATAAACACGCATCATGCATGAGCAGGTCTGCTGCTGAGATGAGGAGTGACAGACATTATTCTGCTGTTTTTTATAGCTGAAATGCCTTGAACTTTTGGGCAGAGCTCTGCGGAGGCTCACAAAGCTGTCAGCACACAGCATGGCAGCGGCACTCCTGCACGGTTGGACTTTCTTGCTGGGCAGGAGTTGGGCAAACACACTCCATTTCCTAGACCTTACACCTGCAATAGTATGGGCATCGGTATGAATGAGGAAGGTAAAAGGATTTCCTATAGCTACAGCATGTCTCTGCATGGGAAAGGAGCTGTATGGCTCGTTGTGTTTCAGTAGAGCTTGTCATTGCTAGCTAACCAGTCTGTGTCAGACCTCTGTCCCCACACAGCATTTAATCTGCCACAGGATGGTTGTTTCAGAGCGTTGAAATGTGGCTTGTTCCTTGCATTTACCCGTTGATGTTGGATGTGTGTCTTTCTGCAAGATTGTTTTTCCCCTTAAACCACCTGAGCGGTGTCCCCAGCCCAGGAGAAGTCACATCCCTTTGCAGTTGTCTGTCAGGAACAAGTGAATTAGTGCAACAGTGGCTCGTTTGAGGAGGTTGCCGTTCGGGGTGATGCTGCAGTGCTCTGCGCAGAGAATGGAGGAGAAGACCTGGCTCTGAGGAGGGCAAGGGGTCTCCGGCTGCAAGGGCAGCTCCCCCTTGCCGAGCGCTCCTGGGGAAGGTCAGTGCTCACGGGCTGTCCCCTCTGCTTGTTACAGCCTGGTGCAAGAGGAGCATGAGCAGAAACGTCTCCTGGTCACAGTCTGGAACCGAGAGAGAAATTCCAGGTAAGGGGCTGCCAGCCTGCCATACAGTCTCTTTCAAATGGGGCTGGCGTGGCAGTGAACCTGCCATCTGCTCTGACCACCCCACGTGAGCTCCTCCAGTGCCCCAGGCCTTGAGGGCTGGCCCTGATGTCAGGGCTGCCCTGCACGAAGGCTGTGGGCCAGTGAAGTGGGGGGAACTAAACAGCGGGGCTGGGACCTGCACCCCGGCCAGGGTCATTCTCATGGGCTGGAGCCTGGCTCTGGGCTGGGGACCTTCCCTACCTCTGGGGGCAATGCAGTGAGGAGGAAAGCCCAGCAGCAAGGGGTCTGGCACCTCACAGGCTGTGCTGCCTGCTCAGGCAAGTGGCATCTGCTTCCTTGGCCAAGCTCCTGCCAGCATCAGGTAGGCTGGAGGTGACCAGGATGCTTCAGCCCAGCTCCTCGTTGCCCCTCCTGCAGCTGAGCCATGTGGTTACACCAAGCTTGCTCAAAGCATGGAGAGGGAGGCACGTCCTGAGCGCTGCCTGGCTCCCGGCATGAGCAGGGATGTTTGTGGGGTCCCTGCAAAGGGGTGCATGTGGGGAGCTGGTCCCCGGGGAGTTTTCTACAAGTGTGTGCTGATGGTCTCTGGCTCTCCTGCAGACAGAGCGAACTGATCGGCTGCATGAGCTTTGGCGTCAAGTCCCTCCTGACCCTGGACAAGGTACCTCCCTGCCGGAGCGCAGCGCGTGGAACTGGGGCCTGACTCTCTCAGGTCGGTGGGTGGACGTAGTGCACCCTTGAGGTGGGAGCAGGCTTCTCCCACCGTGGGACAAAGATGCTCTGAAGGTGCCCAGGGAGCTTCCTGGTCCCATTCTCAGTATGGATGGCCACTGTGAGACTGATGTTGGTGTGACTGCTGGAGGCAGGGATGGGGCGGCTGTTAGAGGAGGAATCCTAGGACAGGGGACCGTCACTCCCTTCCGCAGGGACACAAAGAGAATAGCAGCAATTGGGGTTGCAGAGAGGTGGCCCCAGCGAGTGCTGCCTGCCCTGCTCGCAGCAGGGCTGCCTGGGGGACAGGAGATGGGGCCAGCCTCGCTCAGCCTGCTGGCACGTGTCACAACTGACATGTGGCCGCTGGGTGGTGGCCGAGTGGGTGCGATGGTGGGGACACACTCCTCCGAGGAGGGATCTACCCGATCCCCTGCCCTCAGCAGCCAGGGCTTCACCAGCTGAGGTGATGGGGAGAGGGCAAACGCAGAGGTCTCAGGCTGTTCCTGGAAGCAGCGGTGCTGCCAGGCTGTCTCTGTGCCAGAATCCATGTCCCCGCTGCTGCGGATTTGGTCACAGTACTGCTGCCCCAGCCTGGCTGCTGCTTGGTAATACAGCTTTCACATCAGCTGGGTTTGCCTTCCTAAAGAAGCCTGCAAGGCTACTGCTGTAAATGACTCCTGCCGACCCACTAAAACACGGAAATGTTTCATCCTAGCTGCCAGTGGTTAGGGGTTTCATCCCTGGACAGCCCTAATCTGGTGTCCGGCACATCAGAGTATCTTGGCAAGCTGGAAGGGGTTCATGAAAGTGTTAATACATCACCTGAGGTGTGGAAATTTACTCGCTAGCAAGAGGTTAAAAAGGAGCTATTTGTGGCAATGACCTGAGAAGAGGGTAAGAGGTAGCTTGAGCGTGGCCTCCTCTGGAACTTGGACAAGTGAGATGCAGCTTTTTTACAACAGTGAAGATAATTAGGCAGAGCAGCTCTAAACTGCAGCTCTCCCCAGGAAAAGCCTCTGCTCTGGTCATATTTGGCCTCCCCAAAGATGTCCCCTCCTTGTCAGATTTTGGCGGTGAGTTTCACAAGGTGTCATTGTGTGCAGAGAGGATGGAGCGTTCATGTGTATAGCACCCATGCACACCACCCTGCTCTGGCAGGGACGGGAGGGAGGATGCTGTGGGTGTGTGATCCGCCTGGGACCTCACCTGGGGCTGAGATGAGCTGGCCCTGTCTCCTGGGTGCTGCATGACATCCCCCCTCTCCTCAGTTTCCTCATTGTGGTTTTAAAACACTCATTTAAAATGGGCCCCTTCCTCTGGCTGCTGGGAATGTGGTTCCTGCAACCCCAGCCGACTCCTGGGCTTGGTCCAGGATGGTTGGTCCCTCCGGCTTCTGCCAGCTGCCTGGGGAGCAATGGGAGACAGCGGCAGCTCCCTGGACGAGAGGTGAGGGATCGCCAAGGTCAGCTCTGTCCCCTTCACTGCCCTGGCCACATGGGTATGGGACAGGGGCAAAGGGAGCACCCAGCACTGCTGAAAGCTGGGTTGGGCATCCTCCTCTGGTGATAAGGCTGGAGCCGTGAGCTCCCTGTGAGACTGCCGGCTGCTGCAAACACGGTATGGACAGTTTTACTGGAGACTGGCTGTTTTTCTGCACCTTGTCTCCCTCTAAAAACCTAGAAACTTGTTACTTCAGTGATGCTTGGTCCCTCCTTGCAGGGAGGATGGAATTTTAGCTGTTGCTGTATCTAAGAGAAGGACTCCAGACTGTGCCGCTGTACGCGAGCGTGTCTGGGCAGCCCCTGTGTACTGGCCTGGGGCAGCTCCTGCAATGGGACCCCTCTGGGGCTATGGACAACCAGGCTGAGTTAAACGGGGATCAGTATCTGCCCCTGCATTGACAGCTTCTTTCCTCCCCCCCAGGAGATCAGTGGCTGGTACTATCTCCTCGGGGAGGACCTGGGCAGGACCAAGCACCTGAAGGTGGCCACGCGGCGGCTGAAGCAGAGCAGAGGTGTGTCTCCCCACTGGGATGTCCCAGGGAGTGTTGGCAAGGTTTGGAAGAGGAGTCAACCTCATGTCCGTCCCTGTGCTGGCATGGAGCAGCCCCCAACCCCATGGTGCCTATGCCCCTGTGAGCACTTCTGAGCCCTGTGATGCTCGGTGGGCACCGGGATCCCAAAAGACTGGCATGGGGGAGACCCTGGCCAGTTCAGCAGGCTCTGCACAGGCACCGAGCTCTCCCTTTCAACCCTCACTCCTGCTTACCTGTGGCTGTCTGGGGCTCTCTGTGGGGACCCCAACTTTGCAGCCACATCTCTGCCTCTTGCTGGGCCTTTCACTATGCTGATTCCTGCCTCTCAGACTTGGGGCTGATCCCATGGCTGGACTGTTTGGCTCCTGGTGTCTGTGCAGGATGGTGGGGAGCTTCTCCTGCCTTGGTCTCCTTGCTGTGCTGCCAGGGTGTGTGGAGGAGGACAGGCTGGCACAGAGCAGGGTGAGACAGCAGTGCCTGCCCCAGATGTGCAACCACCCCACGGCTGCTGCCATGCAGGGCTGCCCCAGCCTGGAGGAGATGTACCCATGACATGTAAAGATCTTTAGATATAGTGTGTAGATGCAGCATGGGGGGAGAGGGATGGGATTGTCAGATGTGTGCTGTTGGGCTGATACGGCCTTTCCCTTTTTTGGGTTTTTTTTGTTTTTTTTTTTTAGAGCCGATGCCGGGAAGTCGGGGTGCAGCGCAGGAAAGCCAGGAGGCTGCAACCATGAAGCAGCTGAAGGTAGGTATGGCAGAGCTATGACCCACCAGGGGTGCGAAGATGTGGGGTCGGGAGCTGGCTGGCAGCGGAGCCTGCATGGAGGGGTTTCAAACGAGCCAAGGGACAGAGTATTAGTGAGGGTGATGCTGAGGTGGGAGCTGTGTCAGTCTCCCTGTCGACACCATGGCTTTTACAGGCAATTAGTTATCCCGATCGAGCACCAGTTGGTGGAGGTGGGTGATGTGGGTAGTAACCCCACACTCGCTCCCCATTGCCATACAGGGACCTGCTGTTTTTCCAGTATATTGCCACAGAGACAAAGCGCCAGCCATTGACTGGGAGCGATGGGGACCGGGAGTGATGGGGACGGGGCTGGCTGGCTGCCCGCCACACAGCATCAGTCCCTGGCCGTCTCCGTGTCTCCGTGGACGGGTGCGTCTGCTCCCCTCCTCCTTTCAGGGCCGTTCGCTCTGGGAAGGGAAGGCCCATAGTGGAGCCTCAGTGATTTATATGAAAGGCAAGGATGGGAAATGGGAACACAAACACATGGCCTGCATCGGAAATTGGGCTCAGCCTGCCCCGTGATTTATCTGTGCCGAATTCCGCTTTGCTTGCTTCCCTCAGCTGCATTTTCAGTTATTTGTTTTAAAGCGTAGGATTGAGCAAGACAAACAAAGCCAGCGCCCCTCTCCTCCCTTCCTCCCCGGCAGTCGCCACTGACTTGAAAGATGGTGGATGGGAAGGAAGACCGATCCTCCTTCCAGCTCCAGCCTGGCGGTGCGGCAGGCTGGGACAATGCGCCCGGAGCGGCCCCGGGCAGCGCCTCCGACGGCCCCGCCGTGCTGCCGGGTCCCCTGGGAATGCTGGGGCTCCTCGTGCTCCCTCCCCAGCCTCCCCTGGCCCTGCCACCCCAGCTGCCGTGCAAGGGAGCCCCAGGGTTTGGGTTCCCTTGAGCCTTTCCTCTCTTTTCCTTTCCCGTGTAGGAGTGTGGAAGGTGCTTTCTTCTCCGTTGCAACCCCATCTCCAAGGGGTTGTGCCGCAGCACTGGCAGTCGGGGCTGCAAGGTGCAGACTCGCCGAGTCCTGCTTTGCGCCCTGCTGCTGGCTGGGTTAAGAGTTTCTCTTTGTCTTTAATTTTTTAACTCTGCGAGCACAAAGCATCGGGATGTGCGTATCCTCTGGGTCTGTGCTTTCAAAAACAAACTCTGCTTTTTCTTTTTCTTCTTTTTGTTCAAAAAAATCTCTCTTATCCTTTATGAGTGTGACGAGTGCGAGCCGTCTTTTTAATGAAGTGAAGCTCGCACAGCCGGTGCCTGTGAAATGCCGCTTAAACATCCTCAAAGTGTTTGTGAGAACATTGCAATAACAAAGTGCTCCGTGCGGCTGAAGAATGCGGCGGGAACAAAAGCCACATCAACAGAGCAGGGACTAGGGAATACTAAATAGTTGACAGGAATTTTAATATAAAACTCTCTCTCTTCCTTGTCAGTTAGGGTTTTCAGGAAGCCCTCTGGCTTATCGTAAAGCGGCATACAGCACAGAGAGGGGCTGGGGAGGTGAAAGGTGGCTTCCTGCCATTCTTCTCTGGAGCTGGGTTCCCATGGGCGGTCATGCCAGTTTGACTGTGGTTTGTTCCACACTCATGTGATACAAGGAGATCGGGATTACGGCTGCTTCAGGGGACTGGATTTTCATGGGCTAACGGCGAGTTTAGGGTTTCTAGCCATGAACCGCTTCAATGGACTCTGCAAGGTGTGCTCGGAGCGGAGATACAGACAGGTCTGTATCTCCCGTGGCAAAAAAAATCTGTGTGCCAGCATTTGTGTGCGCATTGCTGCAAGTCTCGGTTAAGTTTACAAGTGTCTGTGGGCTTTCTTGCCATTTCTGGGCTCTGTGTGTGCTGTTTCTAGGCTGTTGATTTGCTATAGTTATAATTGGTAAATGATAATATTGGGAGTATAAGGAAAGCATCTTCAGATAGCTGTCTCTGGCTGATCTCTGCCCGTTGCCGCAGTGTGTAAATGGGGATAGAGGGGGAGCATTTAGGGTGGCATGCCAACGATGAAAGCGCTAAGCTGTGAGGTGGTGTCTCAATTTACCACTCATTAGAGAGGCAGGCACAGCAGGCAGCTGAGTCTCTGCCAGGCTGCTACTATCTCTTTTTAAAAATTGTTTTAATGGGAATGTATCTGGGTGTCAAGTGTTGCTTGAAGATGGTTACAACCAATGGCGACTTGCTTTATGAGAAGTAAATTGCTGTGCTCTGTAAAAGCCAGTGCAAGTTCTCTTGGACCTGCTCGGTGTGCGACGCCGGGTGCTGGTTTTGCTTGTGCAGGTCCCAGGCTCCTGCACTTTCGAACGCGATTTTCCCCCCTGTAGTCTGGATTGGGGGTCCCAGCTCATGGTCAGCCTTCCTCTGCGCTCCTGTGCTAATCTTTCATGTCATGCTAAAGCTCTGGTGGGGGACAGCGTGTACGGGGAATTGCACAAAGAACCAGCTTAACTAAAAATGCCCACTTCTTAGCAGGGCTATAGTGACTGTCTCATGCAGGAATGCTTCTCTGCTTTGTATTAATGACAACTGACTGTGATTTGTGTCTTAGACCTCAGTTCTCTATTTTGACAATTTCTTCTGCATTTTTTGACAAAGTTATGGGTACGGTGAGCCTCCGCGGTGCTGGAGTCTCTCACCATCTTGCCACCCGCCTTCCAGCTTATGTCAGATGCTCATATTTCTTAGTTCTGTGCACAGCGGCAAAAATGGACGTTCAACTCCCTGTAACGGCCCTGGTGGTGGGAGCTGAGGAAAGTGAACCATCAGCAGCGAGAAGCTGCCATTTAGTAGCACAGGGAAGGTGTCTCCGTTGGCGGCGGACAAGAGCCAGCCAGCTCAGGGAGAAGGAGTGGGAGACCTCTCGGCGCGGGGGAAGCTTTGGGCTGGGAAGTGACCGTGGAGTCTCCGTGGTGGGAGAGATGCTGGGCTGGCTCCCGAGGTGCCAGTGGTAACACTTCTGCAGGACTCGGATCCCCTGTGCTTTATATTTGAGATGTGGGGTTGGTTCGAAGGTACAGAGCAGCCTCCTCCCCTGTTTGAGGATCCAAGAAACTCCAGAGAGAAAAATACTCAGCGTAGTGGGACTGGACCTACTTTTTGATCCTGCCAGGGAAAGACAGTTTCTCTTCTGAAGCCTGATTTTATGCCGAGCAATCGAGCAGCGACAAGGTGCAGAGAAATGAAAGCTTGCTGTGTTTGCCCTCCCGTGGCAAAGGAGCGAGGAACCAGTTCCCCTCCTTGGCAGCTTCTGCTGAATTCTTCATCTTCTCTCTGACTGTTTGTTCTCAAAATAATACAGGTCAGATGTTGGATTTTTTCTTTTCTTTTCTCTGTCAGTAAAACAAGGATCTTGACAAACGTCTTGGGGGATAATCAGGTATTTACAGGAACTGTCATGCTGAGCCGCTGCTGGAAGCCAACATCAAAAAATAAATATCATTTTATTAATAAGCTCAATGCTTCTTGAATCAGGAGGAGAAATGAGCCTAAATCAACACAGCATCCATCCTCTCCAAGCTCAGCGAGAGAAAACATACTCACCCCAGCTAATGGGGTGATGCATACAGAGCCCGCGCCAGCACAGATGCCTCGCAGACAGGAGTGTGCCGATCCTCGGGGCTTCCTCTGGAGCAGAGGAGTGCTGCTATTTCTGTATTACCCAACTGGAAATGAAATGTTTAAGTGACTTGCTTAGGGAAGCTGTGTTAGAAATCAGTGTCAGAGCCAGACTGCCAGGTTTTCCTTTCTGATGGCTTATCGGACCTTTCCTTACACTTGCAAGAGTCACGAGTGGAGACTTGTGTGTGCTCAGTAAACACTCGTTTTGCGGCATTCCTCTCTGTTGATCTTCGTCTCGATTTCACATTGCTTTTTAGCACCCTTTCCGCCCCACTTTGGCTGCAGCAGGGGAGAGACCCATTGTCCGTGGGGTTCACAGAGTGACGGTTCCTTTGGGCTCTGCAACAGCTTCTAGAAATGCTGTGCGTCTGCGTTTCCAAAGGCTGTGGGGCAGCGTGTGGGTGAAAGGGAGGATGCTCGCTGATCACACGCAGTGGCTGCTTTCCCACTTAACAGGGTGACTCCGGTGTCTCTCTTCAGATTACGATCCCTCGAGGAAGCGATGGGTTTGGCTTCACAATCTGCTGTGACTCCCCAGTCCGTGTGCAGGCAGTGGACTCCGGTAAGAGATCGGATCATTTTTATCCCTCTTGATCTGAATGAATGACTCTGCTCCTTTTTGCTTCCCAGAGCATGCTGTGATTCAGAAGCTCCCGTGCCTTGCAGGACTCTGGTTACCTCCAATAAACTTCACTTAATGAATTCTCTGTTGCCTCTGATGAGGTCAGAGGCCACTGGGTTAGCGCTGTGTCACTATTTTGGCAGTGTGTTGCAGTAATTTGCAGAGATCTTGTTCCCTTCCCTCTCCCACCTGAGAACTGTCAGGCTGGTTGGGAGACCTACGGAAAGCATCCATGGGGGGGATGTCAGACAGGGGCACAGAGGGGAGCAGGGTCACAGGAGCCCTCAGTTGCCTGAGTAGACCCTCTTGGTGTGGACCTGCAGGATGGACTTGGTGTCTCTGTTGTACCCTGGTGCTCCCCACTGCACACCAGGAAACACGGGGAGTTTGTGCGATAGCTCTGAGAGAGCGTTTATGACTTTGTCCCAGATGCTGTGTGTGTACGCGCGCGTGCACGTTGGGAGGTGAAGCTCCAGGCTAGCTGGCCCCCCTTCATTTTCAGGTGTGAGTGTTCGAGGAAACAGATTGGGTTTGGAGGAGTGAGTGGTGCAAGCTGTGAAGCTATTTGGGTGTCCCCTAGCCCCAGGGCTTCTCCCCCTCATACTCTCAGCTCTCTGTCAGGCAGGTGACTGGCATTTGTCTCTTCTCTCCGTAGGTGGCCCAGCAGAAAAGGCAGGTCTGCAGCAACTTGACACGGTGCTGCAGCTGAATGAGCAGTCTGTGGAGCACTGGAAATGTGTAGAGCTGGCACATGAAATCCGGTGAGTATTCACCCAAAGCATCAGTGCGGGGCTCTGGGAGGGATGGTTTGAGGGAGCGCAGGGCAGGGCAGCAGGAGCTTTGAGTGGCTACAGGAAGGGGAAGGCTTTGAGGGATGCAGGACACTGGGAAAAGATTCTCTGGAGTAGAAGAAGAAAGGATTCAGGGGCTGGGGAGGGTGGGACAGGGGCAGAGGCATTAGAGGGAGGAAGGACTGCAGGGCTCATGGCTGTCTGAATGATGCAGGGTGCCTCACTCCATACTGCTCCGTCTCCGACTTGCCCCATGCCATCTCTTTCAGGAACTGTCCCACTGAGATCATACTACTGGTCTGGAGGCTCGTCCCACAAGTCAAGTCAGGACACGAAGGCATGATCCGCAGATCATCCTGCAAGTCTGCCTACGACCTCCAGTCACCACCCAACAAGCGGGAAAAGAACGGCACCATGCCCTCGCGGCCCGAACAGCGACGGAGCTGCCACATACTGTATGACGGGAGCGATGGGCTGGTGCTGAACAGCTGGGAGAGGTACACGGAGATCGGCAAGCGGAGCCAGAACACCATGCCACCCCTGTCCCGGGTCCCCTCCACTGCGGACCAGAACTACATCATCTTAGCGCCTTTGAACCCAGGGAGCCAGGTAGGGCTCCTTCCCAGCCCCACGCTCAAGTTACTGCATGTGGCTGTTGGCTGTGCTTGCTGGATCCTCTCTTGGCCCGTGCTTCAGCCTTATCGAGCATCATCTCTAAATGTTTGCTAGAGCACATGCCATTTTTACAAGCCAGACCTGTGGTGGAGTTTTCACTATTTTTCTAAAACGTTTACCACTAGGACTGTAGAGCCGGGGTGAGTGACCTGCTGCCTCCTCCCAGGGCTCACTCAAGGGGTAAGGGTATGGGAAGTGTTTCCACTGCGTAGACCACAGTGCAGTCACTGCTCTCATTTTCTGCTGGCAATAGGGCAAAAATGATTTTCACCTCTCTTGGAGTGCTTTGGCTTTGCTGGGTTTGGCATGCTAAAATTTGAAGTTGGTTGTTGTAAAGTCTATCTCAAACCTACTTCAGGTGACTGTGTCCTTTCTGGGTTGTGTCTTACAGCTACTGAGGCCTGTCTATCAAGAGAACAACGCTACTGTGGGTAAGTTGCCGATGTGCTGAAAACGCTGCTCAGAGCACCTAGCAGAGCTAAACGTGGTCTTTCTAGCATTAGCGAATCCTTGCCCTTAGCCCTGCAATGCTGCAATGGAGTCCCTCATGTTTTGAGGACAGCGGCAGAAGCCTGGGGCTTTTGGGTGGTATAATCTTCCTACTCTCTGTGTCAAACATAAAAGCAAGAACCCTACCCCCAAGCCCAGAGGAGAGCACGACTGCTAATGTCACTGGATGAGCCTCATGGTGAGAAGGTCTCTGTGGGAGATCACAGAGCAGCTGAAGAAGGGAGGCTGGTGGCAGGGACTTTCCATCAGGGGTGTGATGAAAGCATAAAGTGTGAAAATGCTAAGCATTGTTGTTGTGGCGGTTCCCCAGATGTGTCTTGGGCTGCTCCGTGACGTGTTTAGCTTCTTGTACGTGATGCCTTGCTGGGGATGCCAATACTATGGCCCCTGCTTTGAGTTTCATTTTATTACTAAGGTAGTGAGGATGGCCATGACTCAGGTTTGTACAGACATTAGTGCAGGTTGAAGTGCCAGCTTTGGGGAATACTCATTTCCTGGGCTGCTGCAAGGTCTCTGGCAGTCTCTGGACCAGCTCTCCTCAAAAACCCTTTGAAGCATAAGCTCATTTTCGGCAACAGGTGTGCTTGGTCATCCTGGAGAACCGGGTACGGATGGGCTTGCAGGAAGAGTGGGGTGAGGTGTGTGGCAGGGCACTGCATGAATCTTGGGCTGCGAGAGGGGGAGCAGAGACTAACACAAGGTCTCCCTGAACTAGATGTCAACAGGTGACTGTCATTTCAAGTGGGAAACTGGGGACAGAAACAAACCAAGAACAGCGAGGCCTGGAGATGCTCCCTAGGGCGTTCACTGGCTGCTGTTGAACTTGCAATTGCAATTTTCAGCACGCCCAGCTCCATGCAGAACCGCCTCTTGCCAGTTCATTCATTCAGGAGCTTTGGGAGGCCACGCTTGCACCCTGGTCTGTTAGGATGCCCTTAGGATAAGCTGCCTGTCCGTAGCAGAGCTGACCTCCTAGGCATGATCTTGCAGGACTGTCTTTAACTCAGCAGTCCCTCCTTGGTGTGAGCACCGCTATCAGCACAATTTCCAGCTAGAAAATTTTGTGCTGCCTGTAAAGGCGAGGCAGTGTCCATAGAAGGCAAAGTGTGGGGCTGGCAAAGCCATGGTGGGGGTGCCGGGGAGCAGGAGGGAGCAGCGCGGGTCCGAGGCCCCTGTGCCTTGGGTGCTCCCAGCCCTGGTGCTCTGCGGCCAGAAGAATTTTCCACAGCTCAACTGCAGGGGATGTTTTGTACCGTGGATAATTGCAATTCTTTCCTGCTGTTTGCGGATCCTGTGAAAAGATGAGCTGGACCATGGGGACTTGTTCTTACAGCAGGGTGGAATTTGAAAGACTTGGGCTTCTTCCCATAACAATTTTTAGTGATTGTTTTCAGTTTATTGAATGTTAAGTCTTCAGAGGGAAGAATGCACTAGTTAACCTGAGCAGCGATCAAGCACGGCGGTGCAGAGCGGGCTACCAGTCACACAGTGACAGGAGCTCATGCTTTGGGCAGGCTGGATGCGTTTCTGTGCCAGTGTGCAGAAAACAGGACTTGTGCAGGTGATAAATTCCTCTGATAAAATGAGGTGATTTAGGGGTAAGAGGAAACGCAGATCCTGAACAGCCCAGACAGATTGTATCTGTCCTATGTTGAACTGTCTCTCACGTTTTGATTTTATCTGGCAGTGCAACCATGAAAAAGGGAAAAGAGAAACTGTCAGGATTATTGCACTTAGAGGTGGAAACAACCTTTTAGGTCACGAGGGCCACCCCCCTGCAAAGACAGGCTGTTAAAGCAAGCAGTAAACGGCAGGTCTGGATTGCCAACAGAGCACAGTCTGGCTCTGCTGGCGTTTATCTGAAAGCAAATGCGCTATTTCCTAATACTTAATGGAATATGTAATGTTGGGTAGGTTCGTATATTTGCTTTGGATGAGACCTTATCTGTTCTGAGCCGTGTCCAGAAGTCTTTTGGCTCATTTCTGCTTGGGAAGGTCATGGGTATCGGTTACAGTGCAAAGGCAGAAGCCACTGTGCAGAAAGCTGCTGTGGTGGGAGCAGAAACGCCCGGGGCTGGGTGGCTGGAGGGAGGGAGGGAGGGATGCTGGGGCGTCTCTGCTGGGACACCGCTCTAGCAGGGGGCTGCAGGAGGGGTTGCTCATACGTGTTCCTGAGATATCGCTGTGGGGGAGGATCCTGGGCTAATGCTCCAGTTTCTCACCTGGATATGTTAAAATCCAAGTGGAGAGTTCTGCCTGCTGGACCCAAGCTGGTTTGGTTCATCAGCTTCAGGGGAGAGGGAGAAAACACTTCAATGTTTCAGTGGGGCTTCTTTTGAAGAAGGCACGAATTTTTGGTTAGAGACCTATTCAGTTCCTGTTGGAGTTGGTGCCTGCAAGTTTTAGGACAGAGCACAGGTTGCTGGTGCCCAGCGGGACGTGGTCTGGGGTTAAGGGCTCTTGGGGAACATGAACCTGTCCCTCCTTCTGTCCCCAGTGGGGTAGGTCCTGTTGCTGCTTTGATGGGAGTTTGCGTATGGCAGGAGAGATGTGCACTGTGGGCCTGGGGACACCAGAGATGGCCAAAACTGTATGCTGGGGTCACCAGAGAATGCCGAGGCCCTTGGGCCTAATGGATTAATGTCATTACTGGGAAGTATTTCACAACCGCTCCCTGCTCGGCAGCCGTGCTGTCCCAGCACACCTGAGAGCAGAGCAGCCCAGCGGGCAGCAGCTCGGCAGCTCCTTTCTGGTTCCGGTCCTGTGTGTTGGTCTCATCCCGGCTCCATGTGATGGGTCTGGGGAGGAGGATGCATAAAGCCATCCTTAGCACTGCTGCCTCCGACAGATCGCCCACCAAACCATCTTGTTGCTCACAGCCAGCTGTGCGTACAGGCACCGGCTCCCGGCAGTCTGTGATGCTCTCGCCCCATTGCGCTGGTGCTGAGGAAATGGTAGTTTCTATCCAGGCAGAGCATCCCCACGTCCCGTGCCTGTGCTCGCGAGACAAAATGCTGGTGGGAGCTTGCTGGATGTATTCAAAGGCATTCCTCTGGGCTGGGAGGAAAGGGCTTAGAAATCCTCTATAGCAGCAATTGCCCAGCAATAGGGGAAGGAAGGACTCACCCACGCAGCAGCTAGCAGGGAACAATGACAATTGTTGATTATTATCAATAATGCTTTTAATCACAGGATTATCAATTACATTAGAGATTCTGGGACTGGTTTGACATACCGCCTAATGTCCCCTGGCCTCTAACGATGCAGACTGGCAGGTGTGGAGTGGCTGCAGTAGGTGGTGTTGGCTTGTTGGGAAAAGCCGTAGCTCTGCTCGACCAGCTGAGGTGGGAGGCTGCAAAGGAAAGGTTTTGTGTAATCCCGCCTTTGAAGGAGGATAACGGCTTTCTGCGATGAAGAGGGACAGAGCGAAAAACCAGTCAGGCTGCTTGGACTTTTTCCAGCGTCGAAACGTAATGCTGAAAAACAGTGGACGATGTGCCAGCCTCATGCAAAATGAGGTCATCCTTTATAAATACACCCCCATGTCTGAGTAACCATCACATCCCTGGGAGCGATTTGGAAAGGCATGGATTGATCCCATGCGCATGAATGCGTTTATCACTTCTGTCCCTTTCTCTGACGCCTCCAATCTTAGTATCTTCTAAAAACTGTGATTAACCCACCACCCAGCGCCCCATGACATGAAATTCCTGCACTTTGCTAACTCCCATGCCCAGAATCCAGAGCAGGCAGGACTTGTGTGGATAAAAATGTCCCAAGGTTTAAATTTCCAGTGGTTTTTTTTTTCTCCCGCCCTGAGTTAGTCACAGATGGTTTTCCCCTCCCTGGAAAGGGAAGGGTTCCGTGGTGCAGGTAGGCATTCCCTGATGGTGGGAACCTCCTTGGTGCCCCTGTGATTCAGGAATGACTATTTAAAGTTGTGTTTGGGGTTGTTCTGTATTTCTTATTTCGTACTTTCAGTACTGCATAGGGAGGTGCGTATAATACTACTGCATCTCTTCCTCCAAAGTACCGTATTCATAAATTGTGCGGAAGGCAGCGTACACCCAGAGACCTCAGCCTGCAGCTGAGCCTGCTGTGACTTCCTTGGGTTTTCGTTTGTACATACATAGATGTGTTTGTGCTGCTGGTGTGATCCAGTTCAGTCCTTGGTCCAGCAAGTGAGTAGCCCTTGATTGAGCAGAAATGTCAAGGGACATCTCATTTTGCATTAGGGAAAATTAAGTCAGTGCTGTTATTTCATGAATCCCTGGGAACCTTTGATAGCGCAGTGACGAATGTCCCTGCAGCCCTTGGCTCCAGCTATTCCCCTTAGGCTTTATGTGCCCTCCTCCAGCCTGTGAGGGCGGGAGCCGAGCCAGCAGCGTCCAGCAGCTCTGCGGGAGCTCTCTTCTGATTCTGTGTTTCTTTCTGCTTCCTCTGTCGGTCCAGGAAATGCATGTAAAGGGAAGTCGCACATGGGCTCTGGGAGAAAATCCAGGCTGATGAAGACTGTGCAGACGATGAAGAGCTATGGGAACTACCAGAACTGTACCATAGTGAGGCCACACATCCCGCACTCCAGCTACGGCACGTATGTGACGCTGGCTCCCAAAGTGCTGGTGTTCCCCATCTTTGTGCAGGTAAGCACAGCTGGAAGCGAGGTGTTAACGGTTCTAATGCAATCAGTGCCCAGCGCAGCAGGTTGTGTCAGAGCTTGCTGCTGTAGGTTGGGTCCGGGCTGTCATGCATGTGGATATATTTCCCAGCAGTATATACCGTGAATGCATGGATCCCCTGTCATCCTCAGCTCTCTCCTCTGGAGCTGGCTGTACTCAGCACAGTGCTGGGTACTTTCTCAAAGGGAATTGTGTCCTGCCCAAGAGAAAGCTCCTTTTCAGCTTTCAAATCTGGTCCTCGGGTGCTTGCTTGAGTCAGGAGAAGGTATCCCAGCTTCTGGGCTTCAGCAACCAACTTCGTGTAATTGAAGATCAATATGGTTTCTTCCCGTGGGTTCTTTGTGCTGTTAATTATAGTGTGCAAACAAAGATTTTTTAGTTTATCTGGTGGCCAGCACTAAAATCATGGACAAGGATCCAGAGCAGTAATGGCTTGACAGAAGACATTCTCACTCCCCAGTTCCATAAAAGATTTTCTTAAAATTTAGCCCTGAATTTGGTGGTAGTAGCCCTAACTACCTCTGTGTCTTCCATTTTGTCCTTCATATGGCCAGAATCCCAGAAAACCTCATCTGATCCTGTATATTTAAGTACGTTACTGATGAATACCTTTATTTCTGAGGCTGTGGGGAACCCTCCGTCCTCCCCTGCTAGCAGCAATGACACAGTCACGTCAGCTCAGACTTGAGCTCCTTTGGGCTCAAACCCACGATCCATGTTGTCTGTCCCTCTGGCCTGAGCCAGTGGACTGCCTGGGGGCAAATGTGGGGCTGGGCTGGTGCGGGGGGGCAGGGTTATGCTCACCTCTGTCCTCCCCGACGGCACCTGGGTGGCCGTTCACGTTGGCACCAGTGCATTCACCAGCCCTGGCTGTGTGCACCGTCTGCCTTTTGGTAGGAACACAACTGGCACTTCTGGCTCTTTACTCCCAAAACTTGTGTCTTGGATTGAGTCTGGGGTGTTTCTGCCACTTCAGGAACTGCTTTTTTATGCTTCACACCGTCTCATCCTGCAAGGCCCCTGTGCAGGTACCCTCACGTGCCTGCTGGCCGTGCTGCTCAGGGGGATCGTCCTGGGCTGGTTTTGCAGGGTTTGTTCTGCAGTCTGGACAACTGAACCTGTCCTGTTCTTCTCCAGCATTAAACGGAGAAGGCGCTGACTGGGGAGCTGAGCGTGCAGCGTGGCACGAGAAAGGGCAGCCTTCTTAAAGGCGCTTTAACTTACTGTGAGAGCAATCCATAAAATCATGTAGCAAATATTCTTGTCTGAGGGACGTGAGAACCTGATGTACCACTGTTGTGGTTGTGTTTCCTGCTAAAAAGCACCCATAACCAAGCCCGCACTGTGCAGAACAGTTAACGTACGAAGAGGCAAGTGGCTGATTGTCTTTTTATAGATGGGTCTGACGTAGGTGTTAAGTGTAAGACTTTCTTTTTGTCGTGTAGCTGGACTGCAGACTTTCTGTCCTTTTGAGTGCGGTGTGGGGTGGCTTCTCCCTGAATGAGTTACAGCTTAAAGGGAAGACAAAGTGGGTTTGGTGGGCGGAAAGTTTTTCTGGCAAACCACACTTCCAGTGGAAGGTTTGACTCTTTCTTTCTTTTTTTTTTTTTTTCTTTTTCCCCTTTCAAATGTAGCCCCTAGATCTTTGCAACCCAGCCCGGACTCTGCTTCTGTCAGAGGAGCTGCTTCTTCATGAGAGCAGAAGCAGGACTATACAGGTAAGACTCTTTCCATGCTGTCTGAGCTTTCTAAACATGCTCTTCTGCAGTCTTATATAGTAGATTGAGAAGGGAAATGTTTTATTGTGCAGTACTTATATTAATCTATGATATTTGGAAAAACTTGTAGTCAGTTTATCATGGGATAAACTAAATATCGAAACTCTTCTTTGCTGGAAATCAACTTTTTTTCTTGTCTTCCTTCATGCTCACAAAGAAGAAACTGCGCATGGCAAATGCATGCCAGTTACAGCCCGGCAGCTGAGGCCACCGGCAGACTCAGAAAGAGAGAGTTTAAGAACGTTTTGTGCCAGGTTAGAGCGCTAGACAGAGAACTTGTTACGGGGGTTTTCAGAAATTTAGTTCCTGAAACTGGTCACGTCTTGTCCAAATTTCTCTCTTTTGTCTTACTTCAGCTTCTTTTCTGCAGTATTATCAGAGGGGGATGTTAAAATGTTAAAAATCTGGGGAAACAACTAAGCTTTGGCTACATGCTGAACCTGTGTATGTGACAACGTTCGACATCCAAACCGGCAGAGTTTGGAAGTGTTGATGACATTTGCTGCTGGCTTCACTTGCATCCAACTGTAAAGTCTGGAATTTGGGACAGAAGAAGCGGCAGTTGGGAGAGCCCACTCACGCATTGCGCACTAGTGCTGAAGGAAACTGCCGTTTCTTTTGGGGCGTTTTCAGAGAATCTCATGACTGTACAGAATAATTTTGTTTTGAATTTAGTTGGAGTGAACAATGTGTCATCTTCACAGAGCCATAGAGGAATTTTTACTTGACTAATCTTAGTTTCTGGGTAACACCTCCTGGGTGGCCGACAGCAGAATACCAGAGACACGTCATATTGCTGGCCTGTATAAGAGTACAACAGTACAAGATTGTGTTATGTTAAGTGACTCCTCTCTCTTTCTGGTTTTCAACATGTAATTCATCACTTGCTTTGACTTGAGTCACTATTTTTTTTTTCTTTCTGCCAAAGTACGTGAGAAATTGCATGATCCATTAGGAAACTTGTCACTGATTTGTAAATAAAACTCTTCCCCTGTCTGTCCTGCTGTTCTTTGCTGCTCAGGGTCTTCTGGGCACCTGCATGAATGAAAATCAGGTACACACATGGCTGTGTAGCACAGCTCTGCTGCGATGGCTTGGAAATATGGTGGCCAGCCTGAAGTCAGGATGCTTCTCCTGGGTGGTTTGGAGTTGCTTGCTTTCAGGTCAGACTCAGAGGTCTGTAGTAGCAGCCAAATGTGGAATAATTATGAATAACTAAGGCCGTTTGCAGCGTGGGTGGAGCATGTGTGTGTATGGAGGTGTTCATGTTTAGACGATGGAGAGCCTCAGGACAAGCATTTTGGAGGAGGTGTGCTGCTCTGTCTCCAAATGGCCACGTTAGCCATTTCAGAGACCCAGCTGTGGGCAGGATCAGAAGGAGGATGTATCAGGGAAAGGACTCTGTTTGCTTACGATACCCTAAGGATGAGCGTGAGGCTGGAAGAGGATTTCCCACTTGGAGCTGCTGCCAGGAAAGGGCAGGATGCTGTACGCTGGCCAGGAACGTGAGACAGCGTTTGAGAATGATGGTGCCTTGAGGCCGTGATGTCTTTGTAAGCCTGGTAGAGGGGCAAGGCAAGAGGTTGTGACTAAGCGTAGTGAAAAAATAGAAGCAGTGAATGGGAACAAGCATGTGGCAGCGTCTGCTTTGGAAGGCAGGAGTCTTTTTCCCTTGGTGTGAACCCAGGCGTGGTGCTGAGCCCCGTATTGCCGGGAGCTGACTGACAGTTGTAGGTAGCAACACTGGGACATCAGCCATGTCCCTGGGGAAGGGCTTTCTCATGTCTGCAGTATGTCACAGGGTCACGGCAGGCTTTGCAGAGCTTCAAGGAATTGGTGCAGGTCTCTCTGGAAAGCCAGAGACTCCCCTTCTCCAGTGGAGCAAGGGTGTCTGCTTTGGTCCTGATGGGCTGTGAGATAAGGGAACCTAAACTTCTGAAGCCAGGAAGACCTAATATGGCCTGAACACAACGGAGTTTCCCCTGGTACAGAAGGCCTCTGACTTCTCTTTCTGCTGGGCTCGAGCTCACTCCCTCCCCAGCCTTCTCTGCTGCCCGAACAGAGGCTGTCTTGTTTCCGATCGGTCCTTTCTCCCTTGCTCCATGTGGTTTTCCATTTTCCCACTGCTCCTCCCACCCAGCCTCTCTCAAACTGGACCGCTGCTCCTGCGGTTTGCAGGACTCTTTTCTGCATGTTATTCTGCTTTGGCTAAGTGGCTCGAGAGAGGAGAGCCCAGGTGCAGGGGCTGGAGATGGAGGTCCTGTTTAATCTTTAAAAAAAACCAAAACCAACCAGAATCTTTTCCCCTTGGCAGTTTCCACGTCTGGCACTGCATCCTCATCACTGAGCAAACTCCCATCTCCTGAAGGAGTCAACCTATCTCTCTGGAGGCTTGCCAGGATCTGTCCTTTCCCTGACCTTACCTCTGGGGCAATCCTTATTCAGGCCTTAATCACATCCTGTCTAGACTTTGTTGCAATTCCCGCTTTTATGGTCTTCTGAAATCCCTCCAGCCTGTGGAGTGCCAGAGGAACCAGCGTGATGCAGGCGATTGCGCACAAGGTGTCGAACATGGGCTTTGTCGTTTTCGGTCCATCTCTAAGGTACCTGGAGGCAACTTTCCAAAGCCCTGAGGTACCTTCTCAGCGTGGGCCATGCTCGCCCCCTTCTCAGCTCTCTTTTCTGCCATCCCGGCAGGGTCTGCAGATCAGGATGGTCCTCCCTTGAACTCTGAAAGCGCCCAGCTCTGCCAGGAGTCTGGAGGACGTGGACCGGCATGCCCAGGTTTTATACTCTTCTCTGCAGGGCAAGAGGCTTTTCTCTCTCATCGCAAGTATTGTGCTGCAAGTTCCTGGCACTCCTGGCCTGGGACGGGGTTGGCACGTCCCTGTTCCGGGGGGTGGCTGAGTTTGGCCAACGCAGTGAGTTGACCAAAACCCTACTCTTTGGCACAGATGTTTCAAGATTTGGTTTTCAGCCTTTTTTAGACACTTTCATTTGGGTGAGAATACCAGAAACTTGCCCTTGCCTCCTCCCTCCACCACACTAGTCCCACTTACTCTGTCCCTTCTTCACTGCTTCTTAATATCCTTCTCTTCCTCATTTTTTACACCATTTCCCCATCTGCACAGCCACTGCTTATGCTGGTGTTTGAGGGTAGGTGCGTGACCCCTTGAGGTCTTCAGTGCCTGCTCTCCCCTGATGTTCATGGTAGAAGAATATTTGATTCAGGTAAGCCAAGGTGAGGTTCAAAGTTGACAGCTAAAGCCTTCACCATGGATCTCCTTTTGGCAAGTGTGGTGGTGTATTTTCATCAAAGTCTAGCTGAGCATATAAACTCCTTCCTGAGTGTATAAATTCCTTGCCAATAATCTTGGCAGAAAAAAGTGTGTGAGGTGGTAAAAGAGGGTAAATGCACTGTGGGCTAAAAGACTGCTGAGAAGTCTTGGAGAACATGCATTTAATGTGGATACATGCAGAAGTAAAAATCCAGGAACAAAGGAGCAGGTCATGCTGAGAGAGTTAGGGCTGTAGGATGGAAAGCAATGACTCAAAGGCTTTGGTGTTATCACTGAAGGGTGGTAAAGTTTCCCTGACGTGGGAAGTTCATGCCCATCTCCAAAGTACCATGGCTATGTGTGTGCACCTACCCCACCTGCAAAGCCTAGACTGCTTCTCTCTTTAGATGGGGGCTCAGCTGGCTGAGATGCTAATGTACGAAGCCATGGTAACTGGATTACTTTTAATCATGTTCTCCTATTGCTCTGGTCTGTGTGAAAACTAAGTGAGTAACTGCCAGCACAAAGCTGTAGCCAAGAAAGCTACGACTTTGAAGCATATGATCAGGGGAGCACTGAATAGAAGTGACTGGGTGATACCACCCTGTATGTGGGGAGCTGTGTCATTCTTGGTCTGATGAGTCCAACAGTGATGTCTGCTTCATAGAGGATACTGAGAATTTGGATGGTCTTACAAGAGGGCTACAAGGATAAATCAAGATCTGAAAAAATGGAGGAAGATTGAGAAAGCTTCATCCATTTAGCTCAGCTGAATGATTGGGGACACTTGAACTTTGCAGATACAACCCTCATACTTGTACCACTGGAGTTTCTCTTTGGGGTTGCACCCAATTCTTCTGGAGAAGAATCCAGTATTGGTAAATAGAAAATGTGTGTGGATCAGTCCTAGGGTTGGATACCCGTCTTACGAGCTCCCCACCAAGGACTGTAGGATTTCTCTAGCCAGCTGCAGGCAGCATTCTCTGGCCAGAGATGCAGGGGATCATCACCATGTTCTCCTTTAGCATCTGAAAGCTCTATCATAAAAGACCTGCCTCTGCTTCACTCTGCTTCCTCAGCTCCCTCTCTTTTGCTGGGCACGGCTATGAGACTATTGCTAGAAAGAGAGAGGGCGATGTCTCGGAAAGCATCCGCTGACTCAGGCTTTTCCTGCCGAGCACTGGGACAAGCAGGTGGGGTTTGCACTGATCCATCGTGCCAGTGTCTCTGCTGATGCACTACTGCGGTTGCAACGCGCAAAGTCTTCCTTGTCATAATGCAGGTAGCAGTGGCTCTCCGTGCATAGGTGAGCAGGAGAGGACGGGGTTAGGAGGAGAGTTAACTATTCTTAAGCTTGAATGTGAAGGTACTTTGGCCGCAAGGCTTAATTTCTGGGCACCTTTTCATAATGTTTTTCTGACCATATTTTGCTTTACAAGGCACGGTTATCGCTTCCTCCTTCCTGCGGTGGGGCTCTGTAGCAGTCCCAGTGTTCATCTCCTGTTCTCATCTTGGGGAAGCACGCTAACCCACTGCTTTCCACCTTCCCTCCTGGCTTTCATTCTCTCTTGTTTTCTTTTAGTAAACACTTTAAATGTGCCCCTTCCTTCTGTAACAACCGTTTGCCAGTTATGTTCTGTAGTTAGTCATATCTATCAGCAGAAGAGGCTTTGCTCTTTGCTGTGGTGCAGAGCACACCCAGATGAACAGTCTGAGACATCGGTGTCAGCCTCTACAAACATTTTTTTTTCCCCTGTAAAATCTATTCACAGCTCCCTAAAAGGTCTGTGTGACAACTGCCGTGTGGCCTTGATCACTCTAGTAATAACACAGGTGTGCCTAGCTCTGTCTTCAGAGGAGTCCTCTCATCATGCCAGTCGTTCTATTTCTGATTTTGGGGTAGGAAATTAGTTCTGGGAAATACACAAAGATACTCTGACTCTCCAAGGAGCAACTCTGGTAGATTCTGTGTCTTGCCTGGATGAATTCAGGCGCTGCGTTTCTTTTTTGTTTGCTCTTTTGCTTTTATGAGCCCTGTGATTTTTTTCATGGTAGATACCAGATCTGTTTGCAAAGGGCTGTTAGAGACATGTTACAGCTTGTCAGCGGTGTGATGGCAACCCTAGGCAGAGCTCCAGATTACTCACTCCAGCCCCCCTCCTCTTATACCTGCTGGCTGCTGCCTTAGGGTCATCCGTGATTTGAGTTTCCCGTGCTCGGCTCTGCAGGTGGGGTAAGTGCTCTGCCCCGCAGAGCCGGTCCCGCTCCCACCTCTGTGAGCGGGGTCCGCTGGAGCCCCGGGCCTTGCGGCGCTGGGGTGCTCTTGGCAGGCTCTGGCTCTGTGGGTGGAAGGGACACCCTTGTTTTCTTCCCCCAGCAACGTGGAGGAGCAAAGGGACCTCTATAAACGGTTTTGTGTGGAGCTGCCCTAAAATCAAGTGTCTTCCTGGAAGCAGCATCTAATAGAGATGCTTTTACGTAACCCACACTGGCTGCGCTTTTATCTTCTCTACATCCTGAATTCAATCAGTCCCATCTTCCCATAAAGGCACAATGTTACCTGTAAATACTTTTTGTGTATTTCTGTTTCCATGATTCCCTATTAAAATCTTCTTGGATTTGAAGTGATATTTTTTTTCCTGCTGATCCTTCTATCCTTTTTTCTACCCTTTAAATTTCCGTGCGTCTTAGGTCTTTGTTTTCTTTCCTCCATTTCCAGCATGACCACTTGCTGATCGTGCTTTTACCTCCTTCACTTTGCTGAGTTGCTATTCTCAAAATCCCTGAACATCTCTTCTTTGAGGCTGAGGGACCTGGCATGGCACCAGACATGTCCCAGAAAAGTTACCTTTTGGAACACGATAGGCATGGGAGAAAGTTTATAATGCAGTTTATACTTCGTTATTCCTTGTACTAATAATAAGGTCTGAAGTAATGAAGAGGGTGAATGTGGGCACTAGGCCAACAGTGTGTTGAGAGCAGAGGAAGGGATTTTCCAAATAATACAGAGGAAAACAGACACTCCCTGGTTTCATTGTCAGTTAAAGCTACACCAGTAGCTTTGTGCTTATTAAGAATCCCACAAAAATGAATTTGCACAGCAAGGAGAAATCTTGTGGCAAGGGCTAGATTTTGGTTTCAAAGCCAGATGCTGCTGTCCTGACGTGAGACTCGCCACCATGTGATAAACTGTTACCCAGCTTGTCCTCTTCCTGACATGTGTCTGTCAGCCTCTGGGCATGGAGACAAACTGTACTGGCGGTGCGTCCCCATAAACAGTGACTCAGTCCCTGTCCAGAGCCAAAGTCACCTTTCAACGGGTGACTTGGTGGTGGCAGCGGTGCCAGCTCCCAGTAAGCCCCTGGGATGCTGGGTTGTTTTCTGCTTTTGCGAAAGGATTGCTAAAAGGCCACAAAACCTTCACTGCCGTTGCTCAGTGTTGCAAAGCAGCTTTCCCTTTGCTGTGGGAGGTTTTTGGGAGCATCCCAAGGAGCGGTTAAAAGCAGCCGGGTGCTCACATGCTGCGTCCCGTGCTGAGAGCAGTGCGTGGTTTGGCAGTAGGCGGAAGGTCCAGCACCCAATATGCTCACCGGCATGTTGCAGCCGCTTCCTGGCATCTTCTAAGTTTTGCTGCGTGCCCCCAACTTCTGACAGGCTCAAACCTCGGCTACTGGTGTAGTGATTGCACCAAGCTACTCACCTTCTGTGGGCTTCTGGGTCAAGGATCTCCATTACAGCGGAGAAGCTCATTCTTCTTATTTTAAAGATCACACTTAATCTGTACTGATTGAACTAGGGACCGCAGGCAAGAGCCAGAAGCAGAACAAAATCTACTTTTTGAGTTGTGAGCACTTACTACTGCTCTGGAGTAGCTCCCAGCTTCTAGGACACTTGAGTCACTGCTCAGGCACAGAGCTGGGCAGACACAGTGTTTACTTTCCACCCGTCAGCGTGGTTTAAAGGTGTCAGGTTTGTTCCCTGCAACTGCTCTTGTGGGTTCTGCTGTTGTTAAAGCCAAACTGTTATTTTCTCAAGGGGAGCAAAACGGGGCATGCAAAGACTGAGAGCAGCGAGAAGCTCCTTCGTGAGTGTGTTCAGGGAGATCACATTTGCTTTTAGGTTGCAACTTCTCCAGTGTGCTGGGATTAGTCGGCAACTTATTCCCTCCTCCTGCTCCTCTGATTTATAACTTATGTAAATGGGAAGTGACACGAGAGAGCAGAGAGGGTGTGTTTGTGTGGCGTGAAACTGTCGGGCAGGTTTATCCCTCTTGCCACGGGACTCCACAAGCTTCGATAGGTGGCTGCCAAGCAGGGGGAGCCTCGTCCGAAGCTTGCTGGGAGCGCCCTGAGGGGTGTAGCAGCAATCAGCCCCTTAGAGAAGGGGTGCCTGGGCTGCCTGTCATGGCTGGTGCGTCTCCCCAGGGTAGAGGATCTTTCCAGGATGCTGTCTCGGTGCCAAGAGATGAATTCCTTATAGCTGCTTCTTTGCTGCTCTTGTGCTTCCAGGTCACCCTCTTTATCTACTCTGACCTGCTGCTCTTCACCAAGGAGGACGAGCCTGGGCGCTGCAACGTGCTGAGGAACCCTCTCTACCTGCAGAGTGTCAAGCTCCAGGAGGGTGAGTGTCTGCAGCAGCAGCTGGAGACATGTGGGGCATTTTCAGGGCTGCTAGCTATAAAAGTTTTTGGCCAGCAGCAGGATAGCACCCCACTATCCCATTGCTTCCAGCATGTAACAGTACCATCCAACTGGTGCTGCCAGATCATCCTTCCTTGGGGTGCAGGGCCAGCATCACCCTTCCCATCCCTGCATTAACCCAGTCCTCGGGAGCTCCATCTCCTGGGACACCTTGGGGGCACTCAGGTAGGACCATGTTCCAGGGCTTTTTGGGTGCGTCTCTCGGGGATTTTGGGCTGGCATTCCCCAGGGTCTTGCTGTGCTGGGCTGTTCCCCTTGTTGGTGTCACACTGCCTACAGCGGGGGCTTGCCGAGGCTGAGAAAGGGAAATGAAGTCTTGATGTTTCCCCCATGGTGCCTCGGGAGAGTTCAGAGGTTGTCTCCAAGGGAGTCTGGCTAAGCCCTACTGACCTTTACTTTGCTACTTCTCCCTTCAGCCGCCCATGGTTTTCCCCTAGGCTAGCATCCCTCCCCCACGCACACCCCACTGGTGAGGAAAGAGGAAACCCTGGCCTCGGTGGGAGGCTGTGGACCATGCCCTTACTCTCTTCACCTTGGCTGAGCTTTCGCATCCAGCTGAGGGCTCAGGGAGGGCTTCTAGGGCAGGGGGTGACTTGAAATCAGTTATTTCAAGTTGAAATGCTGAGGCTGTACAAAAGATGGCCTTTAGCTACTCAGGGTCAAAAGAGGAACAAATGAATTGCTCTACCATATCCTATTTGCTGCGGTGGAGCCAGTTCTTGGCCTCAGGCCCAGTCCCACCTTGTTCCTTCTTTGGTGCAGTCGCTTTTTGGGTACGGGCTTGTTTAGTGTACAGTCGCCCGACTGCGTCAGCGTGGGGCTGGTGCCCTGGCTCCTCTTCGAGCCCAGGCAGCGGGTCCTGCTGGACCGGGACCTGACGTGGGAAATCGTGATTAGATGGAAGGAAAAACTTTTCTATGGTGAAGTTGGTCAAATATTAAGTTGCCCAGAGAGCTTGTGGGATCTCCATCCCTGGAGGTGTTCAGGACTCAACTGGGCACGGCCCTGAGCGCCCTGATCTGGGAGCTTTGGGCAGGGGCTTGGACTGTCTAGTCTGGACTGTCTGGACTGTCTCTGGACCGCCAGAGGGGCCCCTTCCAACCCGAATTACTCTGTAACTGTGTGAGCTGATGTCTTTATGTAGTCCCATGGCACTGACCAAAAGGGATTAATCCAGATCTGGGCTGCTTCTCCAAAGGGATCATTTTCTGGATGAATTTTGCCACGTCCCATGACTTTCCCCAGCCGAGCTTGAGCTCAGTGGATGAGCTGCATCCCTCCACGTGCCCCATGTTGTTGTGAGCCTCAGTGCTGGGGATCTGCAATGCTGTGCCGAACACCACAGGCTGCCCATCAGTTGTTATTTCCCATTTCCAACAACGTTTCTGCTCCCAGATTAATTCACTGACCTATTTGGTAGGGGCAGAAACACAGTGAGGGGGACGGGGTGGCACAGTGCGAGCCATTTAGAAAAGCCATTGAAGCTTTGCTGGGGTTTGTTGAGTTTGTTCTCAGTGCTGCTTATTTCTAAGAAATGGACAAAAGAAATTTTTCCTCGTTGAAGTGCTTGTTGGTCAGCGTCTGCTCCTGGAGTGCACATGCATGCTGCTCCTGGCTGCTCTCAAAGGCTGTTGAATAACCCTGCTCTTGTTCGCCTCCTTGAAGAAATCAGCTTCCCCGGTGCTGGTCCTGGCTCTGTGCACGAAGGTCTGTTTGCAGCTTGGCACAGGAATGTGCCTCCTAACCTCAGGCAGAGCGGTTGGATTTTGTGAGCAGTTTTCTGCCACTTATTTCCTTGTTGCCATAATAACTTGGCTGGATCACATCTGGAATAGCTTAAGAAGCCTCTCCGAAGGGGATGTTTGTCTCTGCAGCACTGAACCTCCCCCCGTACGCTGGGAATCCAGCACAGTTGGTTTTCAGGCAGCTCACCCTCCTGGTTTGGGCAGGGCCGCTTCAAAGGTGGGTGGAACAAGCAAAAAGATGTCCGTCCCTTTTGGCAGGGATTTTCTGTTGGTCTTCTAAATAACTGAATGGCACATTAATAGGAACAGGCGTATTGCTGAGTATAACAATTGAGACATCTCCGGTACACTGAAGACCATTGTGATGTTTCCTGTTTCTGCCGCTCGTTGCCCTGTGCGAAAGCAAATCAGTATAATCTGCTTTACAATGCTCTGTCTTCCTGCTTTAGAAGCCAAGCATGGCTGATGAGCACCACACCGGCCAATGTTTCCAGTGCAACAGGGCTGGCTTCCTCACGAGATACTGTGGGAATTTCCATGCGAAGGTCGCCGCCTCGCTGGGATCCTGCCCCCGCCCCGGGTGGGTGCGCTCGGCTTTGGGACAGAGAAGCGTGCTCTTGTTTTGCAGCCGGAATGAGGACCCCCAGGCTGTGAGCCCCATCCTCCGCCAGGATCCTGCAAACAAAGACTTTTCATGTGCTGCTTTGCTGTCCCCGGCATCCCAACCCGCCGTGTCTTACAGCAATCAGCTCCAAGATTGTCAGATGCCCAGAGTATGATTTGTGGGGCTTCTGCCCCCCCCTCCCAGCTTCTCCCCGCTGCCCCAAGGGTGCTGGGAAGCACCCAGGGCTTGCATCCTGCCACGCCTCCCTAGGAACATGTGCCACAGAGGGTGACAAGCTTGTCCCCTCTTGGGAGCCAGGTTTGAATGAGCACAACAGCCTTACTCTCTCCCCATGCACCTGAGGCCTTGCAGCACCCTGCCCTGTCAGCTCCTCTTTGGGTGCCTGATGCAGTCCCAACCTTGCTGAGTGTATGTGAGGGGCTGGGGAGCAGGGTGTCTGCCCTCGCCGTGGGCATTGCCACGGTCCCCTGGGCCGTGCAAGGAGGCTGTGGAAAGGAGCAGGACCATCTTCCCTCTTTTCCCATCTTTTTGACCCAATGCCCTGCGTGCACCATCCAAATCTTGCAAGCAGCGGGTGTTTTCTTTGGGTTGCACATGGGAGGTTGGCAGAGCTGGGCCGGCGCTGAAAGCTGCTGTTGTGCCAGGAGCTGCGTAAACGCCTGCCCCACACGTCAGCATGGGTGCGCAGGACGAGGCTTAGCCAGAGAGGGGGACGTGTCCCCACAAAACTCGCACCCTCCTCTTGTCTGTGCTGAGCGCATGCAGCAGCCCAGCCCTGGGGGAGGGACGGTTCAAGTTACTCTGAAAGACAGGCCAGTCCCCATCACAACGCATCAGGAAGAAACTGAAATACCTTCAAGTGAGTTTTTTTTTCTCCTGCTTATTTCTTTTTAGCATTTCACTGAATTTGGCTGAGAGTATGTGCTGTTCAGCTGTCAAAAAAGGTGTGGATGTAGCGCCGCGTGGGGAACGGAGCCCCGGGTTAGCCCGGGCAGCTGGCTGCCGCCTCCCTGGTGCAAGGTTGTGCCTCTCCCCTTGTCTTTTGCGGCCTCTGTGGTCCGCAGTGCAGGAGATGAGCAGTGCACGTCGCATGGCTCCGGGGCACAGCAGGCTCTGGCATGCCAGCCTGACTCTCCGGAGATTGGAAAAAGCTCCAGCAGAAGAAATTCCAGCAAACCTGGTTTGTGCTAAAAACCTGCGCTCGGGTCTGCCCTTCCTGGCTCTGCCATCGCTCTCCTGCCTCCCCTCGCGCCTCACCAGGGATTGGCACCGGCTGCTGGGCTGGGCAGCCAGTCTCTTACCTCCCATTTGTTTTCTCTCTAAAGGCAATTACTGGTAGAAAATGGGATTTAAGCAGTTCCTTAGCCTAGGCTGGCTCCCTGCTTTGTGTGTCCCGTAGGTACTGGGCTGCTTGGCCATGTGCAGCAGCGAGCCTTGGAGGGACAAGGGGACAGGAGCTGCTGGCGGTGGAGGTTGCTAATGCCAAGATTCATAGCTCAATGCAGAGGAATTTGGAAGGGAACTTAATTCTGATGGTTTTGGGCTTTGTCGTGATCACCTGTTACTGCAGAAGGAATAAACAGAGGCCCAAGAGAAGCAGGGTCATTCCCAGGGCCGTTACGCTCCGGACATCGCCTTTCTTTGCTGAGGGTGCATGTTTCCAGAGGGTGACCTGTTCCTCAGATCAGCTGGGAAAGCCGGGTTAAAGCTCCTGAGGGAAAGTGGCTGGGACATGTTGGTCTTCTTGCAATCTGCTTTGCAAGGCAGCCTGGAGAGCTTTGGTCGTGGTGCAGGGAGGAGCAGAGAGCCCAGTTGAGAAGATGGGGTGTTTTTTGTACTGCTGACCACTTGGGAAGCAGAAGCAGCAGAAGGGGATGGTGGACTCGTGGTGTGCCAGCAGCAGGCTCAGATCCTGCCTCCAAACCCTCCCTCAAGGGGAAAAGCACTGGCTGAGGGGCTCCCATCGGAGGCTTTGGCTTAGCAAGGAAAATGCTCCCCAATGGTCCTGCTGGGATTTACGGAAGAGGGTGCTGGGAGAGCTCAGGCAGAGCCGTGGAGAGCAGTTCTGTGGTGCAGAGGTGAGACACGGGCTCCCAGCCAGGCCCGTTCAGCATGTGCTCTCAAGGTTCAGCATTGCTCCCCTTCTGGAAGTGAAGATTTGGAAAGGCAGCACTTTGGCTGGCAGCCCTGGGGCCAGGCTGCTTCCCTGACCCTCGCGTCACCCAGGGTGGAGCAGACTGAAGCTTATGAAAACACAAGGACCCATCATCCGAGAGGTCCACAGCAGCGCTCCTGGTGGTGCTGGGCTCCATCAGCTGCTGTGGCACAGTGTCCTGGTGTCCCTGTCGTGATGTTCTAGCCCATATCCTGCAACGTGCATTAAAAATGAAGGTGGCAGCGGAGGCAGGTCTGCGATCCCCCAAAGGGCAGCTGGAAGAGACATCCAGCAAATGGCTCCAGGCCATTGCACTTCTTCATGGGTTTCGCATTGCCCGTGGAGTGACTCAAGAGGTATCTCAGTCCCTCAATGGGTCACAGCTCTTATCTTGACATTTGGGCTGCTGCCTGCGGCAGAAGAATTGCTTTCCTCTGGGGAACAGGGTGTTTCCACCGCTGTACAGAGCCTGTTCCCATCGTTAGTGCAGCTCAGGCTGTTGAAATGAAGCAGAGCTTGTGCTGACACTGCTTTGAATAGGATCTGCGGCTGTGCCCAGACTGCAGATCTGATCTCATGGCAGAGATAATGTCATTAAAAGAGTTATGAAAGCTGCAGCCCAGCGGTGCTGCATGCTACCAAGGGCAAAGCTGGTGCAAGGCACACTGGTGCGAAGGAGAGAGCCGGCTCCAGGAGTTGGGATGTCCTGCTTCAGAGTTGAGGTGTCCCTGTCCTGTGGCAGCTTCATGTCCTCCTGCGAGGCTGATGTATGCCAGGAGCTGGCTTCCCTTGGGGCTGGAGACACTCGTGTCTCACCAGCAGGGATCAGAGACCAGGGCAAATCTTCAGGAATGCCTTTTTGCTGGGGACAGGGAACACTAGGCCTGCAGGAACCAGGCTGGTGGAGCAGCTGGAGCATAACACATCCCCTGGGATAGCTGGCAGCAAGATGGGGAGCTGAACTGGGCTGCTCTGTGACTTAGCAAGACATGGATCACAATGTTGGTCATTGCATTGCCTCCAGCACCATCTCCTCTCCAAAAGCTGTGGAAGTGCAAATCCCTTGGCCAGGTCTCCTGAGTGGCACCACGCTGGCGGGAGCTTGGGGAGTTTGCCCTCAGCCCGATGGAGCAGGATGAGCTCTCGCCCCTGCCCCATGTCAGCTGCTTCCCATTGCCCTGGGATTCGGCTCCATCTCCTTGGAGAGGCACCAACCCCAACAACTGGCACTGGTGGAGGCTGGGACAGACAGCACTAGACAGAGCTACCACCAGCCTTATCAAGGGCTTGGGGCAAGAAGCTGGGAATGAGCAAGGACGTAGGAACAGGAGCTGCTCTGGTTAGTCCTCCTGGGAGGAAAGCGTCCACAGAGGTAAGATGGGAGAGACCCGACCCCGGTGCCCAGGATGGCTGTGTGGGCACTGCGGAGCCTCCGCAGCCCCCGTGAAGGAGTCGGGCTGCACGTGCCATGGCAGGTCGGGCAGAAGAGCCTGTGCGTGGCCTCTGAATGAAACAAACCTTTTTCCAAAAGGACAAACCCAAAGGAGAAGCTGCGATAGCGCAGTGAGTCCACGCAAGATACCATGCAATGCAGCCTGCCCAGCGCATGGCCCCTGCAGATGCAGCGTACATCACTCCCAGATCACAGCCTGGTACTGTAGGATGACAACAATAAATATTCATTAAATGCTGTCTCTTAGCCAGTTCCTCTGCCAGTGTCTCTGCTTGTAGAAATGCAGTTGTAGCTTAATTTTGATCCTGTTTTTTCTTCTTTATAGGTTCAGAAGATCGGAAATTCTGCATCCTTTACCTTGCAGAGGTGAGTGGTGCTGTTTTCCAAATTAACTTTCTAGTGGGAGCTGAACATGTACTAACAACTCTGATCCTTTCTGCTGGGCAAGGAGCACTGAACGGGCTGATTTTAACTTCCTTTTTAATTAATTTGCCAGAGGTCTGGAAAGGAAGCGTAACGACTGTAGCCAGAATATATTAGTAAGAAGCTGCTAAAAGGAATCTGTGAACGGGGAGGCTGGGCAGCACTGAGACAGGTTTGCTTTTCCCCTTCCCTCTGTGTGCAGTAGGTGGATCTTCCTCCACGCATCTCACTTTCGATTTATCTTGGGATTCTTTTGCCTGGGGCCAGATTTCCTTGCCAACTGTTTTGTCTTTATTTTTTAGGCATCTTGCTTTTCTTGCCTTCAAGCACCCAGGTTTGAAGCCCTCAAATAAAACAAGGAAGCTCAATCTAAAAGACATATAATCATAGCTCTAAAAACGCATGTGGCTGGTACATGGCTAAATGTACCATGCAATGTAAATCCAAACAGATTTGCAATCACTCAGACATTGGCACAGTTGTGTTTGTGTCGTGAAGCAGCCAAGGAGACTGCAAAATAGGTTCACAGTGACTGGACCTACCTAATCATGGAATGCTGTGGCTTTTTTTCTTTTTCAAGTGACTTTACTGTCTTCCTGGTTTCAAGGCCTTGTATTTTCAGGGTGGAAATTTGGATCTGGGAAAGCTCCCCAGGGCGTAGAGGAGAAAGGCAAACATTGCTCAGCAGCACCGCGAAATAATAAGCTATTGTGAAAGTTGGATGAAAATGTTCAGAATGAAAGTTGTTCACCTTGTGTGGCTGGGATTTGGGCCAAAGCACGACTTGCTGCGTAACCATGGGCTGACGAGTTCTCTCTCACATTTCCCTCTTTGTTCCTTCCTTGTCTCCTCTATTTCTTCCTGGGGCGGTGGGGCAGGAGCTGCCTCCTCGGGGGTTTGCTCAGTGCGTGTCCCAGTGTAACATCAGACTTGCGTGATGTCTCCCTACCCAGCTAATCCTGTGCTGTGACTCAGAAAGGCTGCGATGGGTGTTCGTCAGTGACATCCCGACAGCGGGATGAGGCACTCCTCCGTTTTCTCATACATTTGGAAAAATGCATTTGGAGCCTGACATTTAGTTTAGAAGCTTTAGGCCCCTAAGTAGAAGTGACTGAAAGAGAACTGGCTGCATTTCATGAGATCTTGGGAAGGGAAGACTTGTCTTTGTCAAGACGTAATGAAGTGCTTAGCTTTCTTCTGGCGGGCTTAAATGGCTCTTACAGCTCTGGCGACTGAGATCTGTGGCATCCATTGGAGTTGGAGTGTAGTAGTTGTATAGAAAATGTGAAACATTTGCTTTCCTACAGGCATGCTCCCCCACAGAGGACAGTAGGTCTGGACAGGCCATGATTATGGGATTCTGCAAACCCCTTCTTGTTCCCCCTGTCCGCCTGAGGTATTTTGGAGCAGGTTGCAAGTGGAGCAGGAGCTTTCCAACCCGTGGTGACCGGCAGGTCTGCCACATGCCCCTACCCCAGGAGTGGCTGCTCACACCCTGCGCTGTGCCAGCCCACGGCTTTCAGGTGACATCGGGGCAGCCCCTGGCTCAAAGGTGGCATCCTGCTGAGCAGGACATTCCCTCCTGGACCCCACGGGATTGCTTGCAGGCTGGTGGTCTGCACTGAGCTAGGGAAGTCAGGCTGACATGAGATCTGCCTGCGGGTAGGTGGGGAGGTGATTCTCCAGCTGTGTGGTTTGGCTGGGTCTTTCCTGCAAGGAAGGGAGAAGGTGGCTTTTATGTGTCCACCATGACTGCGCAGCATGGATAGAAACAGCCGGCTTCAAGGTTAAGGGAACAGTGCACTTCCAGCCGTAAGTCTCACCAGACTCTCCAGCAACGGGCAATTTTGGTTCAAAAGGGGAAGCTGAGGCACAGAGAGGGGGACGTGCCTATGAGTCAGCAGCGAGCCAGGTCAGGACGGTGCCCTCCTGACTTCCCCACGGCTGCTCTTCTGGGAAACGGTGACCTGCAATTCTGAGAGCCACATGGAGCAGGTGACCAGGCTGCAAGGACACGGGCTGGTGGTTAAAGCATGAGTGCAGAACCTCTCACTTTTGCAGTGCAGGGGTTGTGCGGCTCAATGAACTGTCCTCGGTGGAGGTAGACCTCAGGCAAACGGAGACAAGCTCTTCTTAGATGATGGGATGCTGTCGTGGGAGCCAGCCTGGGAGCATTTAAGCGTCTTCTTCCTGCGGGGAAGCTAAGAAGAGAGTCACCTTCAGGTCATCCCTCTTTTCTCCTTTGCGTTCACTTTTCAGGAGCAAAGCTTGAGTTACAGGGTTGTGGGGGTGTCACCAGGAAATTTTAAGTCTTGGCAGCCCGCGGGAGGGAGGGGACAGTCCCCCTCAAAGGCATTCCTGCAAGCTGGCTGCACACAGAGGCATTGCGGGGGGCTTGGATGCCTCGCTGGGCTGGTGGGAGCATCAGTTTGTGGTGTTAAGGTTATTTTTTGCAGTGGGGTGGATTGAAGGCATGGCCTGCTGTCAAATGGAAGCTGGGATCTGGGCCCAGTGAAATGGCTCTCTCGTGTTGCAGTGGCACGTGGGGCTGGTGTGGGGGTCTCCGGGCCAGCCCACCGTGGCTCTTCCCATTGCCTGACGGACGTGGTGTCCACTGGGTGCCACGCTCCCGGCTGTGTGACCTCCTTTTGCCCTGGTGCAAGGCTCAGCCTCCTTCCCGACTGTGGGAACGAGGCGGTTTCCCTCTGCAAGGATGGCTTCCCACAAAGAGGGGCTGGCTCTGCTTCGGGGCTGCGCTCAGGCTGCCGGGAGTTAGGGTGGAAGGAGGCTCAGGAGGACATCTCTGGCAGGGTGCTGGCCCTGGCCCACTCCTGGCACCCTCGGGGTCCCAGCGATGCGGTGCAGCAGTGCCCTGCGGCTGGGTCCTGCTGGCAGATGTGGCTGTCCCACTGCCCACCCCTGCGACTGCTTGTGGCAGCTAGAAAGCTTTCTATAAGGATGCATAAGGGAAGGATGCTTGTGTGGACGTGGCTTTTTTGTCCCACGTCACCCTGCGGGGTCTCTCCCCCTCCTGATCTGCTCCTGTCCTGCTCTTTGCAGCAAGTGCTCCATCCCTGGGCTTGCCAGCAGCGCTTTACTCTACCGGGAGCCTTTTGCTGGCTCAGCTCTGCCAGCTGGTCCTCTCCAGGGTGGAGGTGATGGGTCTGGGGGGTTTGGTGGTCGTCATTGTCAGGGCTCTTCTGTCGCCATGATCTGGGCAGACACATCTGTTGCACTGCCATGACGGGGTCTGGGAGGTTGGTAGAAGCTCTCGTACTGCTGTTTCTTACCCACAAATCATTTGCAATGAGCAGTAATGTATTTAGTGCTGCTGTGAGTCGAAAGAGAGCCCGTGGGGCCGGGCTGACTTTGCGTTTGCTGTGGGAATAGCTCTTTGCTGAGGCCTCGAGCTGCTGTCTCCTGCTCCTTCTCATCTGGAAGGTTTGTGAGTAATGTTCTGACCCATAAGGTTGCATTTTTGCATTCGGATCTGGCATGATCCAAAGTAAAAGTATGTTTCAATGTCTGCGAGTTGCTTAATTTATTTTAAACAAGAAAGAAAATTCCAACCTTGAGGGGAAACTGGAGTGTCATAAAAAAAGCTACTGCTAGTCATCCCGTCTAATCGTGTGTAAATAAATCACTCCACAGAGTTTAAATCCTGTGCATTATGGTTATTTACAGTCAGATGGCAAACAGTAATCTTTATAGCCCGGTGTAGGTTACAGCAGAAGGGGTGTTTATTTTACAGGCTCTTCAGCGTGTGAATTGCAGTGCTTGGAGGTCCCGAGTGCAGGTGGCCCCGATCCTGGTGGGGCACGTGGCCTCCTGGAAGGGAAGGGCTAAATATAGGTTGGTGTTGGAAAGAATGCAGAAACAGAGGAAGGTTCTCCACTGAGCTGTCCATTCTTGGTGTTTTTGTTCCTCGTGGTGGTCATGGGGTAGCTGCCATAGTCCCAGCATATAAGCAAGCCAGGATTTTGGAAGTGAAGGTGGTACCTTTTGATCTGAGGAATACTGTGTATACCTGGAAGCTTGTCTAGCTTTTCCAGTTGCCAACTGGTATGTGAAAAAGTACTACCAGCGCATGCAAACCTGGTCTAGCATACGTTTCATTTCAGTATTTTAAATCCAAATGAAACAGTTTAAAGGCAGTTGAACAGATCCCACCTTTGAAAGCTTTGGGCTGATTCAGTGTGGACTCGCGTTTCTGCACCCTAGAGAATTTGGAGTGTGGGAGTTTGGCCCTGTTTCCCCCCTGCACGCGTGCTATTCCCTGCAGGGCACATACACCTCCTATGATGATGTGCGTAAAACCTGTCAGAGAAAACATTTGCTGCATGGTGGGAATCGGTAGCCTCACAGGGAGGCAGTCCAGAGATGTGAATGTGGTCCAGGGCTGCGTTCACACCCTTCCCTGCTCCGGAAATATTCTCCTGATAGGAAACTGCAGATCAGTGTTTTATTGCATTGTTAGAAGTTTTTGATTCGGACCCAACATATTCAGACCGAATTGACTTAAAATCAAATAGCTCAGTAAATTTTTCTTTCGAAAAGCATTAGCAAAATTGATCTTTTTCTCTGGAAGTTTTCACCTGCAGACACCAGAGTTTCTCTTGGGAAACTGCTCCAACAGAAAATCTTTCCAGTACTTCTTGGCCTGCTGCGATGAGCACACTTACAGACCTGAGGAAATTAATGCTGCGGATCTAATTTTGATCTTGTTTTGCCTTGGAGATGCGCATCCTAACTCTGCACAGGAGATCCTCTAGACAAGTGTCGGAGAAATGACACTGTCCCCCCTCGTCCCCCCCACCCCGTGCCCTGGCTCTCTGCGGACACATCCCTGCGCCCATAGGGTCCCCTGTGGGCTCCATTCCTATTTGCATCCTCGAGCTGTGTCCCGGCTGCTGGCAAGGCTACGCTTTGAACAAATGCTCTTTAAACTGGACCACAGCTGTAGTGAGGGGCAATGTTGTAGCTTGTATAAATGTGCTTAACTCTGAAGTCTTCACTGGAGAGTCCCAGCTTGGACCATAGGAGAATTAATTTCCCAAAGCATTCTTTGTTGCTCCCAGGACTGAGCATGACTATTTAATGCCCTTAGGGATGTGGCATTACCCATTTCTGTCCCACAGGGAAAGAGCAAGGAGAACCGAGGTTCCCATCTCCATACAGGGAATCTGAACGCTGGAGAAGCAGTTTACCGATGGTACAGAGGACTTTAAGGCTCAGGGACACGCTGTGACGTGGCAGATGTTATACACCTGGGTAATTTTGAAGTCATCTCTTCTGGACGTGTCATCAGAAGAGTTTGCAAGGAGCTTTTTTGGGCCCTGTCCTGGCAGATCTAGAGGACACTTAGGCAGATGGTTTAGTGATAGGGAAAGGGGCAAAAGGGCTGGCCAGGGGGTGACATCAAACCTACACAACCAAGTGAACAGCTAAGGTGAATTTGTTTAGTAAAGAACTTTAAAAAGTAATTATTAATGAAAGAGAGATAAAGAGTACAGATGGAGCACAACTAGAGCAGATGTCCTCGCAGGCACTTGGCTTGATATGACACATCACTTGGCCTGAAAACCTAGAAAGACAGAAAATTGCTGTGGTGCTCAATAAATAGTTAAAAACTCTGGTCTGAAACCTCAACATCATCGTCTGTGAGCATTGCTCTGCCAGGGAGGGCTTGGGAAGCCTGGCTCTTGCTTAATTGCAAACAATCATCATTGACATGGTAGAAAACAGCAAATCATGCCTGATAAAGTGTGCATATGACTTGAAATTTGGGGAAGTAGGAGATGATAGGGAGGGTAGTTCAGTCATAGAGCAGTGGGGGTTAGTTGTTATGGTGGGTGAAAGCTGATTATGTGTTTTCATGTGATCATGGGGAAAAGAGAACTGTACACACGGGTCTGTGAGGGTCAGAAGTGACTGATAAAAGCTTGTTGGGGGAAGAATAATCAGCAGCCATGAGCTCCTGCAGCAGAAAGACAGCATCAGTAGTGATAAAAGTTTGGGATTCAGTCAACTTTTCCATTCCTTTGTTCTCTGACCCCAAAGCGATAGCCAGAAGGCTTGCATTTTGGGTTGAATTTGTTTCCAACTGAAATGGGATGGTTTTGGCAGGGGACCAAAGCAAAGGAAGTTGTTCCCCTTTTCCTTTTTCCCAGCATTAAGGAGGATCTGGTGCCTGGGGTTGGGCTCTGCTGTTGTGGTTTCCCCCCCATCCCGCTTACTCTGCTCCCTGGCAGGGCTTGAGCAGCCTGTAAGATGTCTGATCCCTCCTTTTCAAATGCTCCATCTATACTTTGGGTTCTTAAGTACAAGAAAATACCCACAACATGCAATTACAAAAAGGCCGGTTTAGAGACATGAGCTCAGAAAACCTCAAGGCTGTGATTGAGACACAGAGCCAAGAGCTGCGCCCAGCTCTGACCCCAAAGCAGCGCTGGCCAAAGGGCGCAGCCTGCCAGCCCCCAGCACAACTTGCTGCAGGAGGGTTTTAACCACAAAAAGGAGCAGTGATTTAGGAGTCCCTCAGCCTTGCCTGAACACAAAATCCTGAATTTTGTGCTGTAATGGCCACCCTGCAGATGCCAGAGCACTGTAAGGTGGAGGTATAGTGGGTTTTAAATTCCTGGTAAGAGAAAATCAAGTGTCAGCTGGCATCGGGTGCTGTGTGCGGGGTGGGAAAAGGTAGAAGAGGTAAGTTATGTCTGTGAAGTAGACTATGTGCTCTGTTGAAATTGTATCTCAATTTTCTCTAATGTGTAATAGGAAAAGAGACGATGTCTGTCAGATTTGTGGGCTGTGTTATTTGTCAGATGGGTTTGTTGTATTGCAGTAGGGTGAAAGATCCTCTGGGCTCTGGTGGAAAGGGCACTGCAGAGAAGGTTAGAAGTGTTGGGATCAGTCATACCTAAGGACTTCAAGTAGAGAAAATCTAGATGTGCTCCTTGCTGCCTGCTCTCTCCAGATTTATTAGGTGACTTTGAAGCACGCTGAGAGACCATGAAGTGTATTCCTCTGCCTTCCTCTTCCTGCTCCCAGACCTTTTCAGCATAAAGGGGGACTCCCTCTCCTCCAGCCGCTCTGCTGGTGGTGGTCAGGAGATGTTATCAAGTGAAAAATCCTTTCCTGCTCTCTGATATTTCCTTTGCTTCCCGCGTGTCTCACAAGCAGTGGCTCATTTCTGGGCTGCCGGAGAGGTTCACCAAGCGGGGTCTGTGTCCTGCGCTGCAGCGCACCGGCGTGCATCACCTTGAGTCGCCCAGCTCATGTAAAAGCTGGACGCTCAATCTGCACACGCTGAACGCCTCCACCATGTCACACCTACAGCAACAGCTTAACTCTTTCCTGAATAGAGGTTTCCATTTTCCTCCATCCAAAGGATGGCGGGTCCCAGCCACTGGATCTCTCTGTGCATGATGCCAAGAAGACCGAGCTGCAGCCTGAACTGCAGGTGCAGGGAGATAACGTCAGACCAAGACTGCCAACACTTTGAAAAGTGCTTCTGAAGGATGTTGTGACATGAACCCATGTACAGATGATCCCAAATGCCGAGGCATTCCTGAAATGCGGCCCCACCCGGCATCCCCATGACATGCCCCAAATTTCAAATGCAACTGAAACGTTCAGCTGGTTCAAGCCAGCGCTCTCCTGGCGTATACCTGGAGCCAGAGCATGCAAAGCGATGGCTGTGGAGCTGGTGGCCAGGCTGCTCCTCTGTGCAGACGGATCCCTAGGCTCTGTCTCCTCTGCCAGTGCCCATTTACCTGGGTTAGATGATGTGGAGTGACACTAGTAGCAGAAATCCTGGGTTGGCATAACCGACGGCCTGGGGTGTACCCCAGGGCAGCTCCTGGGCAGTGACAGCTCCCAGTTCTGGTGTCTTCGTGCAGAGCAGGGAATGCTTGTGTCCCAGTTGGAGAAACAGATAAACAGGGGCTCTCTGCTTCCCTGGCTTTGTGAATCTTTACACAGTTCAACCTGAATCTGAGTTTTGAGATGACCCACAAAATGTGCTTTTTGGAGCAGTTGTTCTTAATTTTTTTCCCCAGCTTTAATTCTGTGGTCACATTTCCCAGATGTTGGCTAAGAGCTGATATGATGCGGGTTACAGTACTGGAGAGATTTTAAAAAGGCCCAGGCAACAGTGGGTAATTTTGGAGGGGAACTGCTGTTCCCTGGGGCTGGCTGCACGGGCTGGAGCTTGCTCTTTTCGGGGCTGTGCTAGGGGAAGAGGGACGGGTAGCTCTGGGGCTGTGTTTGCAGAGGGTGGGTGAGCTCAGTGTTACTGTCGCCGGGGCTGCTCAGCTCTGAGCCCTCCCGCCTGAGAGGAAAGGGCGTTTGCAGAATGGGAAGGCGGTGGACCTGCCTCTCTGTTTGCCAGAGTGCTGTTTGCATGGGGGGCTCCACGCCTGGCTAGTCTCAGGGCTGGGGATTCCTGTGAAGGCTGTTATCTGATGAGCCACTTAAGGACAACCTGCTGGCCTGCAAAACCAGACTGAGCCCTGTGTCCTCGTTGGCTGCTCCAAAGTGGGTGGAAAAGGTTCTTCAGGCTGGCTTTTCCTCCTGGAGGCTTAGCATCCTCCAAGCTGTGCCATGATGCAGTGCTCCTGTGGCATCGCTCCTCCATCTTCTCTCTCCTCAGTAGCATCATCTAAGTGCGACAGGGTCTGACCGGCCTGGGGTGAGCTGGAGCCACTGGTGGCTCTGCACCATGAAGTAGAAGGTCCACTTTGCTATCTTGGTGCCCCTCGTGATCCATGGGTGTCTGTAGGACGATGAAAACCCATTTCCTAAGAGCCAGGCCTTGGTGTCACAAGGAAGGATGGGCACATCTATCCTTCACCTTCATCTACAGAGCCTCCCTAGCCCGAAAACAAGCCACACAGCAACGAGCCATGCTTCTCTGCAGAGATTGCCGTGCCCTGCAAACGGCACATGCACATCATCTGCTCGAGCACCCATGAGATCCTGTCACCTTTTGGCCATCCCAGCTTTCAACAGGGCCCCTGCTGTTACTGCCAGTGTTTTGTTTTTTGGGCACCACCAGTGTGCCCAGCAGTCCAAAAACCACAGGAAGAGATGTGGTCCCCCACGGCCCCCCCAGCACAGCTTAGCACGGGAGCAAACTGAACTTTCTCATCAGACCTAGCTCCGTGGGTCATGAAATAACCAGCCAGCAGTTACCCGTGTTTTGTGCACAGGATATTCCCAGGGCTGGCTGTTTCGCCGGTGGAAGGTTTGCTCTGCAATTTAAAAGCTATTGTAGTCTGGAGCCCATTTCCGAGGTACTTCCCCTCTGGGATCTCTGCTGGGTTTGGCTACGGACCAACGCTCTGAACGTTTGAGGCCAGGGGCCGGGCAGAGCTGAGCTGGGCTGCGAGCCCTGTCCCTGAACCACTTTGCCATAAATCCTGCAGAGGAGAGGAGCCTGGGGAAAGGAGCAGAAGTGCCTCCCCCTGATCTGCGAGGGGAACATCCACCCAAGGACCTGACCATCCCCTGGGAGCATGTCTGCTAGCACGAGCTGGGGGAGGTGGCAGTGAGATGGGAACAGCCCCAGGCTAGGCTGGTCACTGAGTACAGGGCTTTGGAGGTGTCAGGCTGAGTCTGGCTCGTTGTTATTATTGTATCTTAGCTTTGCAGTGTCATGTAGAGCCACACTTGCGTGCCAGATGCTGTTGTGGTGGGTCCTGCAGAGAGGGGCGTGTCTGCAGCATGGGGTGTTGGTGTGTAGGGTCTGGGGACCCTTCCTGTGATGTGGTGCCATTCTGATGGGCTGATTGATGGGCTACAGAGCCAGCAGCCCCTCGTTGGTTGGTGTCTGCTGGGGTAACCAGGAACTCTGCCTGGCCAGACCCCTTGCCTGTCATCTCCCCATGCTCCTGGGTGCCGTGGGGCTGGGGCTCAGCCTGGGGGAGCATCTGCAGGGGTGAGCTTTTCCCATGGAGCAAAAGGGACCTTTTCCTGCTGTAACAGGGCCCGTTTGGGGCTTGCGTTGGCTAGTCTGGGTCCTCCTCTGCAATACATGCCCTGTGTTTCCCTCCTGCTCTCCCACGGGCAGCCCTGGCGTGGGGTCCGGTGCTGGCATGGGGTCCAGCGCTGCCCTGGAGCCGTGGGCTCACCAGAGGCTCCCGCGCCAGCCGGCACGCAACACCTGCAATAACATGTTTTTCAAAATGCTGGGGTGAAGGCAGTCAGAAAGCAACTGGCAGCCACTTCAGTCGCTCACTTTATCTGGTCGCAAACGCCCCCTTCACGCCATCTGCATCCTCCTTTCCCAGCGCTGTGAGATTAAACCCTGTTTTCTCTTTGTAAACATTGGCAGGCAAAGCAGCAGCCTCCCTTAATGAAAACAATAGCGGGGAGGCCGGTTCCCAGAGTGAGCCCTGAGCGAGGCGGCGTGCAGAGGGCACGGCGCAGCCCCGGCGTTAGCTGACCTCCCTGCTCCAGCCTCCCCGGTGCGCAGGAGTGCTGAGCTGGGCAGCTCGGTCCCCTGGCAGGGGCTGGGCTCTAGAGGACCTGTGCCGCTGGTAGAGCTTTATCTCATATAGCAGTCAGTCCTTCACATGTCTGCCCTCCGTCTGGCTGGATCCCAAAGGACTCTGCAAGCAGGATCCTGTGCTTTAGAGGCAGCCGGGGGTGCTCAGCTACTGTGGGTTGGGCTGGCTCTTTCCCCAACACAGTTGCACATTATTTGGGGGGAGCAGCTTGATGGAAGAGGGAGAAACAGAGCTCTTCTCTTGGGAAATGTGTGTTGGAGAGGTTAAATATCACTGTGAAGGAATAAAGTGCTGAGATCTCACTGCTGTAGCACAGAAATGATAGTAAAATATGTACAGATTGGATAAATACAATTTTGGCTGTTCATGCCTGCCCTCAGCCTTGCCCACAATACCCAGGACACACATCGGGGCAGTTGACTTTCTCCTCTGCCTTTTGGACCAGAGGGCAATGTCCTCTCCTGGCTTTAATATTCCCAGGCTGCTGGGGCCGGGGAGTCTCGCTGGCTCGCTGAGGCTGAGCGGGAGGGAGAGGGGCACTTTGCTCTCAACAGCCAGTGCGGGCTGAGCATCGCTTTATGCTAAATTCAATCAAAGAGATGGGGACTGTAATTGAATCAGCAAGGGACTGCAGAGCAGGGGTAGGTGAGCTGTGCATCCGTCACAAGCAAGGGGATATGAGATGTCCTTGGAATTGCTTTAAGCCTCATGCTGGGGGAATTGCAGAAGCTCGGTAGGGATGGGGGTGTGCAGTAGTTACAGCATGAATGTGGGCACTGGACTCCTTGCAGCTGCGCTGATGTCTTTTAGGCTTCGCTGAGTCCTTGCCGTCATTCACTTCTGGCCCCAAGTGCAGGGCAGGGAAATGCCAGCCCAGATTTCCAGCCCAGCAGATTGGTACCTGTCCTCTCCTCTGAAAGCAGGAACGATTAGATACTTTCCTAGGGACGAGTGGATATCACAATGGTACAGCCTGGTGATCTACTGGCATGGGACTGGGAGAGGCTGAGACACCTGGGATGGGAAAGAGCACTGTGATGCTCCGGGGGATGCTCAGAGCATCACTGCAACTCAGGATCTGCGGGGCAAGGGGGAGCCCCGCCATCTTGTGTCCCTGAATCACAAACCTCTGTTCCATTTTGATAGTGTTCGGTAAGCCTGAGCGTGCATTTCAAAAAGCTTGTTTTTGCTGTAGGAGTAGATGTGGTGATGTCCAAACATAAGAAAGATCAAATCTTCTCTTTCCTGGAAGTCTCCTCGGAGGGGCGAAGGACTGAACTAGAGATCTCTTTTTTCTGGTGGTGACGTGGGAGGTTGGTTTATTTACCGCTTTAATAGGGATTTTGGATTAAACGTGAATGAATTAGCATCCAATGAAAACAGTGTTTTAAATGGTGTGACTAAAAAGCATTTCCTCTTTTGGTTGTGTTGTGTCTCTGGAGTCACGAAGCTGCAAGTTCCTTAGTTCTCTCTGACCTTTCTGGGAAAAACAGGCTAGCAGAGACCTGCCCTTCTGGAAGGAAATCCTAGGGGGAGATGAAGGGTCTTTTTCATGCCATTTAGTGGAAGACTCTTTTTTGCAGTTCTGTCCTAAAGTTCTGCCTTTTTTTTTTTTCTTCTTCTTTTCATATCTGGCCACAGAAGGAGATGATCCAGCCATGAGCATTTCTGGACCCTTTTTAAAGCGAGACCTGCAAAATCCCAGTGGGCAGTAAATGTTACTAATGCTTTATTTTTAGCACAAGAGATGAGCGGTTTAAGGGCTGGGAGTCACTTGCCGAGAGAACTTGGTCAGAAGGTTTCTTAAATGAATGGGATTTGGCCCAAAGAAAACACGTCAAAGAGGAACAGGTCCATATCAAAAAGGGTGTGGGCAGGGAAGGGGCACGAGGGGAGGTGGGCAGGCTCTGAGGCTCAAGGTGGGGCTCGGCTGGGATGAATTCCCATCGTTTCTCTCAATTCCTTCCTCACTGCATGCTGCTCACAGACAGTGCCTGACCAGAGCATCATCGTCAAAACAACCCCTGATGTGTTCTCTAAATAAGGAGCAGAACAGACGAGGCTGGTCTGGAGCTTCTCCTGAGGTCTGCCTTCCTCCCAGCCCCGCGCAGCCCAAAGGGGCTTTTTTTCATCAGTTCACGCTACGGCGCCTCGTTAATGTTTGCATACAGCAAAGAGCAATTTCCACCCTCTAAATTAGCTTAATAGACACATTTCCACTGTAGTGGCACAGGGTGCAGAACTGCTGGTGCTCTGCCCATGCCTTACCACTTTGCTCCCACTTACTAAAGCAAAAGTCTGCTGCTCTACACCGCAGCAGCCTTTCACTCTCTGTCTGGAGGAGATTTCACTGTGGAGCTGATTTCCCATCTATTTTGCTTTCTTGTGCCCAGAGCGCAGGACACTGGTGCGAGCTCTCCCGTTATGCTTCCATTCATCTGATACAGTGTGTTGGAAGCAAGTAGTTTGCAAACAAAGCCAGGGCCTGCGACACACAGCTAATGACCTTCTCTCTGCCTGTGTTTCCTTTACGTCAGAAGTCGGAGTGCTTATTAAGTTTGGAGGCTTACTCCCAGGAGCAGAAGAAGAGGATCTGCTGGTGTCTGGCTGAGAACATCACCAAGCAGCAACATCCGGCATCAGCTCCTACAGAGAACAAGGTAAGAGACCCGTGGGGGAGCTCAAAAACCCCGCTCAGAGCATCGGGCAGCTCTGCCTGCGGCGAGGGCTTTGCTCCAGTGATGCTCCTGCCAGGCGAGCTGCTCCGGAGGCTGTTTTGTTGCCAGGTGAGGAGCGAGTTTGTATTCAGGCACTGCTGCGTCTGCACCTTCCTGCCCTGCTAGGGGAAGCAGCTATTGCATTTGCATCTGCTGACCCAAGTCGAGGCAGACTCCAGCGAGCAGGCTGCTTCTGACGCCTCCCAGCATCTGTATTTGGACAGCTGAGGCCGCGCAACCCGGTGTATGGCCTTCTCCGAGAGCTCGGCTCTAGAGCGGGACTGAATGCAGAGGGAGAGGTTCAGGCCGTGATCTCTGGGTCCTGATTTAAAAGGCCGAGGTCATGGGAGCAGTGGTGCGAAGATGTGCTCCTTCTGTGCACTCAAATGGGCTCAAGTGTTTGATCTGAACCCCACAGATGGCCTCAGAGCACAGAAAGGTCATTTGATGAGTGCTTTTTTTCATACCTAGCAAGGCAGCACCGGCTCTTTTCCCACACTGAAGAGCTTCAGCCTGGCCCGAGAGCATTGTCTCAGCAGTGCTGGAAAGAGAAATGTGTGCATGGAGTGGGTTTGAAGCACTGTCGGGCACGCCTGCCCTGCATGGATGTAGTTAACATCTCTCGTCTGCCTGGCTTCGGGGCTGGGGCTGCCACCAAGGAGCTGTCTGGGACAGTGGCAATCTCTGCTGGAGTCATCTTGTCCCCCAGGGATTGGGGTTGGGCTGTTGATGGGTGACCCACTGCTCTGGGAGAAGAGAAACACACTGTGCTGAGTGCGTAAAGAGCTTTAAGTGAGGCAGATGGGGATCTCAGGGATAAAACCACCCGGATACCTCCCCTTGGCTGGTGCGTGGTGGTGGAGCAGCTCCTGCCCCACGTCGACCTGTGGATACAGCCTTGGTGTGTGGTCCGGTCTGGCTCGAAGGCAGGCGACTCACTCTCACCGTACATGCGGGCAAAAGCAGGGGCAGGCGGCTGCGCTGCTGCCCGGATCCGGAGGCAGAGCGACGTGGCTTTTGCTCTGCAACGTCCCAAACTGGGTCAGCGCAAACATCTCCACAGGAGACAGAGCCTCCGGATTCCTTTTCCTGCACGTTTCAGACGTACTAAAATAGCAACAACATACAAAGCCTGAGAACCTAGTTACCAACCAAACCTCAAGAAATGCAAATAGCCCAGGGCAGCTAATTCAATGAGGTGCCAAGACTCTGCCATGTCTCTTGTTTTCCTGCACTGCGTCTTGCTGGCACGACACAGTGCCCGGGCAGGGGGTCCCAGGCGGCTCGGCATGGGGGGAATGCATGCGATGGGGCTGCTGCCGGGGGCTTGGCATGGCTCTGCTCTCAGCTGGGGGCGATCCAGCCATGGACTGGGGGGATCCTCCGGGGCGAAGCTGGGCAGGGACACGTTCAAATCTGAGCATCTCAAATAGATCCTAAAAGGGGGGATCTTGGCGGCTCTCCATCACGACACGTGCTCTGGGACCGTTTGGGTTTTCGGGTGATATTGCTGTTTGCCCTCCCCACCCCGGACTCTGTGTTCATGGCAGGGTGCGGGATTTTGGCTCTCTGCTAGACTTACAAGCCCTGTGGCTCAGAGCAAAGCCCTGGAGAGTGTCTGCTCCCCATGTTATGGAAGGAGCCTGGCTACTGGACAGGTGAAAAATACTCTAGAAGACAACACAAACCTTTCTAAGGCTTTTCTGTGCCTCAGTAGCCAAGAGGGTGCTCCTTGGGTGCAGTGGAGAGCCAGCATGGGCCCTCCAAGGTTGTGACAAGGGGGTTTTGTCTTGGCTTGCCAAAGCTCATGCAAATCCCACTGGTGGGGTATGGGGCCGGGAGGGAGAAAAGGAGCGTGAGAGCAACCACCAGGCACTTAATTAAGTTCATAGCACCATTTCCCATCCCAGCAAGGTATAAACTGCCCAGACTGCAATTTTAAAGCAAGCCTGATCCTGAAGCGCAAGAAGGAACAGTGTGGGGAAGGGGGAGCAGCCCTGCATGAGGCTGCAGCTCCCGAGTGGACAGGCGAGGATGCTTGGTGGGTGTGCAAGCTCGGAGCAGGGGGGGTGGCTGCACACAGGGCCGGGCTGCGGGCAGAAGGCAGACAAGGGCGAGCTGCAGTTGGGGCTGCTGTGACCAGTCTGCACCACAGCTGGTCTGTTGGGCAGACGTCCCCAGGGATGCTGGTGCAGCCGGAGGCAGGAGCTGGGAAAATCAGTTGCTTTTTGGAAGGGAGAAGTGATCCATTAGCTTTGCTTGTTGCTTACAAGTCATTTGATACTAGGGCTATTTAAGGAAACAGAACAGTGTCTGTGTGCTGTGAACAGACAAATTAAGCTGGAAATATCAGCCTCTGCATGGCTGATTTCTGCTCCAAACAGGAGTCTGATTTGCAAAGCCTTCAAAACTGCTCCAACTTGGCAAGAGGCAGCTCATCTCGCTGCGGCCGGAGCCCAGCTGAGGATATGTGGGCTTTGCTGTGCGATGGGAGCGAAGGGCCGGCGCAGCCTCGGTGCCAGGCAGAGATGTGCCATGTGCCAGCTGTGCGCTGGAGCTGCAGAAAGGGACACTGTCTGAGCAGAGAGCAGCTCCTCAGCAGCCTCTGCGGCTGCCGCGCCAGCGTGTGAGCTGGGAATGGCTCTCCCTTCAACATGTTAACGCCGCTGTTAATGCCGTCCCTGAGTCCCTCCCAGAACAGATGGCTTACGATGGGGCAGAGGGACGGCCACATCTGGAAAGGAGGGGCTGGACTGGCCGAACTGGTGGAGGAAAGTTGCAACTTCTTGGAGCTGTGGGAAATCAGACAAATTTTGGGCTTTGGGATGGCACCTCTTGTTTTTCAAGGCCCCCTGAGCCATGCCCGGGTAGGGCAGCACTAAAGGCAGGAAGGTCCTTCTGGCTCAGGGACATGGCTCTGCAGAGCTGTCACCGCCTCCGGGAGCGTCTCCTGGGAGGACAGTGTCAAGCCTGGAGGATGCAGCCTGTACGGGGTCTGTGTTGGCACAGCTGCTACTTTCAGAGCAGCTGGTTTCAGAGCAAAGCTGCTAGTTTCTGGGAGACACAAGCATACGGTGCACATAGCATCCACTTCTGGAGATGTAGGAAGAGAAAGCCATGAGGGATACAGCTGTGATGGTCCAGCCATGCACCCAATGGGCTTTTCCTGCCAGAGTCAGTGCAGGAGGAGCTCTGGGGATAATTGTGGCTGTCGGTGTGGTCCAGCTCTCCAGCCCTCGTGTCCAGGAGAGATGGTGGAAGTGGGGCTCCGGTGGCTTCTCCGCTGCCACTGTAAGACTTGGCTGAACTTCACTGAGTGATGAACCCATCCTGCCGGCTGCAGCAAGTTGCAGAAGTTGTTCTGTGGATATTTTCTCCACCTGCAAAGCCTTCCCCACTCTCATTCTCGGGT